>NC_056745.1:1206451058-1206760224 GCF_019279795.1 Protopterus annectens | reverse complement strand
TATAATTAATAGTATATATTTATTTCCTTTTACTTCTTTATTGCCACATTTCAGCTTGCAACTGCACTGTTTTTTTTTTTATTTTTTTTTAAACATTGCATTGATGTAGGTACATATACAACAATAAAATAACACCCATACTAACATTTCCTGTGTTATTTTCACATAGTACACTGTTTAATAGTTTTCATTCACTCTAGCATTACATAAAATGTTCAGTTTCTGCATTCCTTTAATGTTCAGTCCTCCTCCTGAATACTATAAACAAATTCCATCAATTTCTATGTAATTGGTTCCTTCCATTTTTCTAAAAATCCCTCTTCCATTTCTTTTATCTCCATTACGATATTTATTACTTCAGTTACATTTGGTTTATATTTTGATTTCCATTTTCTAAAAATTGTTTTTTTTTTTTTGCAGCCAGCATTAAATTAGTAAGACCTTTATGTATCTGGGCAAGTCAGAGCCTGTATCCCAACTCAAAAGAATCTTGTACTTAATTACAACCATTTGCTCCCCCAACCTTTCTAACTACATTTCCCAAAACATGTTCCCAGTTTCCTCTTTCTTTCCCATAACAGTTCCATTGTTTGCCATCTGAGGAAAAGTATCTTGTTTGTTTGGGGTAATACTTATGCAAACACTTCCAAGCAAAAATGTTAAATATTCTGGATTTTGTTTCATACTTGGGAACCATACAGATATCCTTCCATTCTTCCTTTGAATGTTGCCTTTCCATGCCCTCTTTCCAATCATTTCTAACCTCCTCTGATTAATTATTTTATTATGATGCAGTAGTTGCCCTGCTAATTATTCCTTTTTTCTGCACCCTCTTTGCTTTGTCATGATTACTTCCATGTTGCATTGTACCTCAGCAGTACAGATTTAGGTCACTGGAAGAGTGATTGCGCAAGTTTTTTATTTATTTCACTATTCACAAAGGAATAATTTCATCATTGCGTGCATACAGACCACAAATGGTATGTAGTAGTACAGGTCTATTTTGTTTCGTTGAATCTCATTTCACTGAATTTTATTTCACCCTGACCACTTCGCTGAAAACTCAAATTACTGAAAACTCTTTTCACTGAATCACATTTCACTGAACTGCAGTTAATATATATGGCACTGTGTAGAGTACTGTAAGCCAAGTAAAAGGTATATGCCCTTTTCTCCACTGTAGTGCAATCCTGGAGTTAGTATATATATAGTTGGGGGGGTGGGAGGTGTAGCCCCCCACTTTGTTTGAGTACATATCGTCTTCTGGAGAGTTCGTCATTGGTGGTGTAACTATGCATGTCTATTTGTTTAAAATGTATTGCTTTGAAGTTTTTGGTAAAACACAATATAAAACAAACAAGGTGGGGGCTATGCCCATCACACCCCAAAATGTGGGGGCTGTGCCCCCCAACTATATCAGCATCGCACTACAGTGGGGAAAAGGGCATATACCTTTTACTTGCCTTACAGTACACTACACAGTGCCATATATACTAAGTTCAGTTCTGTGAATAGGGATTCAGTGAAATGAGTTTTTTCAGCGATGTGGTTGGGGTGAAATGAAATTCAACGAAACAAAGTAGACCCAATAGTGCAAGTAGCTCCTCACAGAAGAAGAGGTTCTGACTAGAAATATTTCACTGACTGAATTAAGAAGCCAGTGCTGTTAGTCTGTCTCCACACTTCTTTATTAAATTCAAGGTTCTGTTTACGTCCTGTCTGCAGTTTATTTCTAGCTTTAGTCAGTTTCCATCAGCCCTTTGATGCCTTTTGTAATGTACTAGTGCAGTATCTGGGGATATAAACTATAGTAATTTACCTGAGACGACTTCCTGTGCAGAATTATCTTAATGGTAAAGCCAGCAGATGGTCTCAGCTGAACACAGCCATGGCATACTCTGATCTGCTCCAAGTAGTTGGAAGTAATTGTGGGACCACTCATTCAAATGAAACTGGTATTGTTAATGTGTACAGGCATGAGTTTTCATTCATCATCAAATTTCTTGCTATTTTATCTGATTTCTGTGAACATTTGTGCTGCCTGGGAATGGACCACTGCATATTCCTTTTCATTTTTTTTGCCAGTTCCTTTCTGTTGATCCTTGCCTCACCCCCACCCCCAGTTGGCTACCCCACCATTTGTTTGTTCCCAGTGGGAGAGCACTGTACAATCCCATTCATTCCACTGGAGTCAAAGCTGTGTGGTACTGAAGCTGAAGCCTTCATTCATATGCCAGTAAGCACAATTTTCTGTTTACATACTAGGATTCATTGCACATGCCTGAAGTGTCCAAGGGGTTGGCAGATATTGGGTCTTTGTGATATAGGTATGTACATGCCTCATATGTATGTAATCAAGTGCCCTGCCTCCATTACAGACAGCATTTATTGTATGTGACTCATGGTCTTCTCAAGGGAGTCCACCATTGATGATGAGCCCAGGCATTCATTCCTTTCCTTCCCTCTGAAGAGAAGTGAGAGAGTTAATGTTGATTACTCTCCTCCTTCACTATGCCAGCTCCAGTAGGTGCCCTAGCTGCTGATTGGACTCTGGTCACCTGAGTTGTAGTTAGAGCATTATCCCTCTGCATCAGTTGACCCTTGGCCACTGTGTATTCTGTTGAGAATATTTTCTGGCTCCTTAATGACTGCCAGAATAGTTGTACTCATTCCAGTATATATCCTGTACTCTGATGTGACAAAACGTGCTTCTGGCTTGCATAATTTTTTTTTTTTTTTTTTTTTATATTGTAGTGGCACACTGTACTTGTCCATAGACAGATCCTTTTCATTCTGTTTGACCAATCCAACATTTGAGTCCTTGAGATGCTTGTTAGATCTGACCCCACAGAACTAGTCCTCCAGCTTCGAGCCCCTTAAAGAACCCTTTTCCCATCATACCCCTTAGATTTCATTTGCCACATTCATGAGCAGATATGGATTTCATCCTCGCTACAGCTAAGGGCTTCTCAGTATTACTCAGATATCGATAATATTTTTCTGAATTACTTCTGATACAGTTTATACTCTGTATACTGTATGTTTATATATATTTTTCTAAATTAAATTCCTTTACTTACCTTACTTTATTTCAGCCTTCCTCATTGTCACCATTGCTCTAAAAAAAAATCTGTTCAGTAGCTTTTCCACGCTTGGATTTCTTTTCTGTACATGTAATTGGTATGGACTTTACTGTTAGCTGGTTGTGAAGAACAATGATGAAGACAGAATTTTCAAAAAAATGTCAGAAATGTGGCCACAAAATCCAACCCCCTAGGCAATCAGGATATGTGTATGTGTAGTATGCTTGAGTATGGAAATTTGAATCGTATACAAGACTTTCTGGCCCAGGCCCTTTTTGGACTGTAAAAGCAAACTTGTAGTGAAGGGCTTACTGCCCACAGAGTCAGAGTCAGAAAAATCCCTGTAGCCCTCTTACAAGCATGCACACAGATCCAAGTACTCGGAGGCAAAAAAAAAATCGACCTGATGAGTAGGAGCCATCCTCAGCTCTCCTAAGGTTTCCAAATTAGAAATAGCTTTGGCATCAATAATGAATGTACTCTCATCAGCACCTCAGCTTTCAGAGCCTACAGTTATACCAGATAAGTCACCTAAGATGCTATTAAGCAGGAGTTCTTTGTAAAGATAGTTATACAAAATTTCATCTTGAACTCTTGTTTCTTTACTGTGATCCTTCAGGTCTTACAAAAACACATTCGAGGCAGGTTTGGATCACATTATGAGGGCCTTTCTGAAGAGAGAGAAATTGAAATGGGAGTCCTCCCATTCCCTTCTGTTCTGAAAGTGGATATGGCTGGCCTGACATCCCCCTTACTACCTCCTTCTCTATTGTGGGTTTTGGCACCAGTGGCTTTGGAGCCAATCTTGGACCTGAGGCCTGTTCCTTTAATGCTGACCATGGCATTTGAGGGATATGAGCTAGCACACCCAACCCCAGTGATTTTGGAGCCAGGAATGTGTTGGAGCCAGCAGTTCAGTGCTGTTTTTTTGGCACCTTCATCGGAGCTGTCAAATACAGCGTCATTGTCATTAGAGGCTTCAGCCTTTTGTGTGTTCTGCACTGGTCCCCTCCTCCTGTTTCAGGGATCCCATCTTTGGCATTACCTATTTCTCCTATGGGAGTGACAGGTCTAGTTATGGAGATGAAGTCTTCAGATGTGGCAGAGGGTGAAACAGAGTTTTCAGTTATGAGGAGAAGCATTCCTTCTCCCTTAAGAATTGGCATACAGGCGTCTTTGGGGTTAGTTCCCCCCCAACTCCTTCTCCTTTGTATCTTAACCCCAGTATCCATACTTGGGTCAGGGATGACAGATCTGAAAGCTACACCTCCACAACAGGTCCTTTGAGGAATTATGTTAATACCCCCCTCTGATTGTCCAAGAAAAAGGATGTGTAAAAGGAGGCACATCAAATCAACATCAGAGTCTTATCACTTTGGATGCCAACTCTGAAGATCAGGAGGGTTCCCACTTGTCCCCTTCAGAGGATACTATTATTTGTGAAATTCTTCTTCTACTTTCGGCTTTTCCCGGTTGGGGGTCGCCACAGCGGATCACCTGTCCTGTCATGATTGGCAGTGGAGTTTTACGGTGTCGAGTTGCCAGCCCGGAGCCCAGCCTTCCACAGAAGGCACACGCATGCACACACACCTAGGGCCAATTTAGAGTGTCCAATCCACCTACAGCATGTCTTTGGGATATGGGAGAAAACCGGAGCACCCGGAGGAAACCCACGCAACCACAGGGAGGACATGCAGACTCCACACAGAAGGCACCCCAGCTGAGGATCGAACTGGAGAACCTCTTGCTGTGAGGCGGCAATGCTAACCGTTGCACCGCCGCGGCTTAAACTTATATAACAGAGGGAGTCCTGGCCCAGATTGTCCCTCCCCTCCAGGCCTGTGGTTCGACACCCTCTACTTCTTGTGTGGTTTATTCGGCAGACAAGCTAATTGTTCTTGCAGTTAGAAGATCATGGCAGGACCCCAACACTTGTCATTCAGTCCCTCAGAAGCCAGATAAAATTCTCAGGTCTCCCAAGTACAGATCGCATTGGGCCAAGAGTCCACTGGTCTGTTCCATCATTTTAACTGTAGCAACGCAAAAGAGATGACTGATGATACAGCCACCATCCTTCCACCCAGTAAGGAATCTAGGGTTGTGGACATGTTAGGGAAGTGGGCCTGGGCTTCAGGCACTGAACCATACCACACACATGAATTGTTTTCAGAAGGATCTGGAGCAACAGGTACTGGCCACTCTGAGAAGACTCCACAAAGTTTGACTCTAGGAAATTATTGGGGACTTCTCTGAGTGCATTGATTAACCTCATCGTCCTCTTCTTGCAGCTCATACACAGTGTGGCCAATGGAGTGTCTAGGGATGCAGGATCAGGCATTACAATGAAACGTCGAGCCTGACTTATGCCTGTCTGATTTTGTGATCAACTTTAATGCTTCCTTCACAAATGCCCTATATGCTGGAATATCCTTGTTTGGTCTTCCTTGGAAAGAGAGGATGCAGAGGTGCAGGCATGATGGCTAGATGCTTTCTGCTGTTTGAGCGAAGATTAAAACCTTGCAGAGATCTTACAGCAAGAACCAGACGGGTTCAAAATCACTTTGATTTAGGAAATACCAATATCAACCATTTGACTTCTCTTCTGACAGGGGTGGCCAAGGCAGATAAGACTCCTTTGATAGTTGCAAGCCCAGAGGCTGGGGAGGTCCACAGAACCTCCACAGAACCAGGGGTAATGTAGGCTGTTTTCCAGTAGGCAGCAGCACTATCCATTAAGAACTGCCCAATTCTTCCTTTTTGGAGATGTTTATCCCTGTACTGTCCTGCATGGATGGCCATCATGCAGGACTGTGTTGGAACTGCTGTCGTGGAGTGGTACCACTGCAGCCATTATCCAGAGGTCAGGTGCATACCCTGTTGAGAAACTTGGGTTGAAAAAAGGGAGGCTTAGCAGTGTTACACTATGTGCTAAGTAGAAGACAGCCTGTAAACTGGCCCTTGGATTTAACTGTTTTTGCATTTAGATATTTCTTGCATCTAGTCCATGGTGATTATGGTAAATGGGAAGTTTTAGTGATTCAAGGGTCATGAGTGGGAAGAGTGAAATTGGGACTGACTTTGTCAGCTAGGATGTTGACTATGGATTCAGGATCAAAATAAGTAACACCATTGACTTGGAGTTCATTGCAGTGTCAGGTGCTACTTGTAATATTCCTTATGTAGTTAATCAAGGCCTTATGTCTATTCTTGGAATAAGTTGCTACTTTCAGTTAATTTCTTACCTTTGTTCTAAGTGTGTGTTGGAGATCTTTGTAGGTCTGCCAAAGTACTTCTTATGGTGGGAGGTGACAAATCTTTTATGTAAACCAGGTATTTTTTTCCCTTCTTATTTTAGTTTGTTTATTTGGGAGTTCATTCATAGGAGCTTATTTTTTAATATCTTATTATTCTTATGATGAATGGAGATTCAGTTCTCTGTATATTTGTGTAGAAGGATGTAGAAATAAGTGCTTTTGAATTTATTCATGCCTTCATATAGGGATATTAGTTTTGGGTTTGACATAATTTGAATGTGGTAGATTTGGGCAGAATGGGACTAGTTTTGAGGAAAAAGATAACATTTGGTGGCCATATTTAATTAAGGAGGGAATGATTTTAGTAGGGGTGCACTCAGAGGCAGCATTTGTAGGGACGAGTGTCCAAGTATGTTGTCACATCTCTTGGGAAGTTGACTTACCTGATGCAGGCAATTAGTATTGATAAAAATCAAGGAGCTGCTGGGCATAGTTATTATGTGCTGCAGAACAGTGACAGTTAATGGATGGGTATTTAATGTTGCTTATTGGGGTTAATAGGTATAAAATTCATCTTACTTGACTTGGGTACCCTGGTCATCAGGTGACATTGATGGTGGTTCTGTAGTTGTCACTAATATGGTAATTGGCTTTATGTAGTATGGTTAAGATGTTCAGGAGTTCCAGATAAATATCGTGAGGGATTTAGCATTTTCAGTTCATTCCACTGTCCTGACCCAGCTTTAACGCATCCTGGTACATCCCAGACTCACTAGACCTGAGCTGTGCTATGGTTAGGTCCGTGATCCCCCCACTAGGTGACATTTAGTCCAGAAGTCCTCTCTGTTTTAAAGGTAGGCTGTGAGCCTTCTTCCACAAAATCCTACTTGGGCAAGTGGAAACGATTCCCTTTCTAATACGCATGCTCTGCTATTCCATCTATGAAAGCATCTGTGTAACAGGTTCTCACGTGCTTGAGCACAACTTTCAGTGATGACCAGATCTGTGCATCTCTAACTGTACTTCTGTCAGTTTATATATTCATGTATCCATGTTGTCTTCTCTTCCATTAGTCATGCTGTGTGATTTCTTTTTAGAGGGTGCTGCACATTAAGTTGCATAAAAACCCCAATGAGCTTGAACTTTGTTCTGGCAAAACTTGCACTCCCTCATTTTTGAGCCATCTAATGGATGCACCTTTAGGTTTCTTGCATGGAAGAGTATTTTGTTAGTGGGTGACACCTTTGTCTATAGGTTATCTCACTTAGAAACTAGTGGTTACCCCCTTGCCATCTTCCTTCAGAAAGACGAGAAGTAATCTGCCTTTCATGCACATAGTTGTCTGGGTTAGCAGTGAAATCAGATTGTCCCAGCTGCCAATATTTTTGTCCAAGCCACAGAACAAAGGTGAGAGGCTCTTGCATTCTTTAGATGTAGGTAAACAGATAAGAATCTTCTTATCAAGAGATTAAAAGAAAAAGGATTAGCTTTTTGAATCTTTCAAGCAAAGGAGGCAGGATAGACTGTTGTTTTAAGAAGACACCGTCAAATGGTTAGCTAACTGCATTTCCTTTTGTTACATTTATAATGGTAAGTCTTTAAAAGGCAGGTTACAACTCTTTCTACTGGAGCTAACTTTTTCATAAATGTGTGCAGAATGTATGCATGGCAGATATAGGTCTCCATCCACTCTCTTTCCAGGTATTGTAATCCAGACCATTTCTCCAAGAGCAGAGCGAAGTTTGCCACTATAGTCCTGCGAAGCATGGTAGCTTCTCCACCATAAGAGCTGTGGCTAGGCCCCACACTGTTTTTGTCCTCTTCCCATTCTTAAAGAATGCATCTGCAGCAGTGATCCCTTACTGTACAGCCATTTAATAACTTACCTTAGCAGCAGATGTTGGAATACAAGGATCACAGCTGCAGTAGGTGGCTCCTCAGATCCATAATGATCCTAAGAATTAAATTTGACTGATGGACAGTAATTTGAAAAAATATCTCTAACTGCCACTTTCATCATATCAGAAAATAAGATCTTTGTAGGCAGACTTGCCATCCATGTCAGAGGAGACCCCCCCCCCACATACACCCCTGATTTATTGTCTGTAAGAATGTGTGGATTGACAGTCACCCACCATCATGTCATGCCCCCAGATCTGTAGATGTTTTGTGTGCCAGTACTGATTCACTGTGTGTGGCGTTTCTTTTATTTTTCTATGGTTGTCCAACTGTGGAGTTGGTATGTATAAGTAAAGGGTGTAGTGGGGGGCAAAGCTGCCTGCAGAAATGTTTTTTTACAGAATATTGTTTGTGTAGAATGTTTTCTGTCAAATGAGATCCAGAGAAATTAATTTCATTTAGTTGTGTTCATTGATTTGTGATTCAGTCAAATGAACATTTGATCACATGACGTAGATCCATATGTATGTATCTGTATGTATATATAGAAAGATATGTATATCGATATGTAAACAGAGTGACATGCCTTTTGCCCTGAGTGTCTTTTTCTTGTCTTGGATTCTGCAGTTTTGGAGCATTGTTTGTTTTAGGAGGGGGCATTACCATGCCTTGTGACAGGCACTTACCACAGGCACGCTTGTTGGGACTGATCTTCATTCACATCAAAAGAACTGAAGGTGGCAGACACTGTTCTTTCCTTCCTGCCCTGCATCAGCCTGTTGCCTCTGATGTAAGGAGGAAACTTGTTTGTTCAGTGGGCTGTTTAAAGCACTGGAAGCTGAAAATCAGTTCAGATGAATGAAAGCTGCTTTCAGCTCAATTCTCATTATTGATGAATGGTACTAAAGCATTAATCCCAATATTCAAACGTCTGCTGTTTTGCTAAGTTGTTACACAGGTGTACTTTTCTGTCATAACTGTGTCAACTAGCTGTTTGCAGCTTCTTGAAGCATTTCTTTGAAAGTTGCAGTTACTGATGCTGTACACATATTTTTTAGATAAAGTAATATCAACTGTGGTGAAGGCTAGGGTAGGCAGCTGCGGTAAAACATTAAGGCTTTCAAACCGTAACGATATGTCACAGTTCCTTGCTGTAGTTGTTCAAGACCAGTGTGCAAGCCATTATCCAGAGTTAAGATTGATGGCATTAGTCAGTACTAAGGCGCAGACATAACACTAATAAGAGGTTAACTAAATTACACAGAGGACTATATATAAAGTACTGTAGGGGATGGGCTCCCATTCACTGCTCCTAAAGTGATAGCACCAGTCCTTCAGTACATTCTAGAAATAAATATTCTTCAGTGGAGAATTTTTAAAACCACTGTAGGACCCTTTCAGTTTCTGCAACTGTCACATTATAGAAAATAACTATGTAAAGTGGAAACCACTGTATATATGTTCCACAGAGCAAGTTGTGAATACTAAATAGTATCATTTTCTGGGTGGCCATCAAGATATGACAGAAACAGACTATTGCAGAACATTTTTTTGAGTTTGTTTTATACATAAGATAGAGCACTGATTCATTAGGCTCTTCTTATTCACCATGTGAGCAGTGTCTTTTAAGTGACTTGTGCAAAGTCACAAAGTAGGCTAATGGAGGCTGAGGGTATCAAACTTTGGACTGTGTGATGAACAGCTTATGGCAGTTTTTTTAAACACCTTTATTATATTCAAATTTTTAGTAACAAACTGGGTACACGTATAGTAATATAAAAGAAAACAAATAATTACAAACATTTTTAATTTTTGTGTTTTAATGCATGTATGTTTTCTTTTTTGGCAGTCATTATTCACTCCAACAGTACATAAATTGCTCATACCCTGCCTTCCCTGAAGTTTTACTCATCCTCTGAACTTTATTCTATATGCATTGTGAACATTATTCTATATGTATTGTTCGAACAAATTACATTTATTTCCTTTTTTCTAAATATCCCACCACCAATTCTTTTATCTTTTTTGTAACACTCAGAACTTCAATTACTTTTGGTTTAGATTTTGATTTCCATTTTTAGTAATTGTTTCTTTTTTTTTTTTTTTTTTTGGCAACCAGCATCATTAAATTTAGTAAGACCTTACTATATCTAGGCTATTCAATTTCTGTATCCCATCTTAAAAATTCCTTAGACACAGTAATTTGCTTCCTCAACATTTTTTACAAAGTCCCTGTAGGGAATTTTTTAAATTTTGTAATTTGCTTCATCTTCTAAAAACATGTTCCTAGATTAACCCTGTATTTCCCATTGCCACCAGCAATATACCTGAGGAAAAATTCTTTGAAGTCTACTTGGGATGTACAATACCTAAGCAAACACTTCCTTGCAAAATTCTAAATCTTTTAGACTTTGTTGCAAAACCATGCAAATGTCCTGCTAATGTTTCTTTGTATATTGTCTTTTCTGATCTCTTCAGATTTGATTTTTATAGTTGTCGACTTGTCGTACATTATTTTATATGCTTTACTAATTATCCTTTTTTAACAGCAGCTTCTATTCTAGACTTAACAAAAAGTTAAGCAGAGATGGCCTTTCATTTAACACTTTATTATTCCTTTCTCTTTGCCTGTACACTGTTATCAGTGCCTGATAGGGAGGCAGTCTCCAACCTGCAGTCAAAATTGCTGTTTGGCCTCACTCCACTTTTACCTTTCCATCCCTTATTTGCTCCAGATAACTTGGCTCTTTTTCTATTTTTTGTAATAAGTTCCAAACCCTTCTTGCCCATTTTCTATGCCTTTATTGCAGTCATCTCTATTGGGAAAATATCCTCTTTCTGTGTTGGTTTAGTTCTTAAAATACTTTTATTTTTTCATAAATGTAGTATTCTTTAGTGTTGTTATTACTTTCCTTATTATATGCTTGCATCCAAAATCCTTCCCTCCAACCACCATTTCAGCATAATTTCTTTCCACTTTGTCTTGTAATGTTTTGGTTGTGCTGTATGCACGTGTTAACTGGGTATCTCTAAAGTATCCTTTCAAATCTAGTAAACCTAAATCACATTGCTCTGTGAGGAGAAACAGCTTATCCCACTTAACTATTTTTCTATTTCTCTCCCAAATAAATTCCTGTAGTTCTTTATTAATTATGGTCTTCAACTTCTCCACCGATTGACAAATTTGCCTAACCTGTATGTATAAAACCAAAAGGACTAGAAATGTTTTTGCTGGTTGCAGCATACTGTCCATATCAATAGTCAAGAGTTACCAACTTCTACATTTTTGTATTATCTTTTGTTTAGTCTCTCCCTTCATATCTATATTTGCTTTAATGAGATTCCTTTTAGTCCATACATCTGAATACTTTAAATTATCATGTCCTCTCAAATGTTGATGTTATTTAACCAGTTCATGTGTGGGAACATAGTTTAATGCTGTCGCCTTTGTTTTGTCTTCATTTATTTTGTATCCTAAAAAATATTGAAACTGTCTCAAAATGTCTCACAACACTGAAATATCTTTTTCTGGATTTATCAAGTATGAAAATATCATATACAAATAAAGCTAATTTTTCTTGGTAGCGTTGTCGCCTCACAGTATGACGCTGTCCGGTTCGATTCTCAGCTACAGCGTCTTCTGCGTGGAGACATGCGTGAATAGGCGTACCTTCATTGAAGGTTGTGCGTCAGGCCTGGCAAGCCGGTACGTAAAAATCAACTGCCAATCATTAGCGGACCGGAGTTCCGCTGTGACGACCCCTAACCGGGAAAAGCCGAAAGACACAAACAAACAAACCATACCAGTTATATTTTTGAACTTGTGTGTCTCTAGGGGGGAGGAGGACATACCTGCTTGGTTCCTCTGTTCAAACACAGCAGGTCAGAAAGGAACCTACCCACCTTACTTATTAACCTCCAGTCTCTCATAAATCTTCCTGTCAGGGAATGGAGGTGCTACCATTGTCCTATTCATAAAATCCCAGCTGACTTATCAAGTGCCTTCTTCACATCAAGACCCACCGACAGTAGCAGTGTCTTCTTGTACTGTGCTTCCCTCTGGATCACCATTGTTCAGCTGCTCATAGAATTGATCATCTGTTCTGCCAGTTTGTAAACTACAGCCTACTGTAAGTCCCTAAAATAGACCATTGTGACCAGTAAAAAAAATGAATGGCTTTAAACTTTGCATTAACTTGAACAAAGTAAAACTGCTCTTGGCAGCTATACACCTATCATTGTGAATATAAATTAACATTTAGTTACTGCAGCTTGACAGTACCATGCAATGAATAGATTTGCAAATCGCAGTAGTGAAAAATGTATAAATCTGTGTGCATTTACGTAAACTGAAGGGCATAAGCATTCCAAGCCCTCACACAAGGTTTGACTTAGAAGTCAAGGTATTATTTAATCTGAACTCATCCATCACATGCAGGAGAGAGGGCAAGCAGTAACTGTAGACAAAATACAAAAGGAACTGCATTTAATTCTGAAGCACAATTTAGAAGGAATCTAAATGCAAAATACCAGTACCAGCAAAGGTGTGTTCGTCATCCTAGCCTAATAGTGAGACCATTCTGTAATGTTAGAAAGAAGAAAGCAGAATTTGTTTTGGAATCTCAGTAGCAGATTTCTTTTGAGAGGCAAGAAGTGCAGAGCTAAGACCAGTAAGCCCTAAACAGCCTTTATGTTTAAAAGCAATTGTGTGTAAAATGTTGCATACTAAAGCCATTTCAAAACAACAGCAGGTATGTACAAAATTGTCTATCTACTTCAGGAATGGCTAAAAAAAAGTCAGCAGTGACTCGACCCCCATTAGTTAGTCTGTGACATTACAGAATTTTCCATGGCGTCTCCAGCTTTATCAAGTTTTCAAATCTAATGCAGTAAAAAAGCGATGAGTAGAGCATGCCTTAGATAATAAATTGCATGGTAGGTCTTGCTGTTTTTCATGAAGATGCTGTCCCCCTTCAGTAGTTCAATTATATTGACTTAAATGTTTTAGCTGTATAGTGTTTTTGATGAGATTTTTGCAAATATTTTACAGTTAGTGGTCATGTGCAGGATAATGTTATTAGAATTGAGGAAACAGTGAAAAAGTGATGCCTTTTGAAGAGCATAAGGAATGTGATATGCATTTTGTGGATGTAAACCTGCCATCAAATGAAGAGAGCATAGGGATGTGACGTGTATCTTGTGGATGTAAAACTGCCATCAGATGAAGAGAGCAATCACTGATCTGTTATGTTGCTGTGGAAACAGAGTGATAGTGGCTTGGAAACGATATGATAATAGATGAAAGTGACTATCTCAGGTTTATAAAATAAAGGGTTAGAGATGTCTGGCATTAATGCCAATGAGTTTGAAAAAGTGCATGACTTTATGTTATTGCTGCAGCAGTGTGTGACAATTGTGTGAAATAAGTTAGTGGAACCAAGCAGCCATATAGTGTACATTGCAGAAAAGGTGGTGACTTTGGAACATAAGGCATAAAGACAAAGGCTGCAGCTCCCAGGAATTCTGGATGAAGAAGGAGCATTTGAGTGCTTGGAGTTTAAAACTAAGTGCCATGGACTCCTTTATTAAAGTCAGTCATTGGGCATTGCAGCAATCTGACCCTGCATTACTGGAAATGTTGCATCTGTGTATTTCAAATGGTAGACGGGTTACTCGCTCTAAAGACCTTAACCTGGTATGTGGCATTAGAAGAACCAGCTGGAAGGATAGATTTGTCGCCCAGAACTTACCACACCTTTGGAACAGACTCCCACTTCATGTCAAACAGAGCACCTCATTCACCGTCTTCAAAGTCAGTCTGGAGAATTGGATGGGTAACCGTAAATTCCCCCTATGGTTCCATCTGTGTCCCTCTTAGACAGGGACAATAGGTGCTGATCGTGGAAATGAGGGTGGAACTTGGCTAGGCTTCTAAGGGCCCTAGGCCATTAGCCTAGTAACTTCCTATGATCCTGTGAGAGGTTTAATAAGCACATGTCTTCAGTCTTGAAAAATCTCCCCATATTTATATGACCTATAAATAATAGATGTAACAGTACTGTAAGTTATTGCTGAAGTGTTAACAAGTCATTATTACTGATTCTGTCTCCTCTCTCTGTATTGTTTGGATCCAATTTGTGCTGTTCTTTTTCAATATAATAGGTTCATAGGTGTGTACTAGGCTAATGACCCTGGAGCCTTTACAACCCTAGTGCATAGAAGTGCCCTGGCATCGTGCCACCCGACGTTAGTTCCCAGTGCCTCTGTGAAATAGAGCCACTGGAGTGATCCCCGAGGTGAACTTTCTATTTCCCATCCACTCATCAAGATTTCTGTTGAAGGGGGCCAGTGAGGTGCTCTGCTTGACATGTATGGGAAGTCTATTCCAGAGCATGGGCAGTCTCTGGGTTATGAACCTGTCCCTCCAGCATGTTCTGTTGATTGTGGTAATGAGGTTGAGGTCTTTGGAGTGTGCGGTGCGCAGGGATTGGGATTTCTTTAGATGTAGCATTTCTAACAGAGCTGGGTCAGACATGGCTTTGTAAGTCAAGCAGAGATTGCCTCTTAGTAGAAGATATGAGACAGAGAGTAGCTGTATTTTTTTGAATCTGTCCATGTAGGACATATGTTTAAGGCCTAGGATCCTCTTTGTGAGGTACTTTTGTGGCCTTTCCAGCTGTTGCATGTGTCTAGTGAGGTACATACCAAATGGGGCATTTTACTCTATGATTGGCTTAATGAGGGAAGAGTAGAGAGAGAGAGATGATAACCGCTTTCTTCCTGGATGCAAAACCCTTGGAAATGAGATGTGCCACAACGAAGGACTTTCTGACCACAGTGGCAATGTGGTGGTCGAAGGAAAAGTTGCTGTCAGCCTGTGTCCCCATATCTCTTATAATGCCTTCAGTGTGCTCCCATCAATATGTAATTAGTGGGAACTGAGTTTTTCCCAAAGGGGATGACGATGCATTTTTTGGCATTAAGCTTAAAGCCATGGTTTCGACACCAGTCACTGGTCTCTGTGAGGCCTTTCTGTAGGATGTCTGCATCACTTGGGGAGTTAATAATGGCTCCCAGCTTGCAGTCTTCTGCAAACTTGGTCAGCCAGAGTCCGTCTGTGTTGGCCTGGACTTCTGAGAAGTAGATGCCAAACAGGAGAGGACCCAGGACCGATCCCTGTGGTACTCCACTTGTGACTAGTCGGCAGTCTGACTTGGAGTGAACTACTTTCACACTGTGGGTTGTATATGTGAGCCAGTTTGCAACCCACCTAGTGATATAGGGGTTGATGCCTAGTTTGGTGTGTTTATCAATAATTCCTGAGTGGGGAATGGCATCAAAAGCCTTGGCCAGATTGAGGTAGGCTGTATGAACTGCCTTGCCCTGATCCACAGCTTTGGTGACTGACTCAAAGAAGTCAACTAGGTTGAGCAGGCATGATCTACTTTTCACAAAACCAAATTGCGTGGGATCTAGAGTTTGGAGATTCCCTATATCCTTGTTAATTAGGTCCATGATGATGTGCTCCATAGCCTTACATATCAGACTCATCAGGCTAATGGGGCGATAATTCCCAGGGTCTGTAGTCGCTCCCCCTTTATGGAGAGGGATGACTGTAGTGGTGCGCCATTCCATAGGGACAAAGCCTGAGTTGAGGCTATGATTAAACTGAGCACACAGATGTACCAGTTCACTTTTGTTAGGGCCCATGGAAGCTGTGATGTTATGTAGTCCAATCTCGCCTTCATTCTTACCCGTGGGTTCGGAGCCGAACCTCAGCTCTGACTCAGCCATACTCTAGCTCGAAGTCTTCAATTGGCTCATGACTAAGAGGTATCCCATCATGCAACCGGTCTATTCCCCAGATCTTGTTAGCTGCTCGTTAAGCTCAGACGTGGTCTCGCTTTTGGCCGTGGCTAAGTATATTGTTTATAAGATTTTTATAAACTTTTAAGTTGTTACTCAAAAAAGTTATTTTCATAGCTCTGTGTGTGTGGTAGTGGTGTTTTACCGCCTGTATTTGTTTCACTGGCTGTTTTTTGTGCCCTTGTCTGGCTGCTTGGGTATCCCGTTTATTTTTTTTTCCCCACGGGCTAGGCCCATTTAAGTTAGAGGACCTAGTCCTCCCCATTGTTTCTGTGTGGTTTTTGGTTTGGTGCTCCATTCTGTCAGAGTTTAGTGTTGTGTCTGGCTAGTGGTGCTTTCCTGCCTTTGCTTCCCCGGGCTAGGCCCATTTAAGTTAGAGGACCTAGTCCTCCCTGTTGTTTTCCCACTGGTTTCTTGGCTGTTTGAGTTAGAGGCTCTGTTTCTTGTTAGTTGGGTCTAGTGCGTGTACGTATTAATTTGTTCCTTTAAGCATGTCCAAGGATCCTAAGGAACACAGGCCTTCAGGCTTTAAAAAGTGTGTTGAATGCAGCAATAAAATGTCTTTAACTGATGGGCACTCTGTGTGCGTGTACTGCTTGGGGTCTATTCACCTCCAAGAGTCCTGCTTGTTTTGTCATTCTTTTAATCCCTGTATGCTACAGGAGAGGGAGAACAAGCTCATTTTGAAGGGACTGCTTAAACACTCCTTCGAGGAAGGCTTGGCTAAGTTTTCCAGTGCATTACCCTCTCCAGCTAAAAAGGACAAAAAGACTTCCAAGAAGCGCTGTCCGGCTCCGACTGTTTCTTCGGAGCTGCCAGAGAAAGTGGCTAGAACAGCTTCTCCTTCTTCGGTTCCATTGCTGTCAGTGCCAAAAGAAGGTAGTCTCTTGACTAAGTCCTTGTTGGCTCCCAGCCTTTCGGAACCAGTCACGGATATTTTGGTTCGGAGCCGGTCTTCAGTTTTTCGACCGGGTTCTCCTTCACACAAGTCCCCTTCTGTAGGGAGATCCAGATCTCCAAATTTATCTTCCGGGTCCCTTTCTGATGAGGACGTTGATAGGGTGGTGAAGAAACTGCTTTAGTCATCGGTGTTGGCCAAATTGATTTAGTCTCCGACCCAATCTGCTCCGGAGCCTACGGTCTCTTCATCCTTTGTTGTTCCTCCTCCAAGTCTTTCTCGGCCTTCGGAGCCAGAGTTGTCGGTTCCGTCGGGTGCCATTAGGTCAGTTCCAGTAGCCCTGCCTGACCTCTCTGTTCCAATTTCCGCTCCGACCCATTGGCTCCGTCCACGGGGTCGAGGGTCCACAGTTCTACGGTCTGACCTGAGGGGGAGGGATCGGATCAATCTTCATCGGTTCCGAGCCTTCCTCTCGGTACTTCGGCTCGAGTGAGCTTGGACCCGACATCTGCTTCAGACCTCATCTCCTTGGCACCGAGGGCTACTACTGTTTCCCCTGCAGTTAGTCGGCCTTCGGAGCCAGGGGGATCAGCCTTCGAGGTTATGAGGAGCGTGCTGGCCAGGTCGTCAGCTGCATCCTACAGCACCGATACACTGCCCCCTCCAGCACCGGTGTCAGTTTCGGTTCATGCTCTATCCTTAGGCAGCGGAGACCCTAAGCCTCAGGATACCTCCATGAGTGGTCCCCAACTTTCTGACGTCTCCCCAGAGTTTTTGCTTGAGGAGCCCGCCAGAAAGAGATTGAGTAAGAGGAAACACCTTGACTTCCCGGATGAGTCCCTCACGTCGGGCACCAACCTCGAGGAGTCAGAGGGGTCCCCCAAGTCGTCTTCTGAAGATCTCTTTTTCAGATATCCTGGAGATCTTGAAGCAGAGAGGCGGCTGGCCCTCCATACCTCCTTCTGATGAGGAGTCTGTGTTCCTGAAGGCTTTCGGGTCTTAACCCTCCGCCTCTTGGGTTTTTCCCCCTTTTGATGAGCTGTTAGACCTTGTCTGTCGAAAAGTTTGGGAAACTCCTGACACTGTAGAACCGGTCCAAAGGAGACCCAATACGTTTTTGTCCACTCCCTCTGACAAGGAGTATCTATCTAAAGGCGTTCCCGTAGATGCCATGGTGGTGGCATCGGCCACCAAGAAGGAACTTGCTGAAACTTTGCCTACTGTCCATCCACCTAACAAGGAGTCCCAGGCTATGGACAGGTATGGGAAGTGTGTTTTTATTTCAGCGGCCTTTACACTGCGGTCGCTGAACTACTTGACGCATTTTACGAGGCTCCAGAGATCTCCTAAAAGAGCTAGGAGATTCTGTACAGGGTAACATTTCTAATGCTGTGGCACAGAAGGTCAATGCACAGATGTCTACCTTAAATTCCCTTACCAACTCCTCCATGAGGCTGATATCATATGCAGCTGACAGAGCGAGTAGGGCTGCGGGTTCCGGAGTCTCTCTTAGGAGATGCTCCTGGATGCGCCTGTGCAATTTCACAGAGGCCTTCAAGTCTACTTTCACCAATGCCACATTTTATTGTTCATCGTTGTTCGGAACCAAGGTAAAAAACACTCTCACTAGGTGCGAGCAGGAAGGAAAAACCCTGTCTGCTGTGGGAGTCCATTTTTCCATGCCTTCTAGACCTTACCCCAAGGGCCAGAATGGTGGGAAGATGTGGTTCAGGAAGTCACAGAGGTTTTTTCAGGGTGCACAAAGTGATTCCCCCCTCTGGAGGCAGGGGAGGGGTGGAAATTCAGGTAGATGCCACCCTAGAGGCAGAGGAGGCTCGCATAACCAGGGGGACCGTGATTCCTTTTGTGGTTCTCCCTACCAGCGCTCCTGAAGGGAGGCCCGACTGTGTGCCTCTGGAGCCAGTCGGGGGTCGCATTTATTTATACCCAGAAGCCTGGCAAGAAGTCACCCAAGACGAGTGGGGTATTAAAGATAATTTCCAGAGGTTATCATATTCCCTTCTCTTCTCCTCCTGTGCCATCCAAGAGAATTCCAGACATTCCATCCAGTCACAGGGATTCCGCAACTTTAGAAATAAGAAAGTTGCTTTCAAAGGAAACCATCCAGCCTGTCCCCGCAGACCAAGTAGAATTAGTGACTTACTCCAGATTCTTTTTGGTGCCAAAAAGAACAGGGGACCTGAGACCCATCTTGGATCTCGGCCGATTGAACCTTCATGTACAAAAGTCCAAGTTCCGCATGGTCACCTTACAGTCAATACTCCCTCTGTTAGGGAAAGGTGTGTGGATGTGCTCCATCGACCTCAAAGATGCTTACTACCATATCAAGATGGACAGGGCATCGAGAAGTTATTTACGCTTCCGGCTGGGAGCCAGTCATTTTCAGTTTCGCGCTCTGCCCTTTGGTCTCACCACAGTCCCCACGGTGTTCACCAAATGCATGGCAGTGATAACGGCTCACTTGAGATGTCAGGGATTCCAAGTGTTTCCGTACCTGGACGACTGGCTCCTTTCTGCCATCACCAGGCATCTACTGTCACAGACCAGGGACACCACCATTACACTGTGCCAACGGTTAGGAATTACTCTAAATTGGAGAAAATCTGCCTTGTTGCCCTCGCAGTGTGTCACGTTTATCGGCGCCGAACTAGATTCAGTGCTCATGAGGACCTTCTTACCAGAGGAGAGAATTCAGGCTCTACAACAGCAGGTCTACGCCTTACTACCATTGAGGAAGGTCAGGGCAAAAGTGGTCCTCAAGTTATTAGGGACCATGGCTGCCACGATCATGCTAGTTCCCTTTGCCAGACTACACATGAGGGTTCTTCAGTAGCTGCTTTTTGCCCAATGGCCACTGCAGAATCTCCCACTCTCCCATTTTATTCTGATTACGGAAACATGCAAGCGGGATCTACGCTGGTGGCTTCAGGCCAGCAATCTCAACATGGGCAAGCCCTTTGTCCCATCTTCTCCAGTTGCCACAGTGACCACGGATGCCTCCCAGATCGGGTGGGGGGGGTGGTATTATCTTGGCATGACTATCCAAGACACGTGGCAGGATCACAATACCCATTTGCATATCAATGCTTTGGAGATGAGAGCAGTGCTATTAGCGTTGCAAGCACTTCAGAGCTCTCTCCCTCTAGGGACAATTGCAGTCCACTCAGACCGCATGTTGGTAGTGTGGTACCTGAACAAACAGGGAGGAACCAAATCATACCCCCTTTGCAGAGAGGCACTACGAGTTTGGCGGTGGGCGATGTCTTCCCAACGCTTTCTAGTTGCAGCGCTTATACCGGGGAAGTCCAACATGATTGCCGACAGGCTGAGCAGAGCTATCCTAATGCCTCACCAGTGGTCCCTGAACAATTATGTTGCAGAAGAGATATTCCACAGATGGGGTCAGCCTTGCTGCGATGTATTTGCCAGCCCCCTCAATGCCAAATGCAACAGCTACTTCACCCTTATCCCCCCCGGAAGGGGAGACACCCAGGGATGCTCTGGCTCACGATTGGCCCTCCGGTCCTCTCTACGCCTTTCCACCGTTACCTCTGATATCAAAGGTCATTCAGAAAGCACAGTCTTTGGGGAGCAAAATGATCCTCATTGTCCCATACTGGCCTTGTCAGATTTGGTTTCTCTTCCTTCAACCATATCTAATGGACAAGCCCTGGATTCTGGACCCAGTTCCAGATCTGCTGGCTGATATGTCAGGACAGTTCCATCCCTCCATCCAGACCCTCAAGTTGATAGCTTGGCTGCTCCAGTTCTGTCCTTAGTCAGGCTTCATGATTTTTCCACGGAAGTGGTCCATATTCTATCATCTTCCCACAAGCCTTCTACCAGGAAGATTTATTCCAGTAAATGGAAGAGATTTTCTATTTGGGCCCATGAGAGACATAGTGATCCTTATACAGCGCCTATTTCGGCAATACTGGAACTTCTTTCTTAACTGTTTAGTCAGGGTTCAGCTGCGGCAACCATTAAAGTGCAATTGGCAGCAATTTCTACCTTTCACGTTGCTAATGAGCCCAACCTTATGGCTCATAGGCTTTGTAGGGCTTTTATGAGAGGGACATTGTTACTCTGACCTCCAGTCTTTGATCCAGTGATGGCATGGGACCTCAATTTTGTACTACAGAATCTCACCTCAACTCTCTTTGAGCCCGCAGCTACATGTGACATTAAATTCTTGTCATGGAAGACAGTATTCTTGGTAGCCATAACTTCAGTTAGGCAGGTCTCTGAACTCCAAGCATTATCGATTAGATCACCTTATTTGGTGTTCCACAAAGATAGGGTCTCCTTAAGAATCAGTCCTTCCTTTGTTCCTAAGGTTGCCTGTGTTGTCAATATCAACCAATCCATTGAGTTGCCTGTGTTTTTTCCTGAATTCTCCAACAAGGCAGAATTTAAGTTTCATCAGCTGGATGTTCACAGACAATTTTGTTTCTATTTACATAGAGAACAAAAAGAGATGGAGCCAGCAATAAGTGACTGAAAATAATATATTAAATATATAACATCACAGCAAATACAAACAGACCGGTTTCGGCTGGTAAATTACACAGCCTTCTTCAGTGTATGCAAAAAATTCCAATACATGCTGTTTAAATACTCAATACATGGATCCCATTGGTTGAATACTTATAAATATTCATTAAGACCGGGGGAAAAAAGACCACCGAGTTTAATTATCCACTTTTTTTCTTTACAATTCAAAATACTATGCCAACCAGTTTTATTTTTACGATCACCTTGTATGACATCAATTATGATAAACATAAATTTGGCTGTTGGATGGACCAACTGGTGTTTATATAGAGCATTAGTCACCTTTTTTTGTTTGATATTGCTATAATGTTCGGAAATTCGTAATCTAATGCACCTGGAGGTCTGCCCAATGTAGAATGCTCCACAGCTGCATGTGGCCAAATAAATGGCCCAATCACTACTACAATTCACAAAAATGTTTAGATCAAAAACTTTGGGGCAATTTCTACTTGAGAACTCCTTAGTTGTGGAGATATATTTACAATTAATGCAGTGGCCACAAGGAAAACACCCACGTAAAGTGTCACCTGACAAAGTTCTCTGTACCATGCCAGCATATTTATTATCACTACATTTGTAGTGATTGAAATAGGATTTAAGTTTTTTACCATTCCTATAAGAAAAGATACACCTATCCGGGATGGTGTTTGCCACATCTTGGTCACACTGTAAGATGTTCCAATGTCTCCGGACACTCTCCAGTAAACAATTGGTGTTACGACCATAAGTTGTAATGAGTCTCAATGGTTGAAATGGTTTATCCGACCGGTCCCTATATTGAAGTAAGTCAGTGCGTTGCATATTGTTAACCTGACGTTTGGCAACTGCAATAGTGCCAGCATTGTAACCCCTTTGTTTAAATCTTTGTGTAAGGTCATTTTGGTTCCAACAAAATGTAGATTGTTGTGAACAAATACGTTTGGCTCTGATGAATTGAGACTTCGGTATGTTCCTAGCTATGTGTGGAGCATGGTAACTGGAGGCATGTAGTAGGGGGTGATATTGTGGGAACTTTCTATACATCTCCGATTCTAGAGTACCATCAGGGAGTTTCCGCAATAGCACATCCAAAAATGTTATATTATTGATGTCATGTTGTTCCGTGAAACATAAACCCCATTCATTGTTATTCAAATAACAAACAAACTCCTTGAGTCTAGACTCTGTACCCCCTCCAGACAAGCCATACATCATCCAGGTAACGTCTCCATATGTCCATGTCTGAAAGAAAAATGTTTCTAGTAGAATTATAAATCATCTCCATTTCTACATAAGCCATAAAAAGGTCAGCATATATGGGGGCAAAAGATGCCCCCATAGCCGTACCTTTAATTTGCCAGAAACATGCATCTTTGTAGTAGAAGACGTTACAAGTGAGAACATACCTAGCCATGTCCACCAGGAAAGAATTGAATATAGAACTGTACAAGTTGGTATTATTAAGCCAATATGCCAAAGCCTTAAGACCTGCCTGATGTGGAATGTTGGTATATAATGCGCTCACATCAAGCGTACACAAGAACCAATCGGCTTCCAATTGTGTGTCAGATATAATTTGTAGGAAGTTCGTGGTATCTTGTAGCCTGGAGCGAATGAATGGTAACAGAGGTTTGAGATATTTGGTCAAAAACAATGATAAGGGCTCGGTCAGATAGTTTCTGCCGGATACTATTGGTCTTCCCGGAGGATGCTTATCATCTTTATGAATCTTAGGCAGAAAATTGATGTATTGAACACTAGGATCCTTAATAGTTAATTGTTGTAGTGTGTCATTAGAAATGACACCCCTGTCATTTGCATCCTTTAGAAACCGTTCAATACATTTAATGAATCTACCTATGGGATCAACCACCATATGTGTATAGTGTCTGGCATCAAACAATTGCCTATGGGCTTCCTTATCATAATCTATCCAGTTTTGGACCACGACAGCTCCACCTTTATCCGCTGATGTTATTACAATTTGTTTGTTCTTCTGAAGTTCCAAAATGGCCCGTCTCTCAGTAGAAGTGATGTTGTTATATTTGAAAGCAATTTCAGAACTGAGGAAATGTATGTCTTTAAGTACACTATTTTGGAACTGATGAACAACCGCATGCATAGGCGGATAGAAATTAGATTTGTGATATATAAATTTACCACCATCAGGATTAGAACCAGAGTCACCAAAAAACATTCTTAGATTGATAGATCTACAAAATTGAATCAAATCTTGCGCAAATACATCTTCAGATATAATAGGACCAGGTATAAAATTTAGACCTTTATTCAAAACCTGGATATGTACATCAGACAGATCATAGTTAGACAAATTCAAAATGTTATTATGAGTACAACAATTCAATTCCCTAATGCCATCTCCAGAAACCCCTGTAGGTTGTGAACTTTTCCTGTGTTTGCGCCCCCCACGTCTGCGTGTGTTCCTAAAGGGACACTTCCAGAACTTCTTTTGGGGGATGGGGACCCTGTTGCTGCCAGGGATTCGTTATCAGTACCTGAGGACATGTCCTCAAAAGATGAAATACCATCATGATTGTTTTTACGCAAAATAGACCTAGGTCTTTTTCTCTTTCTTACAGAAGTAGGGAGATTGTTGAATCTCACATGTTTTGTCTGAAATGAAAATGGGTTCCCACAGGAATAGTCCTCCTGATCCCTGGTAAATTTTTTCATTTTCCTAGAACGTAATTCAGCATCGAACTTTTTAAGATCTGAACCGACCTTATTAAGTTTAGCCTCAAAAGAGGGTTCTTGTTCATAACATTTCAATTTATCTGCCAGGACAGTGATCTCTGCTAACCCACTATCAATGGCCCGATTGTGGAATTTATATAATTCAACTACAAAGGACATCGTTGCTTCATGCTGTATTTTCGACCATTGTGTAGTCAATTCACCATCCGCATTATTTACATGCGGAATGGTGCGTATCCTCAACCCCCTAGGGGTAATATTTGCGGCCTGATAGGCCTTGAAGAGTTTGCTGTGCCACACATTGGCACGTAGTGCTCTAAGTTGCCTATTAAGATCCTCAATTAGTTTCTGGCTTGATAAGTCAGGGCTAATGTTATCAACACAATCAGCATTCCCACTATTCGGAGAGCCTAATCCAAAGGCCCCAAGATCTTCCCTATCAGCCACCAATCCTGAAATGAGATTAGATAGGTCCATAATGATATAGAAGTTGAAACTTAATACCTATTCAAAAAGCTGTTAATCATGGTCAATATGAAAATACCACGACAGCCAAATGGAAAATATTGTGAAGGACAATAGCAGCAAAAAAACAATTCACAATAGTAAAAAGGCTGCGTCCATACCTATTATTCAAATACCAAACCACATATATCAGTAGTTAAACCCAGAGACTCTAGTGGGGACAATACAAGAAGTCACCACCAAAGCACACAATGAAATGTGTATAAAAGTTCGATGCTGAACCATAATCCAAGCAATGAAAACAAAAAACCTAAAAAATATTTATAGAAAATTATTATGACCAGAGATCAGAAGAATATGTCCACTGGCAACATAAGAATATGGAACATAATGTTAATCAAAAAACAGGTATCATAACCCTATTGATATATAATGCAATGTGACTGATATCACCACTTAAAGAAAAAAATGGTGAAGATATTATATTGCCATCTAATTTATATAACAATATTATGATGTTCAAAACCTAGATAGCAGTCACATAAATTAACATAAAATATCAAATGTAAAAAAGAGGGAACAGTTTGTTGGTAATATAGAACCTATAGTAACCTTGCCTATACCTGGGAGTGTTATAATCTCCAGGATGTAAACAAACCTACAATTATTAATATACAATGGACCTCTTAACTGGACCAGGAGATGTTATCCAGCCGTAATGTGAAATACATACACAAGATATCAAAATCCCAAATATATAAACAATATAAAGTTGAGATATGTACTGAAAAATCTAAATAGCAGGCCTAAATGGTATTCATATCACAAAAGGTATCATGGTCCACAAAACAAATGTGGTTAATTAGACAGACAACTGTTGCATATCTTGTTATGAATAAAAAGCTTAAACATAACTAGTAAAACACGAACATGTAACTCTGTCATGAATGTCATAAACTTCTAACAATATGCTGAACCAAATAAATGATTCAAAATGTGAAAAACAGTTTGAAAAATTCTACCCAAATATTAATACCTGATATGAAATAGAATAATAATTGAGTATAGTGAAAAACAACCATCATGAACCTGCTAAAGTATATGTGTTAATCCTGATCTGGTTGACCCTCCTAAATAATGCCAAAGTAGCCCCTCAAACATGAGAGAACTAAAATAATAGAAAGTCCAATGTTCCCTAAAAAAGGGCTAAATGTAGATATTGTTATAGTCCAACCTATCCTAAATAGAAGGCAAAATAGGTATGTAATTACACTAAAAAGTATTCCAAGTCCATCACGATGAAAAAAAGTCCAAATATGGATGGTTCCATCAACAACGACCCGTGAAAAACACAAAAACTGTTGCTAAATGTCATCCGGAGGTTGATGTGGGCGAATTCGTGCTCCCACTTAGACAAAAAAGTCAGTAAATGAATGGCGAACAGCCAAAATCCCCAAAAATTAGCCGCATTTGGTAATAGCGTTGTATCCGCGACACATACAAAAAAACAAAATGCGTGCACATATAAGTTCCAAACTGAAGTACATAGTCAAAAAAAGGCGATAAACCATACATACAATTAGTCCCATTGAAGCATAACGGCCCAAGTCATACAAGATGGCGTAGCGGCAAGGCGATGGTGAATCCGTATAGGTTATGTCCAAATATAAAATAAAAAATGTATACACCAATATATACACCAAAGCCAATGTAGAAAAAACTGTGGTCAAGCAATGTTGAAAGCAGTATTAAAAAGTCACCAAGGGGATCCAGATAATACCAAAAGCTCCAATAAGGCGTGCTGCAATGAATCCCTGATGGAGCAACCGAGTCACCAACCCCAGCAGGAAGTAACTCTGAAGAAACCCACGGTGGAGGTGGGTGAAAGCGCTCAGTTCTTTGTGTTTAATAAAAGGTCTTTTGTTCCGTGGCTCCAAGCAGCGTTTTACTTTATTTTATTACTAGTTTTGTTTTCGTTTTGTGTCGTATTAACTGTTCCTACAAATTATATCTGACACACAATTGGAAGCCGATTGGTTCTTGTGTACGCTTGATGTGAGCGCATTATATACCAACATTCCACATCAGGCAGGTCTTAAGGCTTTGGCATATTGGCTTAGTAATACCAACTTGTACAGTTCTATATTCAATTCTTTCCTGGTGGACATGGCTAGGTATGTTCTCACTTGTAACGTCTTCTACTACAAAGATGCATGTTTCTGGCAAATTAAAGGTACGGCTATGGGGGCATCTTTTGCCCCCATATATGCTGACCTTTTTATGGCTTATGTAAAAATGGAGATGATTTATAATTCTACCAGAAACATTTTTCTTTCAGACATGGACATATGGAGACATTACCTGGATGATGTATGGCTTGTCTGGAGGGGTACAGAGTCTAGACTCAAGGAGTTTGTTTGTTATTTGAATAACAATGAATGGGGTTTATGTTTCACGGAACAACATGACATCAATAATATAACATTTTTGGATGTGCTATTGCGGAAACTCCCTGATGGTACTCTAGAATCGGAGATGTATAGAAAGTTCCCACAATATCACCCCCTACTACATGCCTCCAGTTACCATGCTCCACACATAGCTAGGAACATAACGAAGTCTCAATTCATCAGAGCCAAACATATTTGTTCACAACAATCTACATTTTGTTGGAACCAAAATGACCTTACACAAAGATTTAAACAAAGGGGTTACAATGCTGGCACTATTGCAGTTGCCAAACGTCAGGTTAACAATATGCAACGCACTGACTTACTTCAATATAGGGACCGGTCGGATAAACCATTTCAACCATTGAGACTCACTACAACTTATGGTCGTAATACCAATTGTTTACTGGAGAGTGTCCGGAGACATTGGAACATCTTACAGTGTGACCCAGATGTGGCAAACACCATCCCGGATAGGTGTATCTTTTCTTATAGGAATGGTAAAAAACTTAAATCCTATTTCAATCACTACAAATGTAGTGATAATAAATATGCTGGCATGGTACAGAGAACTTTGTCAGGTGACACTTTACGTGGGTGTTTTCCTTGTGGCCACTGCATTAATTGTAAATATATCTCCACAACTAAGGAGTTCTCAAGTAGAAATTGCCCAAAAGTTTTTGATCTAAACATTTTTGTGAATTGTAGTAGTGATTGGGCCATTTATTTGGCCACATGCAGCTGTGGAGCATTCTACATTGGGCAGACCTCCAGGTGCATTAGATTACGAATTTCCGAACATTATAGCAATATCAAACAAAAAAAGGTGACTAATGCTCTATATAAACACCAGTTGGTCCATCCAACAGCCAAATTTATGTTTATCATAATTGATGTCATACAAGGTGATCGTAAAAATAAAACTGGTTGGCATAGTATTTTGAATTGTAAAGAAAAAAAGTGGATAATTAAACTCGGTGGTCTTTTTTCCCCCAGTCTTAATGAATATTTATAAGTATTCAACCAATGGGATCCATGTATTGAGTATTTAAACAGCATGTATTGGAATTTTTTGCATACACTGAAGAAGGCTGTGTAATTTACCAGCCGAAACTGGTCTGTTTGTATTTGCTGTGATGTTATATATTTAATATATTATTTTCAGTCACTTATTGCTGGCTCCATCTCTTTTTGTTCTCTTGGTTCATGTTGTGGGCCGTGCATTCACCTTCGCGCAGGAGGACGTTTTTTGCTGTTTCTATTTACATAGGACAAAAGATTTCAGGAAATCAGATCAAATGTGTCTCGTTTTCAGACAGTAGACTTGGGGTTCCAGTTTCTAAGGTAACCTTGTCTCACTGGATCTCCGATTGTATCTCGATTGTATTTATTTATGCTTCCAATGGCAAAGAATTACCCTTTAAAGTGAAGGCTCATTCTACCCGTTCGGTGGCTACCTCAACTGCGTTTCAGTCTAGGATGTCTATGGATATTTGTGCTGCAGCAACATGGGCTTTGCCTCATACCTTTATTAGTCACTACAAATTAGATCTGATCTCTAGAGGCAAATCTTCCTTTGGTACCAGGGTGCTCAAGAGTATTTTTCATTGAGCCACCCAAGATCAAGGTGCTAGGGACGCTGTCACACTGGTAAGAATGAAGACGAGAATCGACTACGTAACATCAAGAAGTTATGTACTCACCATAACGTTCGATGTATGTAGTCCATCTCGCCTTACATTCTTACTAACCCTCCCTTCTTCCCCCTCCTGGAGGATCTGGAGGTATTGTCTCTAGGTATCAGTAGTCCTTTCTGTTGGGGCTGTTCTTCTTCTCAGTGTGTATGTGTGTGTGAGCTTGCAGCAAATAAGATCTGGGGAATAGACCAGTTGCATGATGGAATACTTCTTAGCCACAAGCCAATTTAAGACTTCAAGTTAGAGTATGGCCAGGTCGGAGCCAAGGTTCGGCTCCAAACCCATGGGTAAGAATGTAAGGCGAGATGGACTACATAAATCAAACATTATGGTGAGTACATTACTTCTTGTTCTTTACCTTGAGTACATTACTTCTTGTTCTTTACCTTGGAAAATGCAGCTTTAACCTATGCTGCAGTAATGCTTGGTGCCTGGTATTCCTCCAGTATTGTGAATGGTCCTTTTGGGGGGGGGGGGGCACTGAATTTGTCGGCCAGTATGTTGGCAATATATGTTGGCTCAGTATAGGAGGTACCATTGTGCAGTAACGCAAAGCAAACATGGGTATTGTAGTGGAGATTCTTGATAAACTATAGAAGGCTTTGTGGCTGTTTTTAGTGTCTGCCGCAATTCTGCCTTCATAGCTGACTTTAGAGGTTTTGATAAGGAATCTCAACTTTTTGTTGAGGCTAATAAGGGAGTTTTTCCAGTCTTGGAACTTCACCTTTTTTTGCAACAGTTTCTTCCTTCTGTTGTAGATTTTGTTAATGGCAGGGGACCACCAGACTGGCTTCCTTTTTTGGAGGAGAGCATCTTGGTTCTGTTGGGTATGGCTAGTTTCATGCATTTATGTACATGTTCGTACATTGCATTCGTGTATGATTTGGCAGCCATGCATCTGTTTTCCATTGACATGGGTGATGTGAAGTTAGTCACCTCTGTTTTTAGGAGCCCACTGTCAGCTTTGGAGAAGTTCTTTATGGTTGTTACCTTTGCAGGGGGTGTGGGTGAGATGTGGATTTCCATGGTGATTAGATTGTGGTCGGGTTTAACCAGGGAGAAATTGACTGTTGGTGTAGAGCAACAGTTGCCCGTGTTAGTAATAAACAGGTCAAGGATGTTGCTTCCTTTAGTGGGGGTAAGAATGAGCTGGTCGAGGGCATTGGAATTGATTAATTCCAGGAAGCTTTGGGCCAGTGTATTGTTTAATCTAATTTGATTCCAGTTTCTGCGGTTATCTGGATATCACTAGGACAACTTATCAACCACTTTGTGGAGCCAAACTGTTTCCCATAAACTTTTGTAACTATATGTATTATCTGTTGTGTCTGAGAATAAATTTTAGAATCTAAACACAGTTTATCAGTGGGTCCACATTTTATATATTTATAAAAAGGTTGCTCATTATCTTTGTATAAATTTCCTTCAAATTTTTCTGGATCTTGTCTCACACTCTGCTAAATGTGTTTGTCCAGCTTATTTATTTCAGTTTTCAAAGTTGTAGTTTGACCTCTCTTCAATTTCTTATATTTTTTTGTCTCTCGCCTTAATCAGGTATCTTGTTCTTATAGAAATATATCACCCTGACATTGTATGCCTACATCCTGATGTTCAAACACTTTTTGATTTTTTTGCACTCAAAACAATTTATCTTTCAAAATTTTCCACATACCGTCTGCATTTTTTCCACTGAACACATCACTCCAGTTATTTTTACATAGTGACTATTTTGCTCGCATATAATCTGTAACTAATCTTCTATGCATTAGTTTAGATTTCAGTGTGGCAGAATTATCTAGCAACAAATTAATTTTTATAACCGTATGATCACTGTACTTCAACAGTGGTAAAACTTGACTTTAGCAGTGGTAAAACTTGACTTGAAATAACAGAAATTTCTTTAGGAACACAAAGAAGGTCTAGTATGTTCCGTTCCCTGGTAGGTTTTTTACAGTCTGAAGCAATTGTTGTTCGTAAACATACATTTTCAATAATTTCCTTACTAATGTTGTTGAATCATTATTATTCCAATCTGTTTCCGGTAAATTTAAGTCCCCAGCTAATGTTATTCTTCCCTCCTGTGTTTCATGCAAGAAATGTATGAATTCCTATAGGTCATCAACACTTGACTTTTGTGGCCTATACACTCCAACAACTGTTATACATTCCAGGGCTGTCTTTATTTTCACATTTACACAGTCTATAGTATTGGTGATGTCCTTCTATTCCTATGTTGCAGTATTCTGCATATGGGTTTACTCCTCTTGTCTCGCATATGTATGGCCAGTATACAAAAGTTTTCAGTCCCTGTGTGATGTCTGACGTGGTTAAGGGAATGTGGGCTTTAAAATTGACATTGGCACACACCAGCCTTCAGAACTTCTCAGCCGCCATGTCAGATTCAAATAAATCAGATAAGTACCCAACTGGAGACCTTTTCACTCCTTCCTTTAAAATTTTATTGCCTGTTCATATCATCCAGAAAGGGTAAGTGTCAGTGCGGCTGCCAGATCCCTCACAAGGACGCCCACGATAAGTGCCTTTTTCTGTTTGGGACAGTCGCACAACCACAAGGCCTGCCCTATTTGCCAGGCATTTGTACCCAAGACCCTTCGTAACTGCCTGCACATGTTAAATCTTTATTTGGAAAACCAACACCTTAAGCAGATCACTGTAGGGATGGAGGGCTCTCAGATGTTTTTTCGGTACTGCCAAAAAAGAAGGCCTAGACCCTACTGCCTTCATCTACTGCTTAGACTCTTCCTTCCGATCCTCAGCCTGTGGCCGACTTCAGCCTGGTAGAAGGATCATGGATCCTTAGAGGAATCACTATCTTATACTTCACAGATTTATTCACCTTTGGGGTATGGCTCCCCTGAAGAAGAATCAGTTGATCCTGACTCTCCAGCTGAAGACTTAACATTTGGAGAAACTATCTCCAGGATGAAGGCACACTTCAAATGGGAATCCTCTGAAATGACTGAGGTCCAAAAAAGATGTTATGACTTCATTATGATGGATTCCCCAAGCCCATCTGCTGTTCCACCCATCCTTCCTGCCTTTTTAGATGCTTTCTCCTCAGCATCTCTTAACCCAGATTCCCAACCTTCTGCTCCACGCAGACCAGACAGACTTTACAAGGTGCCTGACACTGTTTAGCAGCTGTTTAAGTGTCCACCTGCTGATGCAGCCACTATCTCTACATCAACGGACAAGACCTCTAAACTCCTGCCCACTACCACCATTCTCCCTGCTGACAAAGACAGCAAAACAGTGGAACGTCTGGGTAAAAAGATTTATACTTTTGCTACCTTGTCCTTCAGAGAAACAAATTATCAAACTCACATAGCCAAGTATGCCTTGTCCCTCTTGGAATCTGCCTCCAAACTCCTGGCGGAAATTTCAGTCTGCTCTGCAGAAGCATCATTGTCCTCTCTCCTGGCCCTCTATTCCCAGGTTACCAGACACTCTATAAAGTGCAGTTATGATGCTGCTGAATCCTCAGTCAGGTCAGCAGCATCAGCATCTGCCTTATGTAGGTACTCCTGACTTTGCCTCCAATCCCTGCCTGATGATTTCAGAGCAAAGCTTATTGATGCTCCCTCGGACATTATTTGGCACTAATGTAGCAGACCTTTTCAAGTCCCTTCAGCAAAAAGGTAAAGAAATATAGGACCTTAAACATTTGCTGGTCTCTCCCATTCCTAAGTTCCAAAGAAACTATCAGCTAAAACTCAGTTCATTAGGAAGCACTGTCATACTGCTACTCCTTCAAGGCCTAGAAAGCCTACAAGTAAACAACCTCCTTCATCTAGAGTATCTTCCTGCTCTAGCCAGAGACTGCCCTTTCAGGACAGGGCAGGTAGCATGTGACTACCTGCTATCCTTGCCTCCTCCACCACTTTCTTCTGTACCACTGTCAGCCTGACTCTCTCACTTCCTCCCTGTGTGGACCAGCCTCACCTCAGACAAGTGGGTCCTGTCCGCACTACAGAACAGTTGCTTCATGTCCTGGATCCCCCCCCCAAAAAAGGAGAGGTATCCCACAACCACCTACACAACAGTTGCACCTCATGAAACCAGTACTGCAAACACTGATAGCTCAGGGCACCATTGAAGCAGTCCCTCCAGCTGCAAAAGGAAGATGATTCTACTCCAGGATCTTCCTGGTTCCCAGGAAAGACGGACCCTGGGGACGTATACTAGACCTCTCCCATTTCTACCTTTGCTTAAAGGTCCCTACCTTCAGAATGTTGACCCCTCCCAGCCCTATTACCCCTCCTGATCCCCCAGGGGTTCATGGCAGCATTAGATATAAAAGATGCTCATCTCCACATTCCAATAAAACCAACTTACAGGAAATACCTGAGGTTCTTAGTGGGTTCTTCTCACTTACAATTCTCTGCCTTGCCTTTTGGACTTTCCACTGCACCCAGAGTCTTCACAAAATGCTTGGCCCTAATGATTGCTTATTGCAGAACAAAGGGAATACAAGTATTCCCTTACCTGGAAGACTTGTCAATCCAGGCTGCCAGCCAAGAGACCCTCCAGCTGCAAATCCACATTGTAGTGGCCCTTCCACAGTCACTGGGATTTCAGCTAAACTTAGCCAAATTGCATCTAATGCCAACCCAAGACATTGTCTTCCTCGGGTGCAGAATAGGCTCAGACCTCATGGAAGCATACCTACCACCTCTCAAAGTGAACTAATTGACGAAACATCTTCTGGTCCTTCATTCCACAGAGTTAACAGCAAGGCAGTACCTGAGGTTGTTGGGCTACATGGCAGCCACCATCCCCATGCTACCTCTAGCAAGACTACATATGAGAAAGTTACAGTGGTATCTTCGGTCAGTCTGGACACAGCACTCCCATCCTCTGGAGCACAGGGTGCCACTTCTCGCTTGCCTGAAAAAGGAACTACAGTGGTGCTTGGCACAGGTGAACTACAACCTTGGTCTCCCTCTCCAACCACTTCAGCCCACACAGGTCATGCACACAGATGCCTCAAACTTGGGCAGGGGGGAAACCCTGGCCCATTGAAGGGTGCAGGGCTGGTGGCCAAAATCTCACAAGCTGCAACACATGAATGCTTGAGAGATGAGGGCAATTCTTCTAGCCCTCCAGGCTTTTCTACCTTTCCTCCAGCGGGGACTTCCGAAGATATACACAGACAACACCACAAGTGGGTCCTGTTCGCACTACAGAACGGTAGCTTCATGTGGTATCTCAACAAGCAGGGAGGGATCAGGTCTTACCTGTTCTGCAGACTAGCCCTTCTGGTATGTGAATTTGCCACTTCACAGAGAATCACCATGCACCATAGCTCCCAGTCGGATTACTTGAGCAGAACTATCACAAACCACCATGAATGGATGCTTCACAGAGATGTCTTCTTGGATCTGGTCCACAGGTGGGGCACACCTCAAATAGACCTGTTAGCCTCCTCCATCAACAGGCAACTTCCTGGCTTTTGCACCAGGACACCAGCACACCAGGCACTGGCAACAGATGCCTTCTCAATCTCCTGGAAGGGGAAATCACTCATTAAGAAAGTCCTACTGAAAATACAGCAGGACACTCCAAAAACCTTGTTGGTGACTCCTTACTGACCCATACAGCACTGATTCTCCTTACTTCTACAATTGTCCAAGGGCAATCACCAGAAGTTACCCCCCCAGAGTGGACCTTCTCACACAACACAAGAGGTCACTGATTCACCCACAGTGGCATCTTCTAAACCTCACCCTGTGGCTGATAGGATTCTGATCCCCTTCCGATAGCTTTGCAACAAGGACATGCTCAATGTCCTGCAGGAGGCCAGGAAACCAAGTACAATAAAATCCTACCTTTCTAAGTGGAAAAGATTCACTTTTTGGTGTCACAAAAGACAGCTTGACCCGCTTTCTAGTGAATCCCCTACAGTCCTGTCTTACTTGTGTGAGCTACTGCAGACGAGCTTGGCTTACTCATCTGTCTGCAATTTCAGCATGCCTTCCTCTGGACCCCCCTTTAGCATCTAGGCTTCCTTCTAAACTTTTCCTTAAGGGGTAGTCCACCTCAGACCTCTCAGGAAACTGTGCCCTCCTCCTTGGGATCTTAACTACGTCCTTGAAAAGCTTATGCTTCCTCCCTTTGAGCCAGCAGTTAAAGCTTCTCTAAAACATTGCACATGGAAAACTGTACTGCTAGTAGCCCTGCCCTCAGCCAGAAGAGTATCAGAACTACAAGCCCTTATGGCTATTCCCCTTTTTCTACTTTTCCACAAGGATAGGGTTACCCTTAGAACCAACTCATCCTTCATGCCCAAGGTGGTGAATGACTTGTCCCTTAACCAGGCCATACACTTACATGTCTTTTCCCCAGCCCACAGTGGGGACAGTAAGAGGGTACTGCACTCCCTGGATGTGCATCGACAATTCAGGTTTTACCTGCATAAAACAAAGTCCAGCAGACAGACGGACCAACTCTTTGTATCCTTCCACCCTAGAGCCCTGGGGAAGACAGTGTCCAAGCAGACCATATGTACTTGGATCTCCAAGGTCATCACCATCTGCTACCAATTCCATGGTAAATCCCTGCAAGGTGCAGTTAAAGCACATTCCACCAGAGCCATGGCTTCTTCAGAAGCCTTCTTTAAGGGCCCCGGATACCTCCACTGTTCTGGCGGCAGCTACTTGGTCTTCTATTCACACCTTCACCAAACACTACAAACTTGATCATATCTCTAGATCCAGGGCAGGGTTTGCCAGGGCTATCCTTCATGGATTCCTGAAGTCTGCCTCTAGACCCCCCCCCACCCCCAATCACAGTGAGCTTTGGCATGCACCCATATGCAGAATACTGTAGCATGGGAAAAGAAGGACATAGAAAAGTTGTGTAAAATCTTACCATAGCCATAGATGTCCTTCTCTTCCATGTTGCAGTATTCCTTCCCACCCACCTTCCCCTCCTGTTAGGTTACATTTCCCTATCTGGGTGGCACTGGACTGACATTGCCCTTATTAGGACTGGCTCCGACTGGGGCTTTCATTTCTGAGGGCTAGTGCGTGCTGATATCACTTTTATGGTCCACGTTCCCTTAGCCACGTCAGACGTCACACACGTCTCAGAGTGACTGAAAACTTTTGTATACTGGCCGTATGTACGCTAGACAAGAGGAGTAAACCCATATGCAGAATAATGCAACATGGAAGAAAAGGACATCTATGGTTATGGTAAGATTTTTTCACAACTTTTCTTTATCATTGAAGATGTAATAATCACAGGTCTCATAACTATCTTTAATCCCTATTGTAACACCTCCACCTGATTTTTTTGTTAAAATATCTGTTACAGTAAAAACATTCATACCTTAACAGAACTGGTTTCCAATCATTGTTCTGTAACCATGTTTCACAAGCGATAACAACATCAGTCTTGTGGAAATGTGGCAAATTTTCCAATAAAAAAAAATATTATTAATTCTTCTAGCATTAGCAGCCATTAGAAATTCATCAAATGTTGCTATCTGTGAACGGTGACATTTTTGACTGGGAAAAAATCCTTTCTAGTGTTTGTCAAATATTGCAAAATATCTGCTGCGACAATTCTCTTCCCTAATCTTGACAAAAGCACACCATCCTGTCTGAATACGTGTGTGCCCAAAACTAGGCTTGGCTCTACACATTTCCATTTTTTAAAACGAGACCTTTTTTCAGTGTAGGTATTTATCCCAAAAAAAATTTAATTCACAGTGACCTGACTATCCTTTCTGTATAACACCACTACAAGCTATACTGTCTAAGAGGGCTGTAAGTTACCTACTAACAGTCAGACAGTTGTACCAACAAGAATGAAAACAGATCCATACTTCCTTACATTTAGGAGTTCCAAGGTTTGTCTCACATCTCCTATTTTTGGTATTGGCAAGCATAACACTATTTGATATTCATTATATTCTCTGCATATCTAAGTATCAGTTCCTTTAGTAATGGACTCTCCAATTACAAGAATATCCGTGCATGGGTATAACATGTATTTTTGTTGTTATTGCTTCATTAACAACTCTGACTGTACCTTATGCCATTTAAGTTTCTGATTGCCATATATTTTGCATCTGTTATATGCAAATATTTTTGTTGTTAATTGCCAGCTTCTTTTGTATTGTACTCTGTTCTGGCTGAACCTGTAAATAGTTTTTCAAATATTAGTACTCTAGTATGGTTAACAAATTTATATGCAAAATAAAAATGTTTATACATGTATATAAAACTTTAGCCCTGAATTTTAATTGAACTGTGGTTTGTTAGATATAGCTTCTCTGTACTGAGAGACAGGTGTTAATATCTGTAGCAACATGACCAGGATGTCATTGGATATTAGAAACACAAAAGTCTTAGAGAAATTAAACCGAGGTCCAAATGGAGAGATGATGAAATCAGCAAGAAACTGAGAGTAGTATTGCTGGAACTGAAGTCACCCTTAAGTCTTGGTGAGTACCTTCACATGGTGGACCATGTTTTCACAAGATCTCACCAAGACAACACTGATATATAGAATATGTTGTATGTAGCATATATTATGAAGAGAGGTAGGTAAAAAATAAAAAGACAGCTGGGTGCACAAGTCCCAGGATAAAAAGTGCCCAATCCTACTGTGGGCACTGGTTCCAGGGCTGGAAAAATGGCAGAGAAGAATCCTCAAGACATGAAAACATTCCTACTATGGGGTTAGGTCAGGCTTAGGGGAAGATGAGCACCCACAAAAAGTAGTCAACAAAATACACAGAAACTGTCAAGCCAAAAAAGAGCAATAAAAATGAAAGAGTGGACTACTGAGGATAAGGAAGAAATTGTGTATTGTTACTATTATGCAAGAAGCTCATAATTTCCAGATAGAAGTTATTCAGAAAGACTGAGAGAAATTAGAGGAAAGAAAAATACTTGCACAAGAAAAACTGTCAAAAGCTTCAAATGCAAGTCTTCATTCATTAATACAACAGATCCGTGAAAAATATTACATAGACAGAACAGCTGTGGGCTGCCTGGGAAAAGAAGCAACAGAGGAAGTGTGAAAATATAAAGAACAAAACCCAGAGATTTTTGAAAGGTCTTAAAAAGAAACATGATATGGGAAAAAAGATGTGATATGATGCAGTATTTATGCAAAGGAGAAAGCAAAACTAATTAATATAAAAAAGTAACACCAAGGATATTTGAAGAGCTACATGAAAGGCACCCAGATATGGAAAAAAAGTGACAGTACAAAAAAATAAGAAAACAATGGGGGAAAGAAGAAAAGAACATCAGTACTAGAGAAGTTAAAGTAATAGAAACTGAAGTTATGAATTACCTTTGAAGTGAAGGCTTTAGTGTAGAAAATCCGTATCAGGTAATGTCATAACATGATAGAATGGTGAGTCCTCAAATTAAGGAGAAACAGGTGGAACAGGAAGCATCTGATCACTTGCAATCTGGATGCTCTAGAGCCTTCAGTTCGAAACCAGTACAGAAGTTCAGTTAAGAGTTGCAGAACAAGGGAAGGAGCTGGAAACAGTGGCAACTCTGTTGCAGGTAATGTTGTAGAGTGATGGGCCAGCGTGTTTCCATATGCAGGAGCAATGGATGACTCAGGACGCTGCTGAAGAGGATATGTCACAGGAAGACGTTCTGGAACTTTTTGTAGAATGCTTACAGGAAACAAGGAGCAAAGAATGTGCCCTCAGTTTACAAGAAAATGATCTAAGGGAAAAGTTGCTTGATTTAATAGAGATGGATGGACGTGTTAAGACTGATGAAAGGAGGAAACTCAATAGACCCATCCAACTACCGACCCATTGCCATCCTTTCCCCCCTCTCTAAAATACTTGAGAAATGCATTCACTCCCAGCTTCTCAACTACCTCCTCCAGCATAACCTTCTCACTTCCACTCAGTACGGTTTCCATCCCAACCATAGCACAACTATTGCCCTCCTATCCTTCACTCATACCATCGCTGAGGCCCAAGATAACAATAAACTCATTTCCTGTCTCTTCCTAGACCTTTCCAAAGCTTTTGATACAGTCTCTCACCCTTTACTGCTATCTAAACTTGCAAACCTCAACCTGTCTTCCACCCCCCTTGCCTGGTTCTCTAGCTACCTCTCTGGTAGGCAACAATCTGTTAAATGGCTCTCATCCCTCTCTCCATTCCTTCCTGTTCCAACCAGAGTATCACAAGTTTCCATCTTGGGTCCCCTTCTGTTTAATGTCTTTACTAATGATATTTATACATCTTGTAAACAATCCTCCCTCACCCATATGCAGATGACTCAACTGTCATCTCCGTCTCAAACAATATCTCTGAACTCCATACCCTAACTCAACATGCCTTTCTATCTACTCAAAGGTAGTTGTCTAATAACCTACTTATCCTTAACCCTAAAAAGACCAAACTCTTTCTCCCCCGTTCTCTTACTCACCATAAATCCACCTTTACTATTACATCTTCTGACAATACAATAATCCAACTTGAAACCCACACAAAATACCTTGGTGTCATCTTTGATGATGAACTTAAATTCAGCCTACACATACTACAATGCATAAAAAAAAACACCAGAAACTAGGATTACTGTATCGCAACAAAAATATTTCTAACCACTAATGCCAGACTCTCTGTAGCATAGGCTCTCTTCCTCCCCGTCCTCCAGTATGCTGCCCCTGTTCTTACCAAACTTTGAACAAACGTCAGCAAACTTACCATAAAATTGCTAGATTTATTACAAGCTCTCCTTGCCCTAAACTCTTTCCAATGGCTAGAACTCCCCCAACAGCTCCTCCTATCACAATTTCAAATACTACACTTCATTATATGCAAACCTTCATCCTGTCCTGCTCTCTCATCCATGGTCTCTACGTATACTCCACCTCGGACCCTCCGTACCTCTAATCAGCAACTTCTGGAAATCTACCATCCCAGGAAAACTGTAAACAAACTTCTATATAAATACACTGTTGCCCTTGCTTGGAACAAACGTCCTTTAGACCTATGTTCCATCACTCACCCATCACATTTTAAAAATGAACTCAAACTTCATCTACTTAACACCAAAACTTGCCCCTGTCATGACCCAACCTAACCTCCCCCCATACCCCATATACATATCTATATAATCCCTCCTCTTTCACCTAGTATCGTACTAGGCAAGTACTTTCTAAATTTTATTAACAATGCTGATGGATATAATTTTTTTTATGTAAATACATACTTTCCTTTGTAAAAAAAAAATTGAATGTGTATACTGCATTGTGCATGTTTTTCTATTTTATATCTTTAACTTGCTGTATGTCTACTCTTCTCTAGCGTTTTTGACTCTAATATTTTTTATATACTGTAAATTGTTGTGTACGGAGCTTTTTTCTCCTTGGGTCTCCACTGAAAATGGGCCACAAGCCTAGCTAGACCAACCTGGTTAACAATTGTCAATAAATAAATAGATTGCAGAAAGTATGTAAGACCCAAAATGTTAGAAGTCTGTTAAATCTGATGAATAGAAGTAAACAGGATATATAACTGTATAGCTAAATTAATAACAGAGAAAGTCCTACCGCAAAAACAAAGAGCAATAAGGGAAAGGAAGGGAAGAAATAAAATACCATAATGGAAGCATCAAATTGAGAACATTATAAAGGAGTTAAGACAAGAAGTGTCACTGTTATAAGAATTTAGAAGTGGATTAGATCAACAAAAATACTTAGAAATAATAAAAGCAACGCACAGTGTCCGAACAGACCAGGATCTATCATACATTATTGCAAATGGTAAACTAAAGCAATTGGCACAGGCAGAAAACTTTAGAATATATGCAGATAAATATAAAGGAAAAGTACAAATAAACAATTCATTGGTCACCCAAAAAAGTTTTGTATAGAACTGGGAAACAAAGCCAAAAGGAATTGAAAAACACAACTAAAAAAGAAGAAATAGACACATTGTGGAGAAATATTTATGAAGATTCTGTGGATTGTAACAAAGATGTGGACTGGATATAAAAAAAATAAAATACACAGTAAGGAGTTCAAATGTACAGGATATGAAATGGGATGAAGTAATGGCCAGTGAAATTGAAACAAAATTAAGAAATGCACCTAAGTGGAAAACCCCAGGCCCAGATGCAGTACCTAACCTCTGACTAGAAGTATTAACATCTTTGCACAAAGATTTAGCACTTGGTAAGAACTGCGTATATGTGCATGCGGTACAGACACCAACCTGGTTAACTGGAAAAATGATACTCCTTCTTAAGAGTGAACCTGTAAGCCATTCAGAAATTGTTGACCAATAACGTGCCTTGTTATGATTTGCAAACTGTATACTGGAATTGATGCAGATAGAGTTTATAGTTATTTAGAAGAAAACTCAGTCATGGTCATTTAGAAGAAAACTCAGTCATGGCAACAAAACAAAAGAAAGTTATATGGAACAAAGGATCATTTGTTGCTAAATAAAGCCATAATGGAGAATTGTAAAAAGGTGAGGAAACTTAAGTGTGGCGTGTATAGATTATTAAAAAAAAGCATTTAACAGCCTGCCTCGTTCATGGATAAAGCATTGCTTTACAGATCTATAAGCTATATCTTACATTGATTAGTTACATTGCAGTGACCATGAAATAGTGGCACACCACTTTGCAAAAAAGCCATGATAAAGGGCAAATTATAAAGTCAAAGGTGGATCTTCCACTGTTTTGTCTTGCCCTTAACACATTAGGTCTTGGTTACAATTTGGCGCAAAAATAAAAATTTGCTTAAAGATTTCTTATCTACTTTTTGTGGATGATTTAAACTGTATAGTTCATCAAAGGAGGACTTGAAAGCACAACTGCAGGTAGTTAAAACTTTCTCAGATAATTTAAGAATAACATTTGGTCTTGATAAATGTGCAAAAGCAATGTTTAAAACAGGAAGGTTGCAGTCCCAAGAAAATATCAACCTGGGGCAGGAATGTGATATAAAGGAACTTGAGCAGGAAGGAAAGTATAAATATTTGGGAATTGATGAAGAATTGGCAATAAAACATGAATAAATGCAAGAAAACTCAGTAAGCAATAATTCAGAATACTAAAATTAATGTTGAAAACAGCCTTGATATCTTGGAATGAAGTAGAAGCTATAAACCAATTTGCTTTTCCTGTTTTAACTTACAATTTTGGTCTGATTGACTGGCCTCAAAATGTATTGGATCAATTGGACACAAAAAAAAAGAAAGAAAAATGCTTCATGCTTATCACATGATATACAAAAGCCAGTCTATGCAAAGTTATATATTTCACACTCTGAAAGAGGTATAGGCCTCCTCGAAATTGATTACATGTGTAGATCTGGAGTCCTGGGACTGCGTACTTATCTGCTGACCTCATTAGATCTAAACATAATGAAAGTTTTTAAACATGAAAAGAGAAAGTCTATGATTACTTCTTTGTCTAGTTTAGCAGAACATTCAGTTGCAAGCGAGAATGGAAGTCATACCACAAGTAGATAGAAATCAGACAGCAACTGAATGTGCAAAAAAAAAACAAAAGAAAGAATATACGAAGGATCATATGATAAGGAAAGAAATGTAGAAAAGTCATAAATATAGTTGCAAATGTAGAGATCTCCTGGAACAACCTCATGTTGGTCAGGATTTGATGCAGGAATAGTTAAGGAGAGGTGAGATGAAACCAAAGGATGAAAGGCTAATAATGGCAACCCAGGATAATGAAGTATGTACATACTAGTTTACAAAGTCCATTCAACGAGTAGGAGAAATGGTTCTGTAAAAAAAACTATCTGAAATAGTCGTACACCTTGTTTTTGGGTGTGATACACTCATGGCAAAGAGGCCTGTACACTGAAAGACAGTGTAACGTGGCAGGATTGTTACATTGTGGATTGTGCAAACATTGCAATATAGGAGTAGCTGAGAAGCATTGGAAAAGTACAGTTGTGTAAAATCTTACCATAACGGCAGATGTCCTTGCCTTCACCGCTGCAGTATTCTTTACTAATGGGATTCCCTGCCGTGAAGCCCTCCTTCTGGCCAGTTTACAAAAGATTTCCTTTGCTTTAAGGTGCGCAAAATGTCACCTGCTTGCTTCTTGCATAAGGAAGGGCATAAAGGTGACGTTTAGGCGTACCATCCTCAGAACAGATTGCCCCAGTAGGAACAGCAGTCCAAGGAAAACCAAGGAGAATCTGCACAGCCAGGAAGGGAAAAAGGCCAGGAGTATGGAGGGGAGGGAGTGAATACTGCAGTGGTGAAGGCAAGGACATCTACCATTATAGTAACATTTTACACAACTGTACTATGTCTTTACATTCACTGCTGCAGTATTCTTTACTAATGGGAGAGTGCAAAAGCTCAAGAAGAAACCTGGGAGGAGGAAGCCGCAGAGCCCTCTAAGAAGCCATGAAGTATGGCTGCAGCAAAACCAGCTCTGGCTCTGGAGATAACATCCAACTGATAATGTTTGGTAAAGGTATGCACCGAAGTCCAGATCGCAGCTTCAAGAATAGAATTAGCATCTAAGCCCCTGAAAAAGACACCAGAAGAAGCCACAGCTCTAGTGGAATGAGCCTTAACAGAAGTGTAACAAAAGGAAATAACCTTTGAAATCCATGTAGAAATAGTTTGCATGGAAACAGCCAAACCCAAAGACCTAGGATGAAAGGAAACAAACAACTGGTCAGACTTCCTGATAGCTTTAGTTTTATTCATATAAAATCTGAGCTGTCTATTTACATCTAAAGTATGTAGCACCCTCTCGCTGTCAGATTGCGGAGAGGGAAAAATGGTAGGCAAATTAATAGAATGATTAAGTGACGCCACCATGGGCATAAAAGAAAGATTAGTACGTAAGGACACCCTGTCCTCATGAAATATCAAATAAGGTGGACAAGCCATAAGGGCTTGCAACTCAAACACCCGTCTGGCAGAAGTAACAGCTAACAAAAGAACTGTCTTCCAAGAACAAAGTTGCAAGGAAGCAGAAACAGCAGGCTCAAAAAGGAGCCTGAGTCAATTTTTCTAGAACAAAATTATGATCCCAGGGAGGAGGAACAGGCTTCCTGGGAGGTCTAATATTAAGGATGCCTTTAAGAAATTGCTTAGCCTCAAATCTAGAAGCTAACAGGGGAGCTAAAGGCAGAGAAGCAGAAAGAGCTGATAAGTGGGCCTTAACAGAAGAATAGGCCAAACCAGCATTGAGCAACTCAAACAAATAAGAAAAAACCAAAGGAACATCCACAGAAAGTGGGTCCAGGCCACAAGAAAGACACCAAATAGAAAACCTCTTCCATTTAGACAAGTAGGATATCCTAGTAGTAGGTTTCCTGGCCTCCCACAGGACCTGCAGCCTGTCCTCAGAAAAAAGGTGTCTGAGGAATCAAAACCCTATCACCCACAGTGTCAGTTGAAGCGTGGACAGGTGGGGATGGATGAGAGACCCTTGTCTTGTGTGAGGAAATCCACCTTGTGAGGTAATTTGTGATGATTGCCCCTGCCGAGATGCAGAAGTAGAGTGAACCAGTGCTGTTGCAGCCAAAAAGGACTCACCAACAAGATTTTGGGAGCATCCTGTTGAATCATGAATAGGACTCTTGGAATGATAGGAAGGGGAAGGAATGCATAAAAAACATCCCCTTCCAAGAAAATGAGAGGGCGTCCACCTTCCAGACCAGAGGACCTGGGACTCTGGCACAAAGTAGAGGAGGCTGTCTGTTCAAAAGGGAGGCAAAGAGATCTACTTGAGGAATACCCCACTGGTGAACAATATCCAGAAACCCATACCTGTGAAGCATCCATTCATGGGATTGAGTGAAGGACCTGCTCAGACTGTTTGCCACAACATTACGATCTGAAGGAATGTAAACTGCCTGAAGAGTCACACGATACTGGATAGCTTGATCCCATACCAGAAGTGCCAGCCGGCAAAGACGGTAGGATTTCATACCTCCCTGTTTGTTGATGTACCACATGACTGTGGTATTGTCCATGAATAGTCTAGGTCCGGCGTCGGTTGTCATCGCTTCTTCCCTGACGTCAGTGCGACAGGGGTATAAAGGAACCAGCCAACGCCATTTTCTTCAGTCTTTCTTGCCGCGCGGTGCCCGAAGCAGAAGCAGTTCGCAAGTGCCAGTCGGCCAGTTCCTGAGATTACGAAAATTTGGAAACCGAAGTCTTCTTAAAAGCTAAGTACCCCGTTGGGGAAACTTTTCTTGCCTCAGACCGATGTCAGACAAAGTTAATAATTGTATTTCTTGTGGGAAGCAAATACCGCATAAGGATTTCCATTCCCTCTGTATACCTTGTTTAGGCCCAGACCACGACGTCTCGGTCTGTCGCTTTTGTGCTACATTCAACAAACGCACTATTAAGCGTCGGGCGGAGTTCGCCCAGCATTATTTTGGGAAAGCATTTAACTATACTATATCGTCGGATACTCCGACTCCGGTTTTGTCTAAACAACGCAAAGACAAGGACCGACACACGAGGTCCACGGCCTCTACCGACACCACGCCAAAGCCGACTACACGTGGTCTGGTTCTCAGCGAGGCGCCTACGCAGCCCCTGACTACCGACGACATTTCTTTGATGGTGTCTCCTGTGCCCGAGGTCGCAGGCTCCTCGGCCCACACCCCGACTACAAATACCGAAGCCACTCTTGGCGTTGAAACTCAGAATGTGGACAGGTCCACCTCCACTCAAGGTGTCTACAGACCTTCCTCTTCTTTCTCCATCAAGGCTTTCACAAAGTCTAAAGCAACCATGTACTCTGAGACCAGCTACACAGGGCCCATCTCCAGGCCCCATGTCTAAGAAACATATGCCTAAGAAACAGATGCTTAAAATGGCTGAGGATTTAATTACTCTTATCAGAGGTTCTCAGCCCCCTCCGGACAAAAGGCCTAGAGTGGAGGAAGATTCTCCCTCCTCTGATCAGGGCTCCATTATTTCAGAGCACTCAGATGATCAGGAACATTCTTACTCCCCTTTTGAAGACTCTGATGCAGAGGAGTCCATCCCTTCTGTATCCCCCCCTGAGGATTACTCATTTGGGGAAACTTTGCATACCTTAAGGGACACTTCCACTGGGAAGGCCAGGATTATTCAGATTCCAAGAAAAGGCTCAGGGAATTTCTCTTGCTTCCTCAGCACAGGCCTCTGGCTACACCTCCTGTCTTGGACATCCTAGATGATGTTTACTCGGAGGCCTGCCTCAACCCGGACTCTCTACCTCCAGCTCCAGTCAAGCCTGACAGGTACTACAGGGTCCCTGACTCACACCAGTTTCTATACAAAAGCCATGCTGCTGACCCAGAAACCATCGCACAGGGCCCCAACGGAGTTAAGGCCTCCATTGCTAAAAATCCATTGCCTTCCGAGAGAGATTCCAGATCCTTAGAAAGGTGGGGAAAAAAGGTATATACCTCGGCTACCTTATCCATGAGGGCCTTAAACTGTCAGTTTCATATGCTTAATTGAAAAGTAAAATGTCACAACCTGAACAACCAGACTTGAAGGAGTTGCAGGATTTGATGCATAATGCAGAACAAGTGGGTAAGCATACCTTACAATGTGGTTTTGATGCTCTAGAGGCCTCATGTAGAGCTGCTGTTACAGGATCAGTCATACGTAGGCATGCCTGGCTCAAGGAACAAGCCTTGCCTGATCATGTCAAAGCTAAATTACTAGACGCCCCTCTTCAAAAGGATGCACTATTTGGTGCTAATGCTGAGGAGGTATTAAGGAAAAGGCTAAATCAATGCAAACTGTGAAAGAATTTCTACAGGTTCAACCCCCACGTTTTAGAAGAAATTGGCCTTCCAAAAACTGGTCCTTTCCTGCCACAGACAGACCCCAAAGAGGCAGATACAGGCGCCCGAGGGGCAGAGGACAATCCCAAGGATCGTTTAGAGGCAGACAATGGCAAGCTCCTACACAAAGAGGTGGTGAGGACAACTCACAATCTTTCAGAAAGCAAACCCAATGAATTTCCCCTTTGCATGCCAACCAGGTCTCAAATGGCAGGCCCCTTAGGAGGAAAGCTGGCATTATTTTCAAAAAATTGGCATATTGTCACAAAGGACAAATGGATCCTGGACATTATAAACAGAGGCCACAAATTCCATTTTCACACCCTTCCAAAAATGAGAGGCATGCCAAACCTGCCACACAATCAAAGGGCAGAGGCACAAAGGCAAATTACAGATCTCATAAACATGAAAGCTATTCAAGAGGTACCTACGCACGAACAAGGTCAAGGTTTTTATTCCAGGCTATTTCTGGTGCCAAGGAAGGGAAAAGATTGGAGACCTATTTTGGATCTATCCATCCTAAACACATTTCTACTCGTACCAAAATTCAAGATGCTCATTCTACAGCAACTTCTTCCCATGCTGGGCAAGGAGTCTTGGCTGGTAACATTGGACCTCAAGGAGGCATACCTGCATGTCCCAATCAGACAGAAGGTACCTCAGATTTCTTGCAGGTTCAATCCATTATCAATTCTCTGCATTGCCCTTTGGCTTATCTACTGCGCCCAGAGTATTCACGAAATGCCTGGCATCAGTAATTGCCTACTGCAGACTTCAAGGGATACAAATATACCCCTATTTGGACGACTGCCTGATCCAAGCGGACAGCAAACACATTCTTCTGAAACATCTGGCTTATGTAATAATGTTATTGAACTCTCTGGGATACACAGTCAACAAAAAGAAATTAAGGCTAATACCCTCTCGGAAGATAATTTTCCTGGGTGCCAATTTGGACACAAACACCCAGATGGCCTACCTCACACCAGAGAAGCAGGGGCAACTAATTCAATACTTCAGAACACTAGCAAATTGCACCAGGCTGACTGCAAGGAAAATCCTGCAGGCTCTGGGATTCATGGCATCTTGCATCTTACTAATCCCATGTGCAAAGCTGCATATGAGGAAACTACAATGATACCTGAAAAACATATGGTCTCAACACAGCCACAGTTTGGAAACAATAATACCACTAATTCCATGTCTGCAAAAGGAATTTCTGTGGTGGGCTCAAGCATGTCAAACAAACACAGGTCTTCCATTCAGCAAGCCTCAAGCAAATCAAGTCATCACAACAGACGCCTCGGACTACGCCTGGGGGGCGCACATGACAGATCGGTGCATTCAGGGCAAATGGTCCCAAAAGAAAAGCACCTTCACATCAATCTAAAAGAAATGCTAGCAGTAATAAATGCTATTATAGCTTTCAAGGACCTTCTACAACCAGGTTAACTATTGATAAGAACGGACAACACCACAGTTATGTGGTACATAAGCAAGCAGGGAGGAACACATTCTTACCCCCTATGCAGACTGGCCATGTCACTTTGGAACATGGCCATGGACTTACAAATGGAACTACAAGCACAGTACTTGCCAGGCAAGGAAAACACGCTGGCAGACAACCTAAGCAGGAATATGACAGATCCACACGAATGGAAATTGCATCCAAAAGTTTTTACAGAAATAATCCAAGAATGGGGAAGGCCAGACATAGATCTCTTTGCCTCCCACAAAAATCATCAATTGACAAAATTCTGCTCAAGGATCTTCCATCCAAAGGCCTGGAGAGTGGACGCTCTCTCTTTCAGTTGGACATCAGTGACAGTTTATGTCTTCCCACCTCTTCCTCTGCTGCCCAAAGTTCTATTGAAGACCAGAGCAGACAGACCAAAGATGATCCTCATTGCTCCGGACTGGCCAAGGCAACACTGGTACCCACTCCTGAGGAGCCTGACGCATTCTCCACCATGGACCCTGCCTCTAATGCCTCTTCTTCTGACTCAGCACAGCTTCAAAACTCTTCACAGCCAGCTAAAAACACTCAATCTAGCCGCATGGAAGATTCCTTAGCATCACAACAGGCCCTACTCTCCAAGGAGGTGCAGGATGTCATTTTGGAGGCCAGAAGGCCATCAACTGGAAAAGCTTACTCCGCAAAATGGAAACGTTTTTGTGTCTGGAATGAGAAAAAGGGCCAGGATCCTAGAAAACTGAATTTACCTCAAATACTACAATATTTGGCTGAACTGCTAAGCAGTGGACTTTCTTTCTCCTCCATCAAAATCCATGCCTCGGCTATTTCTGCAGAATACAACACTGATCCACCTTTATTCTCTCACCCTCTCTTAAGACAGTTCCACAGAGGGGCTAAGAATTTAAGACCTCCAAGGAAACAACCAGTACCTGCTTGGGATCTTAATTTAATTCTGGAAAAACTGACCTTGCCTCCCTTTGAGCCAGCTGCCTCATCAGATTTGCAATATTTGTCCTGGAAAACAGCTTTCCTTCTGGCTATCACCTCAGCTCGTAGAGTTTCTGAACTACAGGCTCTCATGGCTGTCCAGCCTTTTATCATCTTCCATCAGGACAGAGTTTCCTTACGAACCAACCCGTCCTTTATGCCTAAAGTGGTATCCAGGATAGCTTTAAATCGGGCCATACATTTACCTACTTTTTATCCTAATCCTCAAAACAAAGGGGAGAGATTACTACATTCCTTGGACATCCACAGACAACTGCATTATTATTTGGACAGAACAAAGCCTTTCAGAAAATCAGAACAGCTCTTTGTGGCCTATGCGGTAGGAGCTTAAGGAAAGCCAATTTCCAAACAGACAATCTCAAAATGGATAGCCAACTGCATACGCTTTTGCTATTCCTTTCATGGCAAAACTGTACCTACAGGCATTAGAACTCATTCCACCAGGGCCACAGCCACCTCTGCAGCCTTCCTCAGAGGAGTTCCTACCAAGGATATTTTGGAAGCAGCCACTTGGAGGTCTGTGCATACCTTCTCCAAGCACTACAACCTACCATTATACTCCAAATCTAGAGCAGGCTTTGCCACTGCAGTCTTGCAGGGCATTTTGGCTCCTCCTAGTTCCACCTAGTGCCTACCACCCCTTTCTTAGCTTTGGGATTCTACCCATCTGTTATGACTGCAGCTGTATGCACGATGAACATAGTACAGTTTTGTACCTACCATAAATGTAGATGTTTGAGTGCTAATACAGCTGCAGTCCAGGTTTCCTCCCTCCTTCCCCTCTTGGGACAGGCCTATAGGCTAACACATCCTCATACAACCTGATTGGGGTATTCATTTATGATGTATTTGCTTGCAACTACTGTATTTTGATTATATTGCACTGCATTATTACACAAATTTATGTATTGCCTTCCTTCTGGGGGCACCTGACATCTGGGGCAAGAAAAACTGAAGAAAATGGCGTCGGCTGGTTCCTTTATACCCCTGTCGCACTGACGTCAGGGAAGAAGCGACGACAACCGACGCCGGACCTAGACTTTGGAATTCGACCGACCGAGGACCCGCCTGACGGCAGGAGAACCCATCTGTTATGACTGCAACTGTATTAGCACTCGAACATCTACATTTATGGTAGGTACAAAACTGTACTTTTTCTGTTTCTTCTTCAAAGGGATATCCGTCCTGGAAACCTGAGAAGGCCTAGACTCAGGACGGCATTCCCCAGCAGCAGTAGGACCCTCTTCCCAAAAGAGAAACTGCAGAACCCCATTAGACTCCTTGAAAACAGTCAACCGTGGTTCCCTTTGAATTCCCAAAATGGACTCCTGCAAAGCCTTGTTGGGCGTGCTGCCTGCCAAATCCTCACCGGCCTCCAACCCAGACGCGGTAGAAGAATCTGACAGAATAACCAGGTGAGCTTCTGGGTGCATAATAACCTCAGGAGAAACACCTGCATAATAACCTCAGGAGAAACACCTGACAAGAGGGTGGACCTCGGAAGATTCCGGCCTTACCTTATGCACCTTCGTTTTCCCAGATGGCTGACCCACTGGGCAGGAAGTTCCATCCATAATACCTGCAGCAAGAAGTTTAAGTCGCTGGTTCTCAACGTACAAGGAAAGAGAAGAAAGCCTACTACAAAGAGTTTTGGGGACAAATGCCTGACAAATTGCATAAAACTTATGGTTGTGAGCAGCACCAAGGCAAAAAAGACATTTATCGTTAAGGTCTTTATGGGGAATCAGTCTCCCTCACTGGCATTTACCCTTCTTGGATGACATTAACTCCAAACAATACTAAACAAAACAGAAAAGTAATCAGAAAACCCAATTGGGTACTTATCTGCAACAGTGATGGCTCCAGCAACAGGAGCAAGCACAAAAAAGCCAGCAAACAGAAAACGGATGTATGCAACAGACCAGCGGTTAAAACAGCGTTCGGACTGGCAGCAAAAAAGTTCTGAGGATGGTACACCTGAATGTCACCTTTATGCCCTTCCTTACGCAAGGAAGTAAGTGGATGACATTCTGCGTACCTTAAAGCAACAGAAATCTTATGTAAACTGGCCGGATGGAGGGCTTCACGGTAGGGAATCCCATTAGTAAAGAATACATCAGCGGTGAATGTAAGGACATCATTAACTACTAAGCTTTATAGAGGATGATGAAGTTTACATCACATGGATCACTCATTACCAACAATTTGAAAAACGAATGTGAGGAAAACAGATAAAGTAGTCCATGTAAAAAGACAAAAATAACTGTCCAATGAAATTGCTATACCTAGTGATTTCAGTGCCTCATATACGGAGCGACACAAAGTCATAAAATATCAGGATTTACAGGCAGAAACGCAGACAGTTCCAATAGTAGTAGGAATAATGGATCTAATAAAAAAGAATCTACAGTCTTATTTAGATATGCTACCATACATGTAGGAGTAGTCAATTCTGGGCACATTGCTGGTGCTGGAAGAACACTTTTGGCTAACATCAAATATTGAAACAATACTAATTTTATGAACTTTAATTATATCATGACTTAGGAATGGGGTCCATTCCCATCATGGTATGAGAAACACAAAAGAGTTGGAGAAATTAAACAGATGCAGTTTATTGAACTTTTTTGCAAGGGATTTTCGAATACCTGAGGCTGTATTCTTGACCTGTATTGCCTACTTTAGCCTGACCATGGAATGTTTGTTTTACAGGAATCTCAGCATTTTTAGATAATTTTTATTCAGTGACTTAAACCAGTGAAAAGTAATATAACATTTCTGCATTGATGTATGATCATGTCAGTATCTGTTTGCATAGCATGAATTCATTAGTAACCATTTAACCACTCATTTTTATTTAATTACTTATATGCATCTCCCTTTGAACTGAATATCAACTCTAAGTCTTCCATATTCTTTGCTTTCTGTTATGTACCCTGCTGTTCCTGAATCATCTGTTGCTCCAACCATCCATTCTGATCTATCTAATCAATCTTTTAAATGAAGTCCATGAGCAATTTATTAACCTAATTGTGCCATAGTTTGCTCACAAACCCTTGCTTGTCTGCTTACTCAACTAGTCTGCCAGTTGTATTGTATTCATCAGAACTGGCTTAATTTGGGACTTCCATTTATGTGTTGCTGCCTGTTTTGGTGCTGTTATAAGTAGATTCATATGGGTCTTGTCATGTAATTCCACTGCTCAAATACTAAGATACTCACCAATGTTTATCATTCACACTACCTCATTAGCATATGGGCTCTGTGCCCTGCAGTAACTCACACTAACAGCTTTCTACAGCTCAGAATCTCCTCCTCTGACTTCCTGTAATAGGGGATTGGCTAAGCCCCTTTTATCGGGGGGGGGGGGGTAGCCACTGTTACAGAATGTCATTTATTCAGACTTTCAATGCCAGACATTTGAAGAATTCACACAGTTGAATCTCTTCAGCAGCCTACATTGGTGGATTACAGCTTCCAGACCTGAATGAGATTCCTTTGGGAGATTCCCTTCATCTTTATTAATATGTACTTTTTTTGATTTTATTATAATACATATGTTAACTTTTCATTTTAATAGTCTTGGTATTTACTAGTGCTGTTAATTCCTTTCGGAACTCTAAATTATGGTGGTGCATACTGCATTTAACCAGTTACGGGCTTTTCTAAAGTATTCTATGATTTATACTAGGAAACTAGACTGCGGTGGTGGTGCTGCGGTAGCGTTGTCACCTCACAGACGCTGCCCGTTCGATTCTCAGTTAGAGCGTCTTCTGTGTGGCGACATGCGTGAATGGGCGTTCCTTCGTTGAAGGTTGTGCGTTAGGCCCGGCAAGCCAGCACGTAAAACTCTACTGCCAATCATTAGCGGACTGGAGTTCCGCTGTGGCGACCCCTAACCGGGAAAAGCCGAAAGACACAAACAAACAAAATCAACTGCACACCATCCCTCATGTTTCTGTTATTTGTGCTTCACTTTGTTGTTTTGACAGGAAAATATTAAATTTTTCATGTTTTTCTTCATTTTATGACATTTACTACTGGATTAACACTGCTATAGTTGTTTTCAACATTAAATCGTGATTTTTCTGTGAATTACTTTTATTTGATTTTCTGTGGATTTTTTTAACTTCTAACAAAGGAATCTCAAGTAAATGCTTATATATGTTGTTTTAAAGTGTTTCTGTTGATTTAAGGACATATTTGTTTTTTGTCATTGTTTGGTTAAGTGAATTTTACTTGGTATTGTGACTGTATATGCTGTTTACTGTACTGCACAGTTTGTAAAACAAGGTTTAGCAAAATCTAAATTATTTCTGCTGTATTTTGTGCATGTTAGCCATATTTGCTATGTGGGAATATAGTTTACATTTTCTGTTATACTGCCCTTAGTAGTAGCACTCTTATTCGGAACAAAGTTTTTTCCCCTGACTTGATGGATCCAGATGTGGCACCTCCCCCCATTAAAATCCAGTAACACCTAAAAAAAACTCAACAAAAGCATGCCTTAGCCTATAGTTTGTGAATCTGTAGATGTCCTTCTATTCACATGTTGCAGTATTCATAACAGTAGGGAGTTGCTGCCAGCAGTGCCACCTTCCGGCCGTATACCAAAGTCTGGGTTTCTGGAGGGTACCTGTGATGTCCCTTGTCAGGGCCATAAACTGACATAGGGAATAAAGGCGACGTCTGCACCTACCCTCCTCAGAATTTTCCTGCCACAGTGAACACCGGACACCTGTTTGTCATTTCCGAAAGCAGATTGTGTTTCAGACGACCGTTAAAATTTCCAGATCGGACGAACGTTTCATCCTACCGATACAGATAAGTGCCCTGTTGGTTTTTTCATTGCCTTTAATTATTGTTATGTCAGCTAGAAATAGATGTGTGCTTGTGGGAGACAATTTCCTCACAAAGACACACACGAGAAGTGTGTTTTTTGCTTAGGCGAGGCCCACGACCATACGTCCTGCCCCATTTGCAAATCTTTCATTCTGAAAACCCTTCACAACCGTCTTGCTCCACTAAAATTGTATTTAGAAAATCAGAGACTCAGATGTCTTGCGCTCAGTATGGAAGTGGGAGTAGGCCCGTCCAAAGACCCGCCGAGGAAGAAGGCCAAAAAAGTTAGGCCGGAATCCCTTGCTGCAACTCAGGCGTCCAAGAAGGTTCTTGAGGCTGATGAAAGCCTGGCATCTTCCCAGACATCGGTTTCCAAGCCAGGCCTGGGAACCACTATGGAAGCTGGGGTGGTGTAAACCTTTAGTACGTCCACTGAGGCTACTCAGCCATCAGATCCGGATGGCAGAGGGGAACCACGACTCAGTCTATCGGAGGGCGTAGCGCCTTCTCTCCTACCCAGTCAGATGCCCGCTCCAATTGTCTCTCCACCGACTACGCCTTTAAAGAAAAAACAAAAAGTTAAACACACTGAGACCAAACCAGTTCCAGGATGGCAAGTTTTTTCTCAGAGCCTTTTTAAAGCTTTCCTGGCCCTACAGGCACAAAAATTCCTCAGAAAGGACTCTCCATTCCTTGGATGCCCACAGACAATTGAGGTACTACTTAGACAAAAAACAAACTTCCATCCCAGAGCTCTAGGGAAGGCAGTCTTCAAGGAAACCATTTCCACATGGATCTCCAAATCCGTTACCCTATGCTACTCCTTCCATGGAAAATCCCTACACGGACAAGTCAAATCTCACTCTACCAGGGCAGCTGCTTCCTCAGCTGCCTTTTTCAAAGAAATTGACTAGGCTTCCATCCTGGAAGCTACCACTTGGACTTCTGTCCACACCTTTACCAGACATTACAAACTGGACCTAGTCTCTAGAGCTAGAGCAGGGTTTACCAGGTCTATTCTCTGAGGGCTCATCGACCAGGGAACCCAATCCTCCACCCAAAACCATGCCTAAAAGCTCTGGTACTCTCCCTACTATTATGAGTACTGCAACATGTGAATAGAAGGACATAGAATAGTTGCATAAGCACTTATCATAACCTTAGATGTCCTTCTCTTCCATGTTGCAGTATTCAATCCCCCCACACCTGCCCCTCTACCTTTAAAATCTTGCTTGCCATTCTGACTTGGGGGACATTACCTTGATAACCCCCAATGTCTCCACTACACACAAACCTCCTACTTCCCTGACTGTAGCCTGCATGTAATTCCAAGGGTCCCCCTGGGACTCTTCTACCCACAGGAGTACTACTGTATGTGGCATTTCATTCTGAGGAGGGTGCATGCAGATGTCAGCTTTGTACCCTATGCCAGTTTATGGCCCTGACAAGGGACGTTACACATACCCTCCAGAAACAAAGACTTTGGTATACTGGCTGGAAGGTGGCGCTGCTGGCAGCAACTCCCTACTGTTATGAATACTGCTACAAGGAAGAGAAGGACATCTAAGGTTATCATAAGCTCTTACACAACTATTCTTTTCCTTAAGCTGGTCTGCAGATCGCTTACCTTTTTTCCCTATCACCCCCTGGTGTGAGATCTCAACCGTGTATCAGACACAGGGTTGCCAGATGTCCCTATTTGAGCGGGACTGTCCTGGGATCAGCAGCCCGATCCCAAGTCCCACACTGCTGGTTAAAATCCCAGTAAAACAGCCTCTGCTTTGTTTTTTTTTTGACTGGCTCGTATGCTGGTATAAGAGCCAGTGAAAAAAATCACAAAACAGAGCTACTTTTTAATGTGGAACTGCCTGATGCTCCTCATTGAACAGAGGAGCGTCCGCTTTGTGATTTTTTTTTTTTGATTGGCTCGTATACTGGCACACAGGCCAATTAAAAATTGCCAAACATGGAGCTACTTGTGTTTAATGTGGAACTGCCTGATGTTCCGTATTAAAGACCTTTTTTTTGGTATTCATTTAGCGTGAAGGTCCTTTTTTTTGGGTGGTCCCTAACTTCCCATAACAAATCTGTCCTCCCTGGTCAGATACATCTTTCAGAGCTGCTGCAGTACCTGGTTCAGGTATGGGAGACGTGCAGGGTTATACACCTCTTGCCAGTCAACTAATCTCAGAGGCTGTGTTCATGTCCAAAATGACAATGGAACTACTTTTTCTAGAGAGTCTAAAACTGCAGATTTTGACGGGACTGTGATGCAGACAGTTATGAAAGTAGTTAACACTCTGAGTCCATCTAGTCTGATTCTTCGGAAGGCGAACAGGTGCAAAAACCCAAGCAAGTGTTCACCTTTCCACAAGATAATAGCTAGGTTTAGAGATGTATTTGACTGGAAGCAATGTAGAGTTATGCTAGAGATTGGGTAAGTTTTTGATGTTATTGAGGATGAACTGGATGTTCCTCCTCTGTTACGGGCCTTAGAATATGTCTATACAACTGCATGCAAAACCCCCTTTGCTAGTGAGCCATCTCCTAAAAAGGCTATGAGGAAATGCAAGTGTATTCTGATTTTGCAGCTCTGTTTGTGCCTTTGGCAGATGACCCATCTGTGCTGTCTTCAGCTACCAACTCTAACTGGAGAGCCTTGTTTTCTTCTAATACTGCACTCCCAGATGAAATTACAAGTGGTTAGAATCTCAAGGAAGAACGTTGGGTCGGTCTAGTAATTTAGTCTTTAGAACTTTGAATTATCAGGGCTTGATGTGGAAATTTATTTTGCAATGTTTTACAGGTCAGATATCTTTACTGTATCTTTACCTGCTCAGCAGAAGTGTTATATGAATGAGATTGTTTTTATTATGACTCAAGTTTCGAAACATGATGTCAGGAATGTTTGGAAGGTGTGGACATTACACAAACAGAATTTTTCTGAGGAATTAAAAAAATGAGATTTTGATTCTCAAACAAAGGAATGGTAGAGGTAAATCGATGCATAGGATATATAGAATGTTTCATATTCATAGGTTCTCTCCTAACAAGGTGTCCAACTTCAAAGGCCAGAATAAACAAAATTCCCAGCCTAACAAATGTCAAGGTACCACAAAGAAATGGTAGGAGGAAAATGTTTCCAAGCCAAATAAAAGGGGTTCCTTCTCAAAGAAAGATCTTTCCCCTATTAAACAGTGACTACACCAAGACTCCGGGCGTCCTGCCCCTTTCTGCTGTCCCTCCTTCCTTTTTGCTTTCCACCAAACTTTAGCTCAGCTCAGCAGCTTGTTCACAAATAAGTGCAGACAAGTGGGTGCTGAGAATAGTTCACTGAGGATAACCCTTGGCAGTAAACAGAAAATCCTCCTACCTTCAGGGAAGCTCCCCCAGCATCTTGTAGACCAGACAATTTTGTTCTCTAGAGTACTTCTTCACAGGTTGCAAGCAGGCGTTATAGAACCAGTTCGTGCACCACAAAAAAGGAAAAGGATTTTAAAGGGGCACTATCTCAGAATCTTTGCTAGAGTTTGTTTACATTTTAGTACTGTGTAAGTCACATGTTCACTGAGAGGCAAGGTTTTCAAAGAGCCTTTTTAGCAGACTGCAGATCAGATTACACAAACTCTCAGTGGGAGTTGTCATAGGAAGTGCTTAGAATTTACAGTTGCAGTTTGTCCTTTTGTGTTTTCCTTCCCCCACTCCTGAGCAATTAGATTTGCTGAATGACAGGATTTTACTCAGCTAGAGATGCTATCTTATCACACATAGACCTGGAGTGTTTTTAGCAGTGAAGTGATAGCTACTTTACTATGTATATGTTTTTGCACAACTGTGTCTAATGATTATTCAAGCCTAGGCAATAGTATTTTCATGCTTGTTGCTGCAAATCTTTTTCCCTCCATTGACAATTATTTTTCATATGGTCTGTTATTAGTGTTGCTTGTTAGTGTGTGTGTGTGTGTGTGTGTGTGTTGATGTAGGTGTACTTTTATAATCATACAGATTTTCCCTCATTTTACAGCACAACATTGCTTTGGACAGTTGTGCCTTGCAAAGAAACATGTTGACTAACAAATGTCCAAATATTCTAAAAGAATGAAATATTTTGCACCTTTTGTCTAAAAATGTCATGCAGCATTGGAACAGAATCTAATCACTGTTCTAAAAGTATTTTCTCATTAGCTGATGTAGTATGTTGTCCTTCAAAAATCACACCATAACTATTTGTCTAATAATGATTCCATCCTACTGGATTTCATTTCTTACTTTTTTTTCTATCATTCATTGTGGTAGAAAGGTACTAGGCTATCAGCCCAAGGGTCTAAGTAAGCCTAGCCAACAAGGTTCCCTGGCTTATGCCACCCAATAAAGTTAATTTCCTGTGCCCCTGTCAAGCAGAGCCACAGAAGTGATCCCTGGAGTGTATTTCCTATTCCCCATCCACTCATCAAGATTTTTCTTGAAGAGTGCTAATGAGGAACTTTGCTGACATAGATGGGTAGCTTGTTCCAGAGTATGGGAAGTCTCTGGGACAGGAATCTATCCCTCCAGCATGTCCTGTTTATTGTTGTGACAAGGTTTAGGTCCCTAGAACGTGTAGCTCGGAGGGATTGAGATTTCTTTAGGTGCAGCATGTTCAACAGCTCTGAGTTTGACATAGCTTTATATGTTAGGCAGGGATCTCCTCGGAGTAGGCGATATGCTACAGAGTAAAGCTGGAGTTTTTTTGAGATGGTCAGTGTAGGGCATCTGTTTGAGGCCAGTAATCCTCTTTGTGAGGTACTTCTGTGGCCTTTCCATCTGCTGCAGATGTCTTGTGAGGTACATTCCAAAAGGAGCGTTGTACTCTATAATGGGTCTAATGAATACTGAGTAGAGGGGGACAATGACCTAATTTTTCCTGGATGAGAACCCTTTTGTGATGAGGTGTGCCACATAGAAGGATTTCCTGACTACTGTGGCAATGTGATTATCAAAGGAGAGACTACTGTCCACCTGGGTCCCAAGATCTCTTATCATACATTCGCCGTTCAGTAGCCTGCCGTCTATGTGGTAGTTCATGGGTACAGAGTTTTTACCAAAGCGGATGACAATACACATTTTTGCATTGAGCTTGAGGCCATGCCTCTGACACCAGGCAGCTGTCTCAGTGAGGTCCTTCTGTAGGTTGTCCACATCATTTAGGGACTTAACTATGGCTCCTAGTTTGCAGTCATTTGCGAACTTCATTAGCCAGAGGCCTTCTGTGTTAGCCTGTACTTCAGAGAAGTAGATATCAAACAAGAGGGTCTATATCAGAACATTGAAGTTTTAAAACTTCGAATGTACTAATATTGACCCGTTTTGAGCGAACGCTAAAAATAGCTAAGCTGCAGAACACCAAATTCTTTCCTAGGAAAAGAATTCGGTTGGCCGGTTCTGTGGCTTCGCTGTTTTCAGCGCGGTGATGGAAATTTACGGGTCGGGTTCAGGTAACTGTGCGATTGTGTGGTTGTTAGGATTAGGGTGCGGGTTAGGTGAGTTAGGGTTAGGGCGCGGGTTAGATGAGTGTGCGATAGTGACAGACCTTAGGGTTAGGGTTTGGGTTAAGGTAAGTGGATAGATAGTAGTGTATGTATTGTTTAGTGTAGGGTTAGTTGTAGGATTATAAGTGTATGTGTGTGGATTGATGTTTTTTTAGGTATGCTTGTGTTGTGTATATGTGTTTCGGAATAGCAATTTTTTTCCCCAAGGAAAAAATTCCCTGTTCTGAATGTTCAATATTATGTGGTTTAGATATTTTAGGTTCGATGTGGTAGTGTTCGTTATTTTCATCTTTCGATAACGTGATATAAATGCAAACAGGAGAAGTCCCAGGACTGAACCCTGTGGTACTCCACTTGTCACTGGTTTGAAGTCAGATTTGGAGTCTGCAACTTTTACAGTGTGGGTTCTGTCAGTGAGCCAGTTGGCAACCCATCTTGTGATGTAGGGATTTATACCTAGTTTAGTGAGTTTAGCTATAATTCCAGAATGGGGGATGGTGTCGAAAGCCGTGGTGAGGTCAAGATATGCTGTGTGAACCACCTTACCATCATCCACGGCTTTGGTGACTGCCTCAAAGTAGTCAATCAGGTTCAGAAGGCATGATCTGCCTTTCACAAGCCTGAACTGGGTGGGGTCCAGAGTTTGGACGTTACCAATGTCTTTATTTATGAGTTCCATGATGATACGTTTCAGGCTAATAGGGTGATAGTTCCCAGGATCTGTGGTGGCTCCCCCTTTGTGGAATGGGATAACTGTTGCTGTGCGCCATTCAGTGGGCACAAAGCCTGACGTAAGACTATGACTGAACATGGTGCTTAGGTGGGGAGCCAGTTCGTTCTGAAGTTCGTGAAAAATGCAGCCTGGGATGTTGTCTGGTCCCATGGATGGTGTGTTTTTGATTTTAGAGAGTGCAGATTTTACTTGCATAGATGTGATTACAGGGACTCTGCATTCTTCCTGTATAGATATGGGCCCTTTAGGGGGTGAGAGGGGGGTAAAGTTAGCACTGAACCTATCTGCCAGGATGTTGGCAATATCAGCTGGTTCTGTAATTTTCGTGCCGTTGTGCTGTAACTCAGAGCAGATCTGAGTGTTGCCATTGAGATTCTTGACATAGCTGTAGAATGCTTTGTGGTTGCCCTTAGAATCAGTGGCAATTTTTTTTTCGTAGCTAGCTTTGGAGGATCTTATAAGGGATTTCAGCTTCTTACTGAGGCTGACCAGGGAGCTCCTCCACTCATGGGATTTTACTCTCTTTTGCAACAGTTTCTTCCTTCTGTTGTAGAGTTTGTTTATGGCAGGGGACCACCAGATTGACTTCCTGTTTTTGGAGGATAGTGTATTGGTTCTGTTTGGGATAGCATGATCCATGCATTCATGTAAGTGCTTATAGAGTGCATTTGTGTAGGATTCAGCAGTCATAACTATATTTTCCATCTGCATGGGTGTCATGAAGTTCGCCACTTCTGTCTTAAAGAAGCATGAAGTTGGCTTTGGAGAAATGTTTTACCATGGTTTCTTTAATGGTGGGTGGGGGCGGGATGCAGATATATAGGGTGATTAGCTTATGGTCGGATCTGACCAACGAGGACTTGACTTCTGGTGTGGAACACCGGTCACTCATGTTGGTAATGACTAGGTCTAGGATAAAATGTTTTCAACTTTCCCATATTTCCTGAATGTTTCATTGAAGTACAGTTAGTTTACACTGATTAGCATTTGAAAGTTGAAGCAAATGCAATCTGTACATTTCCCCATATACTTTTCTGTACCATTCCTAGTATATTACAGTAGGTAATTACAGGGGTACTTTTACTAAGGCAGTAAAAATTAAATACTGCAACCAGAATCTCATGCCATTGATAACCCTATGTTTGGACAAGTTATAATAGCTATTTTCTATGTCTCTATGTATGTAACACAATTTATGCTTATATTCATGTGGTTTAAAAACAGCAGCCTCTACGTGTTATTGACAGACTTGAAATTCTAGGCATTCCTGAATGTCTATAAATTTCAGATATGTTACATATCTGATAATGCAGGTCTTTTGTTGAAACTATGTATGCAGTGCACATAACTGTTTCAGAAGTAGAAAGAACAAAACTATTGCAGAAAATGGTGAAGTCCCAAGACTGGAAAAAATCCCTTATTAGCCTCAACAAAAAGTTGAGATCTCTCATCAAATCCTCTAAAGCCACCTATGAAGGCAGAATTGTGGCAGACACTAAAAACAACTACAAAGACTTCTATAGTTATATCAAGAATCCTCACGGCAATACCCAGATTTGCTCTGAGTTACTGCACAATGGTACCTCCTATACTGAGCCAACAGATATTGCCAACATACTGGCTGACAGATTCAGTGCCAACTTTACACTTATCTCCTTTATCAGTGCCAACTTTACCCTCATCTCCCCCTAAAGGACCAGTCACAACACCAGATGAATGCCAGCCACCCAGCATTACTGCAGCACAGGTTAAAGCTGCATTGTCCAAGGCCAAGAATACAAACTTCCATGGGACCCGACGATATCCCTGGCTGTGTTCTACATGAACTGCAAAGTGAACTGGCACCACACCTGTGTGCCTTGTTCTCACACAGGCTCACCTCAGGCTTTGTCCCTACCGAATGGTGCACTGCTACAGTCATCCCTCTCCATAAAGGGGGAGCGACTACAGTCCCGGATAATTATCGCCCCATTAGCCTGACTAGACTGATATGTAAGGCTATGGAGTGCATCATCATGGACCTAATTAACAAGGATATAGGTAATCTCCAAACTCTGGATCCCATGCAATTTGGTTTTGTGAAAGGGAGATCATGCCTACTCAACCTGACCGACTTCTTTGAGTCAGTCACCAGAGCTGTGGATGAGGGTAAGGTAGTTCATACAGCTTACCTCAATTTGGCCAAAGCCTTTGATACCATTCCTTACGCAGGAATTATTGATAAACTCACCAATCTAAGCATCAGCCCCTATATTACCAGGTGGGTTTCAAATTGGTTCACAGATAAAACCCACAGTGTGAAAGTAGCAAACTCCAAGTCAGACTGCAGACCAGTCACAAGTGGCGTCCCACAGGGATTGTTCCTGGGTCCTCTCCTGTTTGGCATCTACTTCTCAGAAGTACAGGCCAACACAGAGGGAATTTGGCTGACCAAGTTCGTAGATGACTGCAAGCTGGGAGCCATTATTAATTCCCCCACTAATTACCACATTGATGGGAGCCCACTGATCACTGAAGGTGTTATAAGAGATCTGGGAACACAGGTTGACAGCAACCTCTCCTTAAGACTACCACATTGCCGCTGTGGTCAGAAAGTCCTCTCTCTATTCTTTCCTCATTAGACCAATCATTGAGCATAATGCCCTATTTGGCATGTACCTCACTAGACACCTGCAACAGCTGGAGAGGCCACAAAAGTACCTCACAAAGAGGATCCTAGGCCTTAAACACATGTCCTACATGGACAGATAAAAAAAAAAAACTCCAGCTATTCTCTGTCGTATATCATCTACTAAGAAGCGATCTCTGCTTGACTTAGAAAGCCATGTCTGACCCAGCTCTGTTAAAAATGCTACATGCTCCACAGACCTCAACCTCGTTACCACAATCAACAGAACATGCTGGAGTGACAGGTTCATAACCCAAAGACTGCCCATGTTCTGGAATAGACTTCCTATACATGTCGAGCAGAGCACGTCACTAGCCCTCTTCAAGAGAAATCTTGATGAGTGGATAGGAAATAGAAAGTTGACCCCGGGGATTACTCCAGTGGCTCTGCCTGCTAGAAGCCCTGGGAACTAACTTCGGGTGGTATGATGTCAAGGCAATTCTATGGGCTAGGCTTGTAAAGGCTCCAGGACCATTAGCCTATTACACACCTATGAAGTGCACTTCAAGGTTATTACTGTCATTGTAAACTCGTATGTTACCTGCTAGATAGCAAACTGGTTAATTAGTGTAGCCAAGTCTATTGTTTGGGAGGCATGCTCTCTTCAAAAAGAGTATTTACATGTGGTATCTCACAGTGATCAATTTCAGAATCACTTGTCATTGGTTTACTTCTACTTTGTTAAGGCTGACATCAAGAATTTGTAGCTGACCAAGTTTGGAGTTGTCACTATTTCACCATCTGACTTTCAGATTTTTTAAAAGGGGCTAGCATGCAGCAATAAGTGGTGCCTGGAGCACAGCCTAGAACTACATACCAAGAAATGCAGCACCATCACTGTCTTTAGCCAAAACTGACCCGGTCATTAGGGAACTGAGTATTTTCACTGCTAATTACATATCCTTTGATCATTATGTATCCACTAATGTTAGGAAATCTTTTTACGTGTTCACCAGGGGTGATTAATAGAGTATAATGTCCCCTATGGTATGCACTTGTCTAAGCACATGACCTTGAGAGGCTGCATTGTTTCCTCATTACAGTAGTCAAGTGTATGTCTTTCTTGAGCTACTCAGACAGCCTTTTAAAGCACTTTGTCTTTTTTATTTTCCTACATCTCTGGAGAGCTAATCTCTGTCCAACTTGCATATGTACATACAAATATTTCAAGCACTGGCATTAATGCCCTTCTAGCTTGCCAGTATACCAAAACACTTGTTCCCATAATAAGTGTCCAGGCTGTTCTTAAAAATATCTAAACTAGTACTTGCTTTAATGTAATTTGGTAGTCTCTGTCAGAGAACCAATTAGTACACTTTTTATTCATATAGAATCTTCTACATAGCTTATCTGACGATTCTCTAGTACTTGCATAGCCTCAAAGGATCCAGACCACTGTCACTTGCTGCACATCCGCAGAACTAGTAACATAACCTGCTCAAGAGAACTCATCTTCTACAATAACATAAGTCCCACTGGCAAGATAGCTATATATCTCAGATAATTCCCCCATCAACAGAACAGACTTCCTTTGGATATAAAGCAAAGTAGCTCCCTGACCCTCTTCAAGAATAATCTGGATGCATGGATGGGCATCACAATTACAGTCCAGGTCTGGCCCCTGAAGCAGTCATTGAAAGGGACCTAGAACTAAATATAAATTAGCCATGCCACTGAGTACGTACTTACAATATGGGATATTGGGGTTTGGCTACTGATGTTCCTCTGGATCAATAGCCTACTGTTAACCCATGAATCTGTGAACCTAAATGTGCACACTTTTTGGCATCACCACATGCTAGTAAATCAGTATCCTTGACCAGACCCACGAATGGTATTCACAGACCGATTAATCATGTCTTTACATCGGCTACATGATAGCATCACATAACACAGCGTTGTATAGTTCACAGAAGTGGCAAAACCTAAAAACATGTACAGATGCAGTACTGTCATCCTGGAAGACCTTAGCATGACATGAATGAGCAACAACATTTACATAAGGCCTGCTAGTACACTTCTGGATGACCCAAACCATACAAGCATACCCCAGCCCCTGAATGAAAAATCGTCTACTCACACAAAATGTATTGTCTAGACAGCTAAACTGTAGATATCATGCTAGTGACTGAACAATGTTCCCAATCATATGTCACCATCTGGTGATTGCTGTCATTGCTATGCACTGATGATAAGTCATAAAGTGCTACACCCAATACCTGAATGCATCAAATGAAAACAAGGACATGTTGTCTCAGTCCAAGTATAGGACTGCCATCACCTTGTCAACTGTCCACAACAGTACACACAAGGTATGGCCAGTGTGTTGCTGTCACATTTTAGGTCTATGCAAGTGTCTGACATAATGCTGAGGGTCAGTTAAACATTAAAGGGTAATGTAGCCATAATGACTTATTATGGAATACATTAATATTATGCCAGGTGGTACAACATTCACGCACTGTATATACAGTTTTCTATTAATTCACTTTCTCAACAGCACAAACAGTTCTGCTGTTATCCTACAATGTGGAATTATACTTTTAGTACATCTGGGTACTGACTAGCCTACATCACATTACTGTACTGTCCTGGCTTTCCACTCTTATCCACATCCTCATTTGTGTAACTACCTCTAAATTTAATAAATATGTGTTCTGAGTATATATATATATATATATATATATATATATATATATATATATGTATGTATGTATGTGTGTTGTCTCTAATTGTATGTGTGTGTGTGTGTGTGTTTGTTTACAATGAATAATCAATGAATTTGTTCAAAACACAAAAATATGGAACAAACTCATTGGTGATTATCATTATCACCACCTAAATCATCTAAAATAGTAATGGGAATTATAAAACATGATTTGTGAATGCTGTACCTGCATATTTACATATGTGTTTCAATATATAATTAGATACACATACATACATATGCATATGTATACATTCATCTATATATGCCAATCTTTATGATTTTTTTGCCTGAGTAATGTGCATGCACATATGTATACATCTTATAATTAACAGACATGGTTGATACTAGCATCCATCTTCACACATACCAAATGAAAATGTTCATCTTCACCCACAAGTATGGTGCTTATGAAAGCATATACTAATGATCACACAAATTTTCGCACTCGTGATTGTGCTACAAATATCTCTGAATTGGATATGCCCTGCATGCATACCTCTCAACTATACAGATTTTTGCAGAATGTCCAGATTTATGCCTCATATTTTTGGTCTGCTTCTCATAAAATTGTGGTTTTCTGGCAAATCATTGAGGACTGAAGTCAGGAAATAGGTTCATAGGTTTATACTAGGCTATCTGCCCTAAGGCATTTATAAGCCTAGCCCAAAGTTTTGTGGCTTACGCCACCCCTTATGTTAAAAAATACTGTGCCCATTAGTTTGTTGTGCCTCTGTCCAGCAGTGACACAGAGATGATTCCCGGGGTAAACCTACGATCTCCGATCCACCGGTCAAGATTTCTCTTGAACAGAGCCAGCGAGGTGCTCTGCCTCACATGGACCGGGATTTTATTCCACAGCATAGGGAGTCTCTGGGTGACAAATCTATCCCTCCAGCATGTCCTATTTATATCCGTGCTAAGGTTTAAGTCGCTTGCTCTAGTGGATCTGGTAGATTTGGATTTTTGAGGTGGAGCACGTCCATTAATTCCGGGTTGGACATGGCCTTGTATGTCAGGCACAGGTCACCTCTGAGCAGGCGGTATGCGACTGAATAGAGCTGGAGTTTCTTCAGTCTGGCAGCATATGACAGATTTTGGAGTCCCTTTATCCTTTTGGTGAGGAACTTTTGGGGTCTCTCCAATTGCTGCAGGTGTCGGGTGAGATACATCCCGAATGGGGCATTGTACTCGATCATTGGTCTGATAAGTGAAGAGTACAGGGGAACAATGACCTCACTTGATCTGGATGTGAATCCCTTCATGATCAGGTGGGCAATGTAGAAGGTCTTTCTAACCACTTTAGCAATGTGAGTGTCAAAAGAAAGGCCACTGTCAACCTGGGTCCCCAGGTCCCTGATAACCTCTTCTGTGCTTAATGGATTGCCACCTATATGGTAGCTTGGGGTTACCTTGTTTTTCCCGAAGGGTATGACTATACATTTTTGGCATTTAACTTCAGGCCATGGCTCTGGCACCAGTTATCAGTTTCCGTGAGACCCTCTGAAGGATATCTGTGTCCGATGTACTTTCCACTATGGCCCAATTTGCAGTCATCTGCAAACTTTGTCAGCCATAGTCCTCCTATGTTTGCCTGTACTTCTGAGAAGTAGATGCCGAACAACAGGGGGCCAAGGACTGAGCCCTGTGGGACACCACTTGTTACCGGCTTGGAGTCTGACATGGCGCCAGCAACTCTAACCCTGTGGGTTCTGTCCTTTAGCCAGTTTGCAACCCATCTTGTGACATATGGGTTTACATTTAAGCTGGTAAGTTTCTCTATAATACCCGAGTGGGGTATTGTGTCGAAAGCTTTTGCAAGGTCAAGGTAGGCTGTATGGACTGCCTTTCCCTCATCAATGGCCTTGGTGACCGTTTCAAAGAAGTCGACCAAGTTCAAAAGGCATGATCTGCCCTTGACAAAGCCAAACTGGGTCGGGTCCAATGTCTGCAAGTCCCCTATGTCTTTGTTTATGAGTTCCATTATGATCCTCTCCATAGCTTTGCAGACCAGGCTTGTTAAGCTTATGGGGCGGTAATTACCAGGGTCCGTAGAGGTACCGCCTTTGTGGAGTGGGACCACAGTTGCCGTACGCCACTCCTTGGGCACGTATCCTGTGGTAAGGCTAAGATTAAACAGCTGCCTTATATGCGGGTTTAGTTCCTCGTTGAGTTCGTGTAGCACACAGCCGGGGACACCATCCGGTCCCATTGATGCTGTGTTGTTAGCTTTAGAGAGAGCAGCTTTCACCTGCGCATTTGAGATGTCTGGGAGGCTACACTCCGCTGGGATAGTTATCTCTCCTTTTAGGGGGGAGAGGGGGGTGAAGTTTGCACTGAACCTGTCTGCCAGTATGTTGGCAATGTCTGTGGGTTCAGTGATTTTTGTATCATTTTGGACTAATTCTGCATATCTGGGAGTTTCCACCCAGGTTTCTAACATAGCTGAAGAAGGCCTTATGATTGTCTTTTGAATCTATTGCAATTTTTCTCTCAAAGTTGGCCTTGGATGATTTTATGAGTGCTCGTATTTTTACTAATAATGATCAAGGGTGTCTTCTCTTTTATGGATTTTGCTCTATCATGTAACAGCTTTCTCCTCTTATTGTAAAGTTTGTTTATGGCTGGGGTCCACCAGACTGGACGTTTGCCCTTGGTGGAAAGAGTCTTGGTTTTATTAGGGATTGCCTGATCCATGCAGTCCTGGAGGTGTTCGTAGAAGGCATTTGTAAGGGCTTCCGCAGCTTGGGTTGTGGTTTCCACTGGCTCGTGGGCCTTGAAGGATACCACACCAGTCTTGAGTAGTGTGAAGTTTGCTTTAGAGAAGTTCTTCACTGTGGTCTTTTTTGTTTGGGGTGGGGGTGGGATGTGGATTTCCAGTGAGATAAGTTTGTGATCTGATCTCACCAATGAGGGATATACTTCCGGTGTGGAGCATTTTGTCCCCATGTTTGTGATGATGAGATCTAGTATATTTTCTCCCCTTGTGGGACCGGTGACTAGTTGTTCCATGGCATTTGAATTTATGAACTCCAGGAACCTTTGGGCTAGAAAGTTGGGGCTTGAGTAATGTTCCCAGTCTATATTCGGGTAGTTGAAGTCACCCAATATAATGGTGTTTGGAGATACATTTATACCCTCCAGTGTCTTCAGGAAGGCTGTGTGGGGTTCCTGAGTTTGAGAGGGAGGCCTGTAGCATGCTACAAATTGTAGAGCAGTTTTGCCTATGGTTAATTGCACCTGGATGGTTTCCGATGCTTCGTAATGACAGGCATTTGAGTTTCAGACTTTATACCCTTCAGAAATTCCATGCTAATGCAAAACATGTTGTTCTATCAATTTTCTAAGTTTGTAACAGCAATATTTAAAAAGTATCCCTGTTTTGGGGCCTTTGTCTCCCCATTACTTATGGCTTTGTCCAGATTTCTTGATCTAAGAGGTTGAGAGGTATGCCAACACTTACTGCAAAGTTTAGCATTGCACAGTGGGCTATTTTTAATTTCTGAATACCCGCCTACTGTGTTTTATGTTCTGTAAGAGTGCCAACAATGTAACAGATTACATGGTACCTGTAAGCAAACATTTAATTGTGCAACCAGGAATTAAACTTAATCGGTATATGAAATCATGTAATTAATTCCCATTATTCAGCTCTTTGTTTACATATTAATTTCAGTTTTGTAACCATGTAAGTGGACTGGCTGACAGACACAAACAGAAAATGGAAAATAGAATTAAGTATTATACCACTTTTTGAATGAACGTCAAACAGTTTGGCAGAATGCAGAAGTGGAATTCAAGCACGATGATAGATAAACATATAAGAAATGAAAGTGAGAGCAAACTAGAATTATAACTTTGAAGACCAAACTAATAAATAAATAAATAAAACTGAACAGACAAATTAAACAGTGTGAGACAAGATCAGGAAAATTTTGCAAAAAAAAAAAACATATAAAAACATTGCGCATAATAGAAAATCACTGTATACATCTATATATAGGGGAACAGGGCAAACCCCAGAGTCACAGAGACCTATAACTTAAGATTGGAGACATGCACTTGTTCAACTCATTTTAAGGGAGAGGGAAATGGGACAAACCCAGTGTCACAGAGACCCATAACTTAAGATTGGAGGCATGCACTTGTTTAATCCATATTTAAGGGACAGGAGAACAGGACAGACCTAGAGTCACAGACACCCATAATTTAAGATTGGAGACATGCCCTTCTTCAACCCATATTTAAGGGATAGGGGAACCGGACCGACCCGTAGTCGGAGAAACCCATAACTTTATTTTCGCTTTGTGGAAAAACAATGGAAAACGTTATTTGCATAAAGTATCATCAGAATTGAGAAGACTAGGACTTGAAACTACATATAAGCATGCATATGTTGAAAACAGATCTATAATTACCTGTAACATGATGTTTTGTAATAATACAATAACAGTTATAAATGACAAGTAGTGCTGTGGTGTAATTTATACAGACAATGTCAGCCTTTGATAAAATCATACACAAAACAATGGTCAATACATTACTGATGTAATTTTGATAAGATGGATAGCTGCATGGCTTACAAATAGCACATGACAAAGACACATTACCTAGACAGGTTAATCTCTAAGTTAAAGTCAGGGTGTCCTATAGAGCTCTCATTCAGGCTCATAACATTTTACAACACGTCTTTCTGATGTATCTTTTTCATTTGTGGTGCTCTATTGTCTACATGCAAGTAACTTTAAATAGGTAAACAGGTTACATCTGTCACAGATAGGACAAAATAACTTGAGTACTTCAAACATTTGGGCACAGGAGAATAATATGTTGATACATTTATTAACAGCAAAGCCTATGAGATTTCAGAAAGATAGACTGAAGATTGAGTATTTAATACAGCACACTATGATTTAGCCAGCTTTCAGTTGTTTTTTTTTTAAACATACCAGTAAATTGGTTAATGATCATTTTTAAACCTATAGGCTGTATAAACAAATAATAATAAAAAAAAAGATTTATAAAGTCTAGGAAATCAGAAACGAGGTAGTGTTGGATTATAAGTTACACTAGACCCAAATTAGAGTTGCTTGTTGCGTCTTTCGGCTTTTCCTGGTTAGGGGTCGCCACAGCGGAACTCCGGTCCGCTAATGATTGGCAGTTAGTTTTTACATGCCGAGTTGCCAGCCCTGACGCACAACCTTCAACGAAGGTACGCCCATTCACACATGTCTCCACGCAGAAGACGCTGTAGCTGAGAATCGAACCGGACAGCATCTTATTGTGAGGCGACAACGCTACCGCAGCACCACCACCGCGGTACTAGACCCAAATTAGAGTATGGAATAATAATTAAAAATCTTATAATAAAATGAGCATAAGTTTATTGGAAAGAGCACAGCAAAAGTATACCAGGGGCATGCATGGATCTGAAAGTTTCAGTTATTACAAAATATTGAAATATTTGAAGTTTTTTACTCCATTTCATATTGATATTTAAGTGGAGACCTTAAGAAGATAGTAATTATAAACAGGGGTGTAGCCAGGATTTTCAGATTTGTACACGCAGCTCCCAGGCTGCTGCCCCCACCCCCCGCAGCAAGCCGCACCCACATCAGTACATTGCTGTCCACCTACTCCCTTAAACTGCTGACAAAGACATTCCTCTTTCACAACACTGCTCTCTGAATGGAAAACTGACAACTATATGCCAGGATAAAGCAGCATGAACATTTCATTCCAAAAAAGGGTCAAAAAACAAAATATTTTTCTCATTTAAATTTTTGCAGACTTCATCCCAGTGGAGCTATACCCCAGTGTTTGAGTAGAAAACCTTAGAAATAGATCGGAATAAAGGTATATTTTTCTGATGGAAGAAAAGCTCTTTGAACTGAGGTGTCTAGTTGACATCCCAGGAACACAATCCTGTGTGAAGGAGTGAAGAAAGACTTTGAATGTTCTCCTGGAATCCCAGCTTGTGGAGGAGATCTCTCAGCTGTCAAAGATTCCTGACACCTTAAAAAAGACTGACACCTTGAAAAGATGCTGCAAAAATAAGCAAGTTGTCGTAACATGGAAACGTGGATACCATGTAGCCTGCAACAAGCTGTAACTGGAGCTAGACACTTTGTGAACACTCTTGGTGCAGTGGATTGTCCAAAGGGTATGGCAGAGAACAGATAATGTTATCCAGACACACAAAATCTTTTGAACCATCTGAAGTCTGGATGAATAAGATGTGATGAAGAACAAGTGGAAACAAAAGAGTCTGATATAGGGGAAGAGGAAAGACCATCTGGAAAGCAGGAATTTCCTCCCACTGCCATCTGTGACCTTGATGAATGATTTTCAGAACCAGTTTGCTTGAAACAATCATTTGCCAAACAGGAAAATGGGCATTCAGACTTTCTGAAAGAAAAAGAAAAGGGGCCAGTATGGGAGGGAGACACAAAGTGACTTGAACCAGACATGCTGAACCGTCCTTGGTTTTGGGAAATTCAAGTCTTCTCTTTAGAACCCGTTTGTCATTTCTTTTTAAATGTCTGTTTACCTGAATGTTGTTGAGATAATCAGTTTTTGCCAAAAATGGACTAGGAGATAAAAAAAAAAAATCCCTAGGATAATATCTTAAAGGAGGGCTGAAAAATCTTAAAGATTCCCTGTATTAGTTTGCCCCTCTCATCACATTTTTTGATCATCTCTGTAGCAGAGAAGCCAAAGACTAATCTTCTATCTAAGAGAGAATTCAAAATTTAATTTTTAACATTATCAGGGAAGTTCTGAGAATACGGCCATGCAAAACTCCTTAAAACAGTACCAGTGGCCATAGCCCTGGAAGAAGCATCAACAGAGTCATGCACACACTGCAAACAATGAGTAGTGACTTGTACAGTAGTAGAAACAAGTTATTTAAAGCATTTGATTCCTCACAAGAATAAAACATTCCTCATCCTTTCATAATTTGTTAAAACAAATTTTAACATATGTGCCTGACAATTCAACATTTTAAAAATCAAAGCTGTAAAAGTACACACTTTTTCTCCATACCTATCAACAATTTTCACATCCTTATCAGAAAGAGTAGGATTGGAATTAACTAAGTGCTTAGCAGCAGAAGAATCAACAAAAGCTGTAGCTGCTGGGCCAAATGTGGGAATAATTTATAAAATTTAAAAGACCAAGGAACTTTATACATTCTGTCTGCCTTCTTAGGGGCAGATGTCTGACTATCAGGAAAAAATACACCCTCTAAAGCAGACAGAATGCAAGGAATGGGTATGGGTTCTGGAAAGTCCTTTTGTAACAACTCATAGTATTTTATGATGGACTGAGAAATGTCAGTGTTATTCTACTGTGAATACTAGCACAATCTACAATAGTCTCACAGAAAATTAACCCCCCACTGGCAGAATCATTGAGCTCTGTTCTGAGTTTGAATCAGAAATCTGAGGGAAAAAATGTAACCATGCCTATATCTTCCTACTCAGACTCAGAATCTTGAATCTCTTAAGGAAAAGTGGAATTCCTCCTCCTTTTACCACAGAGCCAAATTGTGACAAGCAATACCTCTTAAATGCTGGATTTGCAAGAGACCATGTGTCAGTTCCTTAAAAGCAGTTCAAAATAAAAAAAAATTCAGGAAGTTCTAATAAAATATTTGGGTACAAAAATGCAGACTGTGCCTCTTCTGAGATGCCTGACTGTGAAGAAATCACAAATGTACATTCATGGTGCTCATTTACAGATACTATTCACCCTCAACAAACCACATCACTAATCATTCAGAAGTGATCTTGTAACTGCGGTTTGTCTTTTGAATACTACCCGTCATCAAAAAACAATTCCCCTATTTATTTCTATTTCATACATCAGTTAACCAGGTTATCCCACTAGGCACAAATGTCCTGTTTCACTGGTGACCCTAGTGCACTGTCTAGCCAAGTGAGAGTTGCACAGTAAATGGTGAAAACAATCAAACCCTGTACCTTTGACAATAGTTCTTTATACTTCTGGTATTTCATTGAGAAGATAACACAAAACATAAAAGTTGCAGTAATATACTTCCATTTACTGCTATAGGGTTCCCCCTTGTAGATGGTCATAAAAAATAAATATAAATGTGTAGTGCTGTGGGCAGTATCTGTTCTGCCAGAATAAAATGAAAGAACAACAATCACTGTAATGTATTTCAGCCTGGAACTTTCAGACTCTTAGTTCTGACCCACTTCCCCTAACAAGTGACAGCAATGATCAGTTTAATGTGATCAGTTTCATCCTGCCTTGTACTTTCTTCCATCAACTGCCTCCCTTATTTATCAAGCTTCCATCTTCAAAATATGGAACACTACCTCTGACAATGTGGAACAAAATATAGAACCATTAGTAAATTTCAACTAGGTAGGATAGAACATGGCAAATAACTGTTTCATCGTACTCAAGAAGGTCTTTTTGATGAACTGATATGATTCAGTATTACTACCCATGATTAATTATTTAAAAATTTTAAGAATTAATGTGTGTTAGATCCTTTCAATGTGGAACAGTATAGAATGTAAATTTTAACACAAACTTAAATTAACATCTGAAGCAAAGGATATCCATAATTCCTTCTGCATTTTTATTAGAAAACCAACAAACAACAGAGTTTGGTGCCTGGAACAAATTCAAAATAATACCCACTATGACCAGCTAAAACAGCAGCAGACAAATTCAGGTCAAACTTTACCCCAGAGAATGATATCCCTTGTCTGTCAATATCTCTTGCACTCAATATCATCATAAAGGAGCATGTGCTGAAGATACATTCTAAGACCAAAAATACAGTATACTCTCCTGAATCTTAGAAAATCAAAAAAATTCCACCAACACAACAGCACTACATCTACACCTTCAACAACAGACAAAGAAAACTTGATGGAGGGACACATTTATTGCCCCATGCCTACCTCGTCTCTGGGGCACACTTTCTCTGCAAGTTAAACAATGTGATACCATAACATCCTTAAAAATGTATCCAAGTCTATCCAGGATGATTGGATGGGATCCCATAAATTTGTTCCTGGAATGACCTGAGTTTGTCCTTCCTAAGAAAGAGGGTAAAACCTAAGGGGTGTTAGGCAAGGTGAATGCAGTCTTTTGAGTCTGCTGTCTTGTAACTCCTTCAAACCTATGAGCTACTTCAGGTGGTTGCTACAGAGAACCTCCACCATAGCTATCAACTTGTTTGTTCATGAATCAGGCACAAATCCCAAAATAAAGGGCAATTTTTAAATACTTTACTAATATTTCAATAGGCACTGTTTTGTCAGTTCTACAGGGAAACCCCTACCTTAGTTCTCAACTTTTTTTGCTCAAGGGTGGAACAACTGATATTTTCTGTCTTGCTCAAGAAACTATTTCTTACTTATTCCTTTGGCCATTTTGTTTGCTAATTGATCTCCCAGCTGTCTGCAAGCCAGTCTTCCTTCACTGATGCATTGTTGTCTTCTGTCAGCTCTGTTTTGTTCAACCTTTCTCTTAGCTACTGCCAGAGCCATGCTGTGTCAGGCTTTCTTGACAAGCCATGGTGGATGGAATGCAAAGGTAGCTTCCAAGCAATTGATACCCGCTTTGAAGGGCAGCTGCAGGAAGGGTAAAAAGATACTAAGGGAAGATCAGGGCCCAGGCCACTGAAACATATCCTACAACAATATTAGAGAAAAGAAAGGCACATGGCTAAATACTAGTTATTAAACTCTACCACATCATGTAGATGAATGCAGCTGTGGCCAAGTAGCTAAAAGTAATGAATACTTAGAAAAAAATAACTGACAAAGTAAAAAACTAAGCATGCAATCCACCAACTGTAGCAAGGAAACCAAGACGTTTCAAATTCCATTACTTCCACTTCCTCAAACTACAGTTCTTTAAAAAAATAATTAACTGAAGCAAATGACCTGCTTTCCAAAAGAAATTAAAAAAAAAAAAAACAAAAAACAAAAACAGAACATCACTATATGGGAGTTTACTACCAAAGCCTAAAACTCTGTGTGTGTGTGTGTGTGTGTGTGTGTGGGGGGGCACTTTTTAAGTTTTATGACCATCGTTTTCTTTATTAATTTATTTAAGGATGTAAATCCAGGACCAGAAGTAAAGAAATAAAATATCATCTGTGTATTTCTGATTCCCCTTCTATTTTGGTAGTTCCTTATAGTTATGTATCACCTCAAAATAAGTCCACTAGACTTACTTACCTATTTGTTAGATTATTATTGGCTATGGCATGATGGGTCCAGAATTACAGATCAAACAATAAACTGCTACCACCTTTTTCAGAAGTCACCAACACTATATGGTGTTAAAACTGTCATTAAGAGAACATGCACCTCCTTTTCCTTGTTCACCCTGCATACAGGCACACCTCTCAGATGTCCAGACTTTTGCAGAATGTCCAAGATTTTTGCCTTACATCTTTTGGTTTATTCCTAAAACATGTGGTTTTCTGTCAAATCACTAAAGATTGCAGTCTCCAGATGACACTCATTCAAGTTTCAGACTTTATATTCTTCAGAAATAAAGCATACTAATATAAAACCTGCTTATTCTTGCAACTTTCTAAGTTTCTACATTTGTCCTGATTTTTTGGTCATTTGTACCACCATTACTTTTATGCTTTCTCTAGAATTCCGAATCAAAGAACTGGAGAATCATTGCGTAAACAAGTTAGCAATTGCGGTTCTGGTTTTAGTCGCGATTCTTTTGCTGTCATGCGGTTCCGCCTGTGCGGCTAATCTAACATGATAACAGGTGAGAGGAAAGCTCTAGCAAATTAAACTTTAAAAGGGCTACATAAAAATGTGTGGCATTCTGATATTTTAATAGTGACATAATTTTTCTCCTAGGCAAAATAAAACATTTTAGAGATATGCTTTCAGGAGTCCCCGATTTTTCCTTGCATTGTATGTATCCTTTCATTTGCCGGATCTTATACTTTTACAGTGAGTCACTGAAGCTTATAAACTATAGCAAGTTTGATACTATTGGCAGAAATGGAATTAGTAGGTAAATGACATATTTTATTACTTTGTGATAAACAACAGTGTTCTACGTTAGTCAGAAAATAGGATGCCGAGAGAAGGGCATTTGGTATATTTTTATTTTGATTTGTATTTTTAAGCTAGGTAGGGCACATTCAAGTATTAGTTTAAAGTTGCACCCACTCCTTTCCATATGGTTTCAGTGCCTATGGCCACCTGCAAAATTGCATCTTGCTCACTCCCATCCTCAGTACCGGCTAATAGACAAAAGGAAAGCCGTATTAAAGGACCATGAGATCGGTTGAATTTTACACCTTTTTCCCTACCTAAGTGGCTGTGCTAACTGGGCAGTTATCACCTATTAACAAAAAAATGCTAAACATGCAAATGCTTGATGAGCTACAAATTACTGTGCAGTCTTACGGCATTTGCATGTTCTGTTATCATTTTATTTTATTTATATTCTTAACTTTTAGTTTTTCTCTGCTGGGTCCTAGTGCCTAACATATTCTACCCCCACTCCACAAATACTGTACTGAAGTGTGTACAGTGAGTATGCCTCCTGACGTCCTTGATTATAAACAACTACCTCTAGGAATGTGTACAGTTATCAAAAAGTAGTAAAGAATCAGAATCAGACAATCTGTATAGGAGACGATACAGGACTGAGAGATGTAGTAACTTGTTCTCTGTAAGAGTAGCTGACACATGGAGTAACATTTCTAATTATAATAATGTGAGCACTACTTTAGAATTTTTAAGAATGTCTTTTTCACTGAAATGACTGTTCTGGTACATTTGCAAGCTAGAAGGGCATTACTGCCCATGCCTAAAATATTTGTGTGTATGTACCTGTATGTAAAATGTGTAAATATAAATAAGCTGTTTAATTGACTGGCTATGTTACATATACAAGGATGCATTCATTTTTTATGTTTTATTTTTAGGTGTAATAGTATTCTTTAAACTAGACGTGTCCGACCTGCGGCCCTCAGAGCTCTTCCATGCGGCCCTCAACCTCTAACTGCAACATCGATGTATGCATGCCCCAAAACACTTTTTTTGTTTTGTGTTTTTCACTCCCGTGACCTGTAACGCTAATGTCGGTGTGCACATGCACCAAAGCACCCTTCTAGTTTTGTTTTTGAGCCAAAAAAGGGTCAGTGTGTTTATGCTATTATTTTGCGCCGAACAATCAGTGTAGGTGTGTGTTCTCGCTGAAGAGGGACTCATGTATGGATTTACTGCTGTTGCCTTTGAAAGGGACAGCAATTACCTGTGTTAATAGGTAAGTAAGGAGTGAGTGACTGCATGCATGAAAGCAGAATTGTGTGCGTGAAAGTAGAAGAAGAGTGTGTGTGTGTATATGTGTGTATATGTGTGCATGACAGAGAGAGAGAGAGAGAGAGAGAGACGCATGCACAAAGAGGCTAACAATGATCAGTCTACCTACCAAACACAAACAAGTTAGCTCACAAATATATCATACATTAAGAGTACACTTTCATTAAATTGTGGCTTTCCTGACGGGGAGAATGTTGTATTGAACGTGAACTCATACCTCTTAACTGTATGGATTTTCAAAGAATGTCTGGATTTTTGCCTCATCTTCCAATTTGTGTCTTTTGCTTAGGAAATAAAAGTAGTCATCCAAGGTAATGCAGTTCCAGGGAGTAAGAACGAAACAGCAGCCTAAGGTTAATGGGTCAGTAGTGGACTGACTATGTGGGACTGTAGCATATAAAGTTGTATTGTTTTTTCAGACAAACAAAAAAGCACCTAGTACTGTTTTTTCATTGGTGGGTTCTAAGCAGTGGTAGATTGGACAACAGTAAGCATAGCTTTGGCGGATCATCAATACTGGCAAATCAAGTAGGCACAATCACAATGTCATATTTTAAATGTTGAGGATTTTAATGTGTGTGTGTGTGTGCTTGGGTCCCCTTCTAAAGACCGAAACGCCGATTCCCCGACGCGGAAATCACCGACGCCAGATGACCGACAGGTACGTATACCGACAGGGTGATTCGCTGACAGTGGAAAGACCGACAAGGGTAATGTGTGATCGCGACCTGGTAAGTGTGCGACAGTGACGGAGGTAGGAGTGGTCAGGTAAGTGAGTTAAGGTTAGAGTGCAGGTAGGTGAAGTGTGCGTTAGTGTCGGAGCTTGGGCTAGGGGTGGGTAAGTGAGTTAGGGTTAGGGTGCAGGTAGGTGAAGTGTGCGTTAGTGTCGGAGCTTGGGCTAGGGGTGGGTAAGTGAGTTAGGGTTAGGGTGCAGGTAGGTGATGTGTGCGTTAGTGTCGGAGCTTGGGCTAGGGGTGGGTTAAGTGAGTTAGGGTTAGGGTGCAGGTAGGTGATGTGTGCGTTAGTGTCGGAGCTTGGGCTAGGGGTGGGTTAAGTGAGTTAGGGTTAGGGTGCAGGTAGGTGAAGTGCGCGATAGTGTCGGACCTTAGGGTTAGGGTTTGGGTCAGGGCTAGTGTGTATGCTATGTAGTGTTGCGTGTTGTTTACGTTCCGTGTGTCGGTGTTTTGGTGTTCGGTGTTTTGCGTTGTCGGGTTTGTGTCGGGTTTGTGTGTTGTCGGTTATTTGGCGTCGGTGAGTTTTGTGTCGGGGAATCGTCGTGTCGGTGTTTAGAAGTAGACCCGTGTGCTTATGTGTTGGGAGCGCTGCAACAGTAGATGATGATTAAAGACAGAGACTTACGGACTGTGGAGAAAATGTTTCTTTGTTTCAAAACCTAATACTTGGGTACGCATGCCAGAAGTAGATTTTTTAAGACATAGCTTCTTGCCATTTACAGTGGATGGATATTTACATTTAATGGACAACATACTAGCGTGGGCCTGTGGGGTTCTGAAGGATGCCAAGTCTACCACTGCCAATGTCTTGTAAAGTGACCCGGAAATGGATATTGGGATGTTACTGAAAAAAATTAGTAAGTGGGCTTAGAAATATAGTTTAATTAAACAAAGTGTACTTTCAATTTACAGGCCATAATTTAATTTATTTCAGGTAGTCCAGATACTGGTAGATTGTATACCATTAGACTTAATTAGGGAGAGCTGTAATTTTGGGGGAACAAGCTGCCCTAGTTTCAATGAAAGCTCTGTGGTTGCTTGCAGGTAGGAAGTTGCAGGATGTTGATGCAATGTGTTTTATTTATTATTTTTAATGCATCTGTCATTTCAAAGCATGGTTTTCTTTGATGCAAAAGAAGGCAGGACTGAATGAGCCATATAATGTTTAACTGACAATAATGGGATAGAAAGATTATAAGTGATGTCTAATGTTTGCAGCTACAGTTGTTTCAATGGTGTCTGTGATGCATAACTATTTTCGCCTGTGTCCCACTTTTATTTTTGCTTTGTCCAGATTTCTTGCTCTAAGGCTGAGAGGTATGGTTCCATACTAAATCAGAAGTTGTATTTACCTTGGAAGACTTTTCGGCATAATTATGAAAAACAGAGCCTTTTTAATATCTCTGCTTATTTCCAGTATCAACTGGCATGTAACCTTGCAAATAACCTTCTTATTAAGCTACTTTACTTCTTTTGGAATTGACAGGTATGATTCATCTGTTCAGACATAAACATAGAGTGCTAATGTGACTTTGATTTCTTGCAGCAGTCTGTGCTTTACATAATCACAATAACTTTTCTGTGTTTCTGGGTGTTTAATCAATTTAACAGTTTTAAAGATGTTTTCCAAAAAATAAATAAATATATAATAAATAAATAATCCTCTCTACACTTTGAGCTATTGACAAAGTCTGGGAATTTGTTTTTTTCAAAAGCGAAGGTCAGCATTACAGCTCAGTAAACTGTCAGTCTGTGAGTAACTTCTGCACAAATTAAAATGTCTGAATGTCAAATGGCTTTAGATTGGAAGGAAGTTTATTTTTATTTATTTTTTTTATTTTACATATACCGGGAAAGTCCGACTGGATACAGGTCCATTTTCAGCGGGGGCCCGGGGAGAAAAGCTCCAAAAATAACACAAAAACAATATAATACAATACATGAGAGAGAGACAGCAAATTATGGATGTAGTACTCATACAATATGGCAGAGATTACATCTCGTAACAGTGAGAATCATTGAGGTACAAATAAACTTAAAAGCATTTGTTTTACAGTTATAATTACAGCAAGGCAAATATCAATGAGTAAAGTTTTTAGGAGAAAGCTGTTTGTACATAGCTGAAGCTCTGAAACAATCTTTTGGTATAGATTAACCTGGGGATTGACAAATTATATGTTTACACCAGTATGTAGCATTATAGTTTATGGTTTTCTTATTGATTTACTTTTTGCCGAGCAGTTGTTTGTTGATTTATTGATGGTCCTTTTGGTGGTGGGAAATTACATGGATGAATCCATCTCTACCATGATTTTTTTTTCAGATATTTTGACTTCCAGACAATTTCATTCAGTGAGTGGGTGTCGAGATTACTGAGGTTGCCTATTTTACAAGTAGGGGCTTGTGTGTGTGTGTGTGTGTGTGTGGCCACGGTGGTGCAGTGGTTAGCGTTGTCGCCTCACAGCAAGAGGTTCTCTGGGTTGATCTTCGGCTGGGGTGTCTTCTGTGCAAAGTCTGCATGTCCTCCCTGTGGTCAGGTGGGTTTCCTCCGGGTGCTCCGGTTTTCTCCCACATCTCAAAGACATGCTATAGGTGGATTGGACACACTAAATTGGCCCTAGGTGTGAGTGTGTGCATGTGTGTGCCTTCTGTGGCAGGTTGGGCGCCGGGCTGGCAACTCAACATCGTAAAACTCAACTGCCAATCATGTGCGGACGGTGATCCGCTGTGGTGACCCCTAACTGGGAAAAAGCCAAAAGAAAAAGAAGACTGAATATAATTTTGCAAATGGAATTCTTAGTTAAACATGCCCCTCTTCTTGGGCAACTAGACTTGAGTAACCAATATTAGATCTTAGCCATTCAGCTGGGAAAGGTTAGTATGTGGATTTTCCATCTGGTTTGATGAAGGCTATGCTACTTACCCAAGGACTACATTTATGGTTATCCATCCAGCCATCGTGTTGCTGAACTACATTGTTTGATAATGAGAGGAGCTTTTTACAGAAGTTGAAGGCTTTTGCGTCAAGAACCTGTACATAAAAAGTGGCTTGTTTATGTTGCAGTGAAGGCTGTGGTCTTTGTAGTGAGCGTTTTAAGTATAACCAATATTTCTGAGGTAGAGGAAGTCTCTTAAGGCAGGATCTTTCTTAGCCTGGAAAGCAAGCCAATGATGAAATTTATAGGGGCCAGTGAGAGACAGAGGAAAGCAAGAAGCTTTTTATACTGTTTGGATAACTAAGTGAATTTAGTCCTTTGACCTTTTTTGTTAGAAATGGTTGTAGTCTTTCTTTTGGCAGGGTGTTTTGCTGATGCACATGCCAAAAGGAGCATTGTACTCAATAATGGCTCTTGTAAAGGAAGAATACAGGGATGTTATGACCTCCTTAGTCCCTGGATGAGATACCCTTACTAATGAAGTGGGCCATGTAAAAAACTTTCCTTACGATGGAGACAACGTGGTGGTCAAAAGTCAGGTTTGTATCAACCTGGGTGCCCAAGTACCATATGACTGCGTGGTTACAACATTGTTATTAATGTGATAATTTGTGGGGACATCACTCTCCTCAAAGGGGATGATGAGGCATTTTTTGGCATTTAGCTTGCGGCCATATTTCTGGCACCAGTTATTTGTTTGGGTGAGACCCTCTTGTAGCTTATTCAGAATTGTTTTATTAAGTCAGTAATGTGAATTCTTTACTTTATTGCAAATTTGTTGGGTTATTTTTGTGGATTATAGTACTGTAGGACTGCTGATGTTGACATTTTACGTAGCTGGACTGCTGGAATGGTTTTCCCAGTGAGAAATGCTAGTGCTGTAGTGAATATGTTTATTTGTAAAAAAAAAAAAAATATATATATATATAGATGTATAAAGATATATAGATGTATATAGATATATAAATGACCCATGGTAGTGGTGCTGCTGTAGCGTTGTCGCCTCACAGCAAGACGTCCCATTTGATTCTCAGCTAGAGCGTCGTCTGTATGGAGGCATGCATGAATGAGCATGTCTTCGTTGAAGGTTGTGCATCAAGGCTGGTAACTCGGCACGTAAAAATCCACTACCAAACATTAGTGGACTGGAGTTCCGCTGTGGTGACCTCTAACTGGGATAAGCCAAAAGATACAACAACAACAACAAAACAGCATAGATATATAGATGTGTGTATATATATATATATATATATATATATATATTAACTAAGATGTTAGAGTTAACTGTTAGATTAGAGAATTAGAATTAGAATGAGAACTAGAATTTTAAGGCAAATATTAGGCATTTATTACATTTATTCATTGTTTAAATGCACCTACAGTACAGCCAGGAGGTCAACTGTGGTCTTCCTGAGCAACAAAAGAGTTAACTATATGATATATTTTATATGCGGCCCCAAGACCATTTCTGTTCACTCAATGCGGCCCCAGCAAGCCAAAAGGTTGGACACCCCTGTAACTAATGAGTGTATATTACAGACAACCTGCATTGTCGTGACTGATCAGCAAATTCTCTGTTTGCAATAAAATATCACATTTGTTCTCAGTTGCACTTTACACTGTTTCATTGTACAACTGTTACATTAATCAAAGATAGCTATGTATGCCTAGATAAGTCATTAGTTGTGAAATAGTCAAATAAATAAAACCATGTCTTCACATGAGACCTATTTGTCTGCTTGCTTGCTTATTTTTTTAAGGTAATGAAATCACAATTTTACATAGAATGTGTGCGCCTGTTTACTTATTTATGTATGTATGTATGTATGAATGAACGTCAGTTAAAATTGTACTGGGCAGTTCTACAGTAAACTCTCAGTTATGGGGATTGGTAGATGCCGGATAACTGTAGTTTATGGTTGCTTGGGAGTTACTATTACAGAGAGGCCTGACTAAAACTGTACCCTGTACTATTTGTTTGGTTTGATTTGTTCTCAGGTTGAGGAGAGAGGGACTTTATTCCTGTCTTCCTTTGTAAATCTCTAAAACTCTAAAAATGTAATTTCTGCCGGGGGGGCAGAAAGTGCAATACATGAAAATTGCACTGCATTTCTCTTGATACTTTTTGTCAGTTGCTTGAGAGTGCTGGTTGCTTGTGTTCCAGTTAAAGGACCACTACGGGCAAACAATGAAAAAAACATATATTTTTATCTTGCCATGATTTACTGCACCTTCTAAAGCTGCCTGCAGCAAAAATAAGTACGCATTCCTAATTTTTTTTTTTTTTTCTCTTGTCTGCCCTCATGGGGGCAGACATTGGGATTCCTTTGGAAAGCTAAATCTGTCTCAATGCACAGTGTGAGAACAAATAGCCCTACCATTTGTTGTCAGACTAGACTTCCATTCACTTAGAATGGACCACCTGAAAAAAATGCCTAGTTTGAGAGTCTGCAGCTCATGTGTCATTGACTGGTATGTGCTGAGTTTCACAAATGTTGTTCCTATTGATGTACTACACATTCTCTGAAAGAAACTTGCAAAACTGTCAACAAATTACTGAGATAAATACTTTTCACAAGTAGCAGTTTTGCAAGTTTCAATTCCTGGCCAAGTTATTCCTCCCATCTCCCCTCCTTCAGTGGGCTACAGTCTCACATTTCCAGCTTGGGTAGATTCAACTATTTCGTCAGCTTTGCATGACAATAGACATCAAAAAAATCACAGCCTGGTGTGCCACTAAAACTGTTCCTTTATGTGTCTCTTCACTTCTGAATAGCATTTCCCCAGGAATAAAAAAAAAAAAAAAAAAGCACACACATCAGTCCAGAGTTTGGGCCAATCTATCCATTTCTTAATGTGCACAGTAAAACATTCAGTTTATAATGCATTCTAGCTGCTGACATGGTTATCTTTACGTAGTTATTCTCTTATAGCATAACCTGAACTTATGGTATTCAATGCCAAGCTTTACAACAGTTCATAATTTCTTAACAATGACCTCCCAAGGCTCTGATGTGACCTAGTACTTTGTCAATATACTGTAAATACACATATTAATACAAATATTTGTGCACATATGACACATACAATAATACACATATACCATCATTAAAACAAGATAAATGCAAAATAAATCATATCAATATAGTTATGATTTCTAGTTTATGACCCTGTTTGTCTATGGAAACTTTTCTGAATTTATGTTCAGGCAATTCTATATTTGTTGTATAATATCTTGTTTAATTGTTTCTCAGTATTCTAACTACTGTATGCTGCATCAATTGTAAAACTCTGATTGTACTCCTTTTATATTTTCTATGCTCTGTGAAAAATAGCTATGTTTGTATAATTTATTTTTATTATTTTTTATAATTGTTTACTATGTATCTGGAGATTTTCTCCCCGAGCCTCCGCTGAAAACGGTCACTTGTGTCCAGTTGGACTAATCTGGTAAACAAATGGAAAATAAATAAAAAATAAAATATACTAAGAAAATCAATCAATATGCCAAGAAAAAAACACAGAAGGAAGGAACATGTTTCCTTGATGCTGTCTTGAAAATCCCACTCACATATTCAGATATTATGGCAAACATATACTCAGGCACACTGATGTCCCACTCACCAGGCTAAACAAGGAGAAGGTTACTGTCAGCTGCCTGTCGGGTGCCAGGATCCACCACATAACCCATGCACTCAGGGCAGTCCACAGCAAGTACAAATATGACTCTGTTATTGTCTATGTTGGTGTGAATGATCTGAGACATACCTCCCTGGACTACATGAAAAGATACATAGAAGAGCTCTCCGATCTTTTAGCCCAGGCAGATATGACCCTAGCCCTGAGTAGCATTCTAACATCACCCAGAATGAAACCGCAGTACAAGGACAAATTGATTGACTTCAGCAATTGGCTAAGCTTCTGGTGTCATTCTAAGGGGATCCAGTATCTGTCTGCCTGGGAAGACATGGTCGACAGACCACAATGCTTTGCCAGAGATGGCCTGCACCTATCGCTCCTGGGATTCTGGATAATGGCTAAGGCTCTTGCTGCCCCTATATTGCCTTTTTTAGACAAGGTTCAAATGACAAATTCACCACCGTAACAGGAACAGGCAAGCAAAAACTGAGGGTAATGCTACTCAATACTACAACTCTAAATCTCAAAATGCACTCACTCGATGCATTCCTTAAAATGGAGAACATTGATATCTGTGCAGTGACTGAGACCTGGTTCAAGGCTCCAGAGAGCAGCCCTGCACTACCAGGCTATAACTCATACCACACTTTTTGGCCACGTAACCTGGATTGAAATACCAAAGGCGGAGGTGTGTCCATGCTCATTAAGGATATCCAAACCTCCAGGCTAGTTGCTCAGCATAATGCATCAGAGGTTATCCAAGTGCAATTAACTCTGGGCAGAACTACAATCCAAATTGTAGCTTGCTACAGATCCCCCACCATGCCCCGGGATTACCACTCCTCTTTTCTTGATATACTGGAAAATATTAGGGTTCAGCCAAACACCCTAATAATGGGCGATTTCAAATACCTCACCATTAACTGGGAAAACTACTCATGTACCAACTCCTTCACTTAATGCTTTCTGGAATTCATAAATTCCAATGCCCTGGATCAACTTATCCACACACCCACCAAGGGCAACAATATCCTAGACCTAGTCATTACCAACATGAGTGACCGGTGTTCCACACCTGAAGTCAGCTACTAGTTGGTCAGATCCGACTATAAGCTCATCACCCTATATATCCACATCCCACCCCCACCCCTCATTATGGAAACCACAGTAAAAAATTTCTCCAAAGCCAACTTCATGCTTCTTAAGACAGAAGTGGTGAACTTCATGACACCCATGCAGATGGACAGTACAGTTATGACTGCTGAATCCTACACAAATGCACTCTACAAGCACTTACACGAGGGCATGGATCATGCTATCCCAAACAGAACCAAGAAGCTATCCTCCAAAAAAAGGAAGCCAATCTGGTGGTCCCCTGCCATAAACAAACCGTACAACAGAAGGAAGAAACTGCTGCAAACGAGAGTAAACTCCCATGAGTGGTGGAGCTACCTGGTCAGCCTCAGTAAGAAGCTGAGATCCTTTATAAGAGCCTCCAAAGCTAGCCACGAAAACAAAATCACCACTGATTCTAAGGACAACCACAAAGCATTCTATAGCTGTCAAGAATCTCAATGGCAACACCCAGATCTGCTCTGAGTTACAGCACAACGGCACGAAAATTACAGAACCAGCTGATATTGCCAACATCCTGGCAGATAAGTTTAGTGCTAACTTTACCTTCTCACCTTCTAAAGGGCCCATATCTGTACAGGAAGAATGCAGAGTCCCTGTAATCACAACTACACAGGTAAAAGCTGCACTCTCTAAAGCCAAAAACACAGCATCCATGGGACTGGACAACATTCCAGGCTGCGTTTTACACTAACTTCAGAATGAACTGGCTCCCCACCTAAGCACATGTTCAATCATAGCCTCACATCAGGCTTTGTGCCCACTGAATGGCACACAGCAACAGTTATCCCACTCCTCAAAGGGGGAGACAACACTGATCCCGGGAACTATTGCCCTATTAGTCTGACGAGCCTGGTCTGCAAGGCCATGGAACGTATCATCATAGAACTCATAAACAAAGACATTGGTAACCTCCAAACTCTGGACCCCACCCAGTTCAGGTTTGTGAAAGACAGATCATGCCTCCTGAACCTAATCGATTTTTTTGAGGCAGTCACCAAAGCCGTAGTTGAGGGTAAGGTAGTTCACACAGCCTATCTTGACCTCTCCAAGGCTTTTGACACCATCCCCCATTCTGGAATTATAGCTAAACTCACTAAACTAGGTATAAAGCCCTACGTCACAAGATGGGCTGCCAACTAGCTCACTGACAGAACCCACACTGTAAAAGTTGTTGACTCCAAATCTGACTTCAAACCACTGACAAGTGGAGTACCACAAGGTTCAGTCCTGGGACCTCTCCTGTTTGGTATCTACTTCTCTGAAGTACAGGCTAACACAGAAGGCCTCTAGCTAACTATGTACGCAGATGACTACAAACTAGGAGCCATAGAGTCCCCAAATGATGTGGACATCCTACAGAAGGGCCTCACTGAGACAGATGCCTGGTGTCAGAGCCATGGCCTCAAGCTCAATTCCAAAAAAGTGCATTGTCATCCCCTTTGGTAAAAACTCTGTACCCATGAACTACCACATAGGCAGCAGTCTACTTAACACCGAATGTGTGATAAGAGACCTTGGGACCCAGGTGGACAGTAGTCTCCTTTGATAATCAGATCACCACAGTAGTCAGGAAGGCCTTCTACGTGGCAAACATCATCACAAAAGGGTTCTTATCCAGGAAAAAGAGGTCATTGTCCCCCTCTACTCAACATTCATTAGACCCTTTATAGAGTACAAAGCCCCTTTTGGAATGTACCTCACAAGACATCTGCAGCAGCTGGAAAGGCTACAGAAGTACCTCGCAAAGAGGATTACTGGCCTCAAACAGATGCCCTACACTGACCATCTCAAAAAACTCCAGCATTACTCAGTAGCATATCGCCTACTCCGAGGTGATTTCTGCCTAACATATAAAGCTATGTCAAACCAGAGCTGTTGGACATACTACACCTAAAGAAATTCCAGTGCCTCTGAGATACATGCTCTAGGGACCTAAACCTTGTCACCACAATAAACAGGACATGTTGGAAGGATAGATTCCTGTCCCAGAGACTTCCCATACTCTGGAGCAAGCTACCCAGCTATGTCAAGTAAATTTCGTCATTAGCAGTCTTCAAGAAAAATCTTTGAGTGGATGGAAAATAGGAAATATGCCCCGGCAATCACTTCTGTGGCTCTGCTCGACAGTGGCACAGGAAAATAACTTTTTTGGGTGGCATAAGCCAGGGAACCCTGTTGACTAGGCTTACTTAGGCCCTTGGGCTGATAGCCTAGTACCTACCTATGAACCTATTAGAATAAATACAATATTATATAGCATTAAAATGCGATGACATAAGGGTGACAGTTCATTATTTACTCAAAGCAAATGTCAGAGTGGAAAAGTTCAAAGTGGATAAAGAGGAGAAGGAAATATTTTTTAGAAGTAATAATTAGGGTAGATATGGGAAGCAGGAGAAAAATGAGTAAAAGTAACATTACAAGTAAGAGAAACGAAACCAAGGAAAAGAAGAAATAACATGGACAACAAGATTTACAGCTGCAGACTGTCAAGTGGATTGGTAGCAGGTGTCATAAAACTAGGTTTGGAGAAATGTTTGGTGACTTTGAGTAAACAGATTTGTCCACATTAACCATGTATCATTGTGTGTGTGTGTGTGTGTGTGTGTGTGTGTGTGTGGTATAAAAGAAATATAAAGCAAATTTGCAGATACCTGCATGCTGCCCTGCTGAGGGGGACACTTGTGCATGTGCAATGGACTGGCTCCAGTAGGAAGGGAGGCCGCATACCTCTCAACATCATAGAACAAGAAATTTGGACAAGGCCATAAATAATAGGGGACAAAGGCCCATAAATTGGGACAATTTATAAATACTGCACTTACAAACTTAGAAAGTTGATAAACAGGTTTTGCATTAGAGTGAATTTTCTTAAGGATATGAAGTCTGAAAATCAAATGCCTGTCAATCTGACTTCAGTGTTCAATGATTTGCCAGTGATTTGACAGAAAACTGCAAATTTATGAAAAACAGACAAAAAATCTGGACTTTCTGCAAAAATCTGTACTGTTGAAAGATATGGATGGGAGTCTTGAACCAACACCCATCAATCATTTTAATTTTTGTGCCAAAGCCAGTTCAGCAGTGTTTTGCAGAGAGGTGAGAAAAGCCTTAAATTTGACTGGTATGTTTATTTTATTTTATTTTACATTTGTTGACTGGGAGAGTCCAACTGGATTACAAGCCCATTTTCAGTGAAGGCCTGGGGAGAAAAGTTCCAAGAGAACATTTTTTTTGCAAAACATAGTTTTAAGGACAGACTTTTGACATACAATTTCCATAGAAGAGACTTTGACATACATATTAACTAACAGGATACATTCATTCTCGTCAATATAATACATTTTAGAAGATATTCCTAAGTTTAGGATTCTGTGATAGATTTACTATCAGAGTAAAAGCAGAGAGACGTCAAATAAGGTTCTGAGAGAGCAGATGATGCTCGCTGTAGTTGAGAAGGATAACAAATTGATTCACTATGTCTTTGCCTGGTTTTGGTTGAGAAGGATACCAAATTGATTTACAATATGTCTTCTCCTGGTTTTATTTGCTTATGGAGAGCTCAACATTGCTGGGTTAGTTTTCCCTAACTCCTGGAGAGATGGGATGAGCAGTAGATTAACAGTCCTAAGTGGGTATAGTACTATGATTGGTTGGCTTAGCAAAGTTACTTAAGTTAGGTGACGTGACCTTAGCCAGTGGGGATATAGGAGTACAGTTGATTATTCAAAAAGTGAGTTTTAACAAGTTTCTTGAACTGTGATGGGGATTTGTTGTCAGTTATGTGGGCAGGAAGGGAGTTCCAGGTTTTTGATATACAGTGGCTGTAGACAGACTTTCCAGCTTCATGGTTGTATTTGGCTACTTTGAGGAGGTTTTGTGTGCTAGACCTCAAGGGCCTGGTGGTTGTATAGGGTTGCAAAAGATTATGTAGGGCTGGGGTGTTTTTAGAGTTATGTATTACTTTGTGGGCTAGTGGTAGTTGATTGAGTTGACGTAGTAGTGGTAGTTCTAGCCAATTGAGTTTTTTTAGGCATTCACAATGATGTGTTCTGATGGGAGAGGTTGTAGCGAATTTAGCTATCAGGTTTGTTTAGGTCAGATTTGTGGAGATTTGTAAGCACGGGGGAGGCATAAAGTAGGGTGGATAGAGGTGAGTCCTCGCTATTGTAGTTTTGGAGTGGTCAGTGAGGAATTTTTTATTCGATACAGTAGGCCAAGTTTTGTATGTAATTTTTTTATGGTTATAGAAATATGTAGGTAAAATCTAAGATGATTATCTATTTCAACCCCTAACAGTTTGGTATGATTTGTGGGGGTGATTGCGGTCTTGTTAAAGGAGGAGATGAAGAAAGAATTGGTGGGAGGTGTGGCTCTGTGGGAGCTAAAGAGTACTAGCTTTGTTTTACTTGGGTTCAGAATGAGCCTTTGGTTTGTAATCCAAGTTTCTGCTAGAGAAAAGCATTCTTGAGTTAGGGAGTGAAGGATGTCCATTGATTTGGCTGCACATATTATGGTGGTATCATCTGCATATTGCACTATTGAGGCTTTAGAAATACTGTTTGGGAGCTGATTGGTGAAGAGGGTAAAAAGAAGTGGCCCCAGGATGGAGCCTTGGGGTACTCCTAGGGAGACCGGTAGGGAGGGGGAGAGTTGGTTTTTCCACATAACAGCTTGTTTCCTTCCCTCTAGGTAGTTTTTGAACCAGGAGATGGCAGGGGTGGTAAGGTTTAGAGTTGCTAGTGAAAGAAGGAGTTTATTGTGGTTAACCATATCGAATGCTTTGGACATGTCAAGGAAGGTGGCAGATACAAGGAGTCCATTGTTTCTGTGAGTATTGACAATGTTGGTGAATTCTGTTAGTGCAGTGGAGGTGCTATGGAAGGGTCTAAAGCCATGTTGTTGTGTTGCTTTTAGATTATTTTCTAGGAGATATTTCATTAGTTGCTTGTGTATTACCCTTTCTAAAATTTTAGATAAAGGGGGTAGTATGGCTGTAGGGCGGTAGTTACTGAGTTCCAGGGAGGTTCCCCCTTTATGTAGAGGGATGATGTGTGATATTTTCCATAGCTTGGGTACTATACACTTGGAGATGGACCTGTTAATTAGGATGGAGACAGGATATGATATGGCTTCTGCAGCCAGGTGGAGGTATTCAGTGGGTAATTTACCTGCAGCTAGAGACGTTGGTTTGAGATTGCGGAGTAGTTTTTCAATGGATTTGGTTGGTTCTGGGTGGAAGCTGAACTTGAGGCAATTGTTAGTTGGGGGTGTGGGGCGGATTTGCAGGGATGGGGATGTCATAGGGTTGGTTGTTTGCAAGGGTCTGGATGGTTTCCGTAAAGTATTTATTAAATTGTGTAGGGATGTCTTCTTGGTTATCATCTATTTTTGGGGTTGGGGTAGTTGTTTTACCTGTTTGTAGAATAGAGTTAATTGCTGCCCAGAATTTTTGTGGGTTGTTCCTGTGCTTATCCTCTAACTTTTAGTAGCAAGACGTTTTGTCAAGTTTTTTGGCTTTATGTAGTTCAACATATATTTGTTTGTTCAATTGGAATTTACTGTTTAGGTAGTTGGTCCAGGCCTTGTTTCTTTTTTTTGAGGAGGGATTTTGTGTATGGGGCTAACCAGGGGGCATATTTAGTTTTAATTCTCTTGTTCTGGAGGGGGCATGATGATTAAGGGTGTTTAAGAAGGTAGTATTGAAAAACAGTACAGCTTCATCAAGAGGTAGGTTTTTTAGGGGGGTTCAGTTGCACATTTTTAGGTCGTTTATAAAGTTGAAGCAGTTAAAGTGTTTTTTGTTCCTAATTAGGCGTGTAGATATTTGGGTCAGTTGTGGTGATTTTGATCTGAGTAAGAATGTGGCTTGGTAACTTCTTGGTGTCTGGTAGACACCCTGCTAAGGATATCAGTGATGGGTGGGATACGGGCATCCAATCTAGAGTGGATTGATGTTTGGTTCTCTTGTCTGTTCTTGTGGGGGAAGTGATGAGTTGGGTTAGGCCATGTAGGTTAATATGGGAGAGTGGCTTATGACTGGAACAGTTTTGCCAGTCAGTATTAAGGTCTCCTAATACTATGCTTTCCTAGGGGAGGGAGTTAGATATCCATTCTAGGAGTTTTTCTGTAATGGGGATATTGTTGCTTGGAGGGATGTAGCACCCTATGATGTTGATGCGTTTATTATCATTACGTTTTAGTTGTGTTAGAGTGAGTTCAACTTTATGAGTTCTAGGGTTATGTCTACTTTCTCAAGGATGATGTGAGATTTATACACTATAGCAACACCCCCCCCCTTTTTTTTTTTACCTATTCTATCACTACAAATTATATTGTAACCTAGTGGAGTGATTTCATTGTTGTGGTTGCCTGGTTTAAGTCAAGTCTCTGTTAGTATGACTATCTCGGGTTGATAAAAGGAGAGTAGTGCATGAAGGTCGTGGACTTTGTTTAGTATACTTAATATTTAAATTTAAAATGTGGAGTGTGGATTTGTCTCGGTGGAGTAGGGTATCATTCAGGTTGAGGGTTGGGGCTCCTAGATTTTCTAGGCCTGGGTTTGGGTGTATATCACCACAGCTAATGAGTTAGGTTCTGAGGTAAAAATAGAGTTTGAGTAGTTTGTTTAGGGTCTTAAAGTTCTTTATAGTTGTTTGAGACTGGTAGTGTGATGGCTGTGATCTGTGTGCATAGTGGTGAGTAAAGAAGGTTTGGTAGTGATGTGGGACTAGTTGAGTAAAAGGGTGTGTTGTAATAATGTCAGTGGAAGTAGTTTTTCTTGGTATATGGATAAAATTAAGTTGTTTTTGGTGGTTGGTGATAGAAGTTAGCAGTGTGAATGTGGATACACCTAGGAGCAATAGTAAGAGGTGTATGTATGTGGCTTTGGGTAGTTTGGGCATGGTTTGGTCATGAGTGAGAGATCTGCTTGGGATGGGGTGAGTGTGGTGGATGATGAGGTGTTTGTGATTGTAAGGTAGTTAGATGGAAGACTCTGCTTTACAGGATGTGGAATAGTGGAAGTGAAGGAAATGGGTACAGGGGTGGGGCAGATTCAGTGATTGGTGGTTAGCATGATGGGAGTGGCTAAGTTCAGTTGAAATGTAGCACTAATGGGGGCGGGTGGGAATAGGAAGCAGGGAGGGGAGCGGAGTGAGCCCGAGCGCAGCGGGGCTAACACTAACTCCAATTATATCAATGGGCTTACTTGTTTCTTTTCTTTGTACACCAAATGTATCATTCCACTTGTTTCGGTTTACACTAAACGTGTCTGTTTGGCTGTATTGTACTAGTTTAATTTGCTTATACTGATGCAGTCACACTGAAAAAGGTCTGGGGAAGCTTCCTCACCACAAGCAGGCCAAAAGATAACTTTCAAAATGATGCTGCTCAAGGAGACCCACTAATATAGAATAGTTAATGTGCATGGGGGAGGAGGGAGTTAGAGGAGGGAGATACAAAATGGGGGAAGGTATAACCAGAAAAAGCAGGTAGAGATCTAGCCCACCCCCTCAAAGAAAAGTAATCAGCATAAGAAGTGGAAGCCTTGGATCTGTAATGTAAGTGTAAGCAAGGAAGAGGTCGAAGCAGGAAATTAGAAGTGTAAGCAGTTAGTTGCAGAAACACTACTTTAAGGCCTTGGTGTGTAAGTAATACAAATGAAGGTAAATCTATCTGGGGGACAAAATACACCAAGTAAATGGTACTTGCCTTACTTTACAAGTATTCAGTGTGGAGGCAGATCTATTTGGGACAAGATACAGCAAGTATATTAAGTTATGCCACCCAGTGTCAATAGACAAAGCTATAGTTGCCTTGTGGGGGGGGGGGGCTTGTGGGTGTGCATGCCGGCCAAAACAATGTTTAAAAAATAACTAGTAAAAGTAACAAATGTGCTGTAAAAGGAAATGTAAATAACCAGTCACAATGTTTAAAACATAACTGTTAAGGACCACATCTGCTAATAACAAGAACTGTAAACATCCAGTCACCTATGCAGACTTGTCTGGTAGGTATCCTTATTAAAAAGTGTTATTCTTGGCTTGCAATAACTGTAGGAGAAACTGGACCGTAGCAGTGGTTTTATCTGGCAATGTTGCAGTTGCTGGGGGGGGGGACCAGAGCTGCGATGATGCAGATAGACCAAGTGTGCTATGCAAACTTGTCTGGTAGGTATCCTTATTAAAAAGTGTTATTCTTGGCTTGCAATAACTGTAGGGAGAAACCGAACCATAGCAGTGATTTTATCTGGCAATGTTACAGTTGCTGGGGGGGAGGGACCCAAGCTGCGATGATGCGCTATGCAGACTTGTCTGGTAGGTATCTTTATTAAAAAGTGTTATTCTTGGCTTGCAATAACCGTAGGGAGAAACCGGACCGTTGCAGTGGTTTTATCTGGCAATGTTGCAGCTGCTGGAGTTGGGGGACCCGAGCTGCGATGATGCAGGTAGGCCAAGTGTGCTATGGAGACTTGTCCGGTAGGTATCCTTATTAAAAAGTGTTATTCTTGGCTTGCGTTAATGGTATGGAGAAACCGGACCATAGCAGTGGTTTTATCTGGCAATGTTGCAGTTGCTGGGGGGGCCTGAGCTGCGATGATGCAGGTAGACAAAGTGCGCTATGCAGACCTGTCTGGTAGGTATCCTTATTAAAAAGTGTTATTCTTAACTTGCAATAACTGAAGGGAGAAACCGTAGCAATTGTGTGGGTGTGGGTTGCTGTGTTTGTGGAAGGTGGAGGTGTGCCTTTGTAAGTGTGGTGCGAATGTTATGCATTATGAAATGGAGATATTAAGAGTAAAATTTTGCTCAGTAAAGTCCCTAGCAATTTCATCACTGCTTGATTCAGACATATACATTCCCTTGTGTTTGTCAGTACTATGTTTGAGCACATTGTTTTGGAGTGTGGTATCACTGCTACAGCTGCTGGTACTCTTTCAATACAAGTATATGCTTCTCCAGGAGTCTGTTGCTGAGAGGATGAGAAACACACTACAAGCCTTCGATACAATACCCCACTCAGGCATTATAGATAAGCTCAACAGCTTAAATATAAACCCCTATGTCACTAGATGGATTGCAAACTGGCTCAAGGACAGAACCCACATGGTTAGAATTGCTGGAGCCATGTCAGACTCCAAACCAGTTACAAGTGGTGTCCCACAAGGCTCAGTCCTGGGACCTCTCTTGTTCGGTATATATTTCTCGGAGGTACAGGCCAACACGGAAGGACTGTGGCTGAACAAGTTCGCAGATGACTGCAAACTGGGCGCCATAATCGACTCCCCAGCCGACACAAGTATCCTCCAAAAGGGCCTCATAGAAACAGACAACTGGTGCCAGAGCCATGGCCTCAAGCTAAATGCCAAAAAGTGTATAGTCATCCCCTTTGGCAAAAACAAAGTGCCCACAAATTACCACATAGGTGGCAATCCATTAAGTACAGAAGAAGTAATTAAGGACCTGGGGACCCAAGTTGATAGCAATCTCTCATTTGACAACCACGTGGCCAAAGTGGTTAGAAAAACATTTTATATAGCCCACCTAATCATGAAGGGATTCACATCTAGATCAGGGGAGGTCATCGTGCCTCTTTACTCATCCCTCATCAGGCCCATAATTGAGTACAATGCCCTTTGGGATGTACCTTACCAGACACCTGCAGCAACTGGAAAGTCCCCAAAAGTACCTCACCAAGAGGATCAAAGGGCTCAAACAGATGCCATATGCTGCCTGGTTAAAGAAACTCCAGCTCTACTCAGTGGCATACCACCTGTTCAGAGGCGATCTGTGCCTGACATATAAAGCCATGTCCAACCCGGAATTAATGGACATGCTGCACCTCAGAAAATCCAAATCCCATCGAGCTATGCGCTCGAGAGACTTGAACCTCAGCACTGAAATAAATAGGACATGCTGGAGGGACAGATTCATAACCCAGAGGCTCCCTTCACTCTGGAATAAAATCCCAGTCCAGGTTAGGCAGAGTCCCTCATTGACTCTCTTCAAGAGGAATCTTGATGAGTGGATGGGAGATCGTAGGTTTACCCCGGGTATCACTTCTGTGTCACTGTTAGACAGAGGCACAGTATACTAACCTCGAAAAAAGGCATAGCAAAATAAATTTAAAATGGGTGGCGAAAGCCAGACACATTCTGGCTAGGCTTATAAATGCCCTAGGGCAGATAGCCTAGTATGAACCTAAGTATACAACTAAGACAAACTACATAAAGCAATAGGTCACATCAGAGGCTTGGGAGGTCATTGTTAAGAAACTTGAGAACTGTTGTAAAATTTATCATTAAATACCATAAGTTCAGGTTATACTATAAGAGAATAACTATGTAAAGATAACCATGTCAGCAGCCAAAATGCATTACAAGTTGAATATTTTACTGTGCACATTTTAAAAAATGGATAGACTAGCCTAAACTCTGGACTGATGAGTTTGCTTTTTTTTCTTTTTTATTTAATTCTCGGGACATGGTATTCAGAAGTGAAGAGACATACAAGGGAAGAGTTTTAGTGGCACACCAGGCTATTTTTTTATGTCTATTGTCATGTAAAGCCGACTAAATAGTTGAATCAACAAAGCTGGAAATGTGAGACTGTAGCCCACTGAAGGAGGGTAGATGGGAGGTGTAACACGGCCAGGAATTGAAACTTGCAAAACTGCTCCTTCTGAAAAGTCATTTTTATCTCAGTAATTTGTTGACACTTTTGCAAGTTTCTTTCAGTGAATGTGTAGTACATCAGTAGGAACAACATTTGTAAAACTCAGCGCATACCAGTCAATGACACACGAGCTGCAGACTCTCAAACTTGGCTGTTTTTTTCAGGAGTTCCATTCTATGTGAATGGAAGTCTAGTCTGACAACAAATGCTAGGGCTATTTGTCCTCACAGTCTGCATTATGGGACAAATTTAGTTTTCCAAAGGAATTACCATGTCTGCCCCCATGAGGACAGACAAGAGTAAAAACAAAATAAAATTAGGAATGAGTACTTATTTTGCTGAAGGCAGCTTTGGGAGGTGTAGTAAATCATGGCAAGATAAAAAATATATGTTTTCTTCATCATTTGCCCGTAGTGGTCCTTTAACTGGGAGTTTACTGTAATTAGAAAACAAAAAATGACTGCCTAGTCAATATGAATATACATGCAAAAAAATTCATTTCTTGTGCTTTTGTGACACTCCAGTTATAACTGAAGGCATACCCCTCAACCTGTAAGTATAGAGACAAACGTCTCGACAGAAACATTTAATTGGCTAAAGTAGTTACCCAAGTCCAAGATAAGAGAGTAGTGAATGGTACCTTTACTCAAAAGTGTTAACAAGAACAATGAGTTGCAAAGCAGAAGACAAGACTCCATATGGCTCTGAGATGATCGGGTACTCCCCATCAAATACCCTGTACCCCTGTACCATTTCTCTTCCAACTATCACTAAAGAACAGGTCCTCACCAGACTTTCCACATTTAAAAACACTGCATCAATGGGCACTGATAATATCCATGGATGCTTCCTAAACAGCTTCAAACATGACCTATCAAACCCACTAGAATCTCTGTTCAGCTAACAGACAGCTTCAGCCCTAGGGAATTAAAGACTGCAACTGTCACCCTACTACACAAAGGTGGACCATCGACTGATCCAGGGAACTACAGTCCCATAAGTTTGTCTAATCTTACATGCAAAGTCCTGGAAAGAATTATCACGGACCTGATAAAGACATAGGAAATATTAGAGAAAAAAAAATCCCTGTTTGGTTTTGTCAACAGCAATTAATGCCTACTAATCCTGGCGATCTTCTTCGAGATGGTCACTAGAGCCATGGATTAGGGCAATTGGCTAGGCTTAAAAGGTAAAGAAGGGCAGTTAGGCTACTACTTACTAATGAATTATTAGATCTTCACAGGTATGTCATTTAGGTTGGCATAATGGTTAAGATATTTGCCTTACAGACACAAGGTGCAGGGTTTGATTCTCACATGGGTTAATTTGTTAAGCTTAAAATGGCCCAAAAGGGCAGTTAGCATAGTACTAATTTATGAACCTATGTGCCACGGTGATGAGAAAATTCTTCTACATGGTGCAACTTATAAGTAAGGGCAAGGCATCCAGATCTGAGGAGATCATGGTCCCTCTATACTCTGCTCTCATTACACCAATAAATTGAGTACAATGCATCCTTCGGCATGTACCTAACCAGCCAACAGCTGGAGCAGCCACACAAGTTCCCCACTAAACAAATACAGGGTGTAAATAACATGTCCTATGTGGACCACATCAAAGCCCTGTACCTGTACTGAGTCTCCTACAGACTACGGAGAGGTGATCTGTGCCTGCCGTAAAAGGCATTCTCCCATTCAGTCCTGACTAATCTGATACATTCATCAAACAGCAGTGGAATTATCTGATCTAAGGATCTAAATCTCATCTGTGACTTAAGCAGAACATGTTGGAGGAACAGATACATCTCTCAGAGATTACCCCTTCTCTGGAACATACTTCCCATTCATGTCAAGTAGAGCTCTTCTATAATACCATTCAAATACAATTTGGACCAAAAGAAGGGAAACTGTAAATTCACCTGTGGACTTTACGGACAGGAGCAGCGTGTAGATGCCCTAAGGCACAGGCATATATCAAAGTTTTTCAAGTCCTATGGCACTGATAATTATAAAAATTGGGGCATAAATTGCTAAGCTTAAAAAGGTTCTTTGGCCATTAAGTAACTTTTTCTGATCCCAAGAGGTTTTTTTTTTGTTACAGTAAGTTGCAAATGCATGAAATTGCTTTTCTCAGAAAGCAGAGAAACAAGAACATGTTAGAATCCAGAAATACATTTAATAAACAAAATCAGTTATAGTGGAATGTAGGAAAATGTAGGAATCTGATTAGCAATGAGCTTCTCTTTAAATAAGATACACCTTAATGGGCAGATTAGTTGGGCTAATACATGCTTGTGTGATTAAATTCTAGGTAGCTGTATGAAATGCATCTATAGTAAATTTATGCAGTTTCATGCTATTTACTTTCCAGGTCATGGGCATTTTCCTTACGTGGTTTTGCCAGTCTAACATTCTACCCTGTATACAGATGTTGCATTATTCTTTTAACTAAGTTATCCCTCAGAGTTCAACAATATTTTAGGCAGTCTTGGTATGCAAGCTCCCTACATGACAAGCTTATAGTCACAAAATTGAAAATTACAGTAGCTGGGAACAGATTAAGCTGCTTGGATGCAACTGAAATAAGGCAGAATTAACTTGCTGTCTGTGGCAAGATTCCTAGACATTGTGTATACTGCACAGGGGCTGTACACAGGGAGTAGCCATTAAAATTATATACATACCCATCTCTAAATATAGTGACATTATAATTTAAATTTGTAAGTATGCTAATATACGTGGTATATTTCCAGTCAACCAAGAACTCCTATCACTGTAGCTTTATAGTAATCAGTGGTGCACTAAATTCCAAATCTGATGACATACATATATCTACCAAGACATTCAGCTACATTTTTCAAACCCCATCAAGTTAAGACAATAGGATACTAGGCTTTGCGAGCAACCACCATTATATCATATCTCCATGAAGTAGGTGAGCACAATGAAGAACAGTAGTTCCAGGAGCCCAAAAGTTTTACTAATGCTCTACAACATTCTTTTCTACTACAGGGTTTGTTTACAAGCTATGGCAGTAATCCAAAGTGGTTCCTATCCAAATGGAGGATCTACTTCTTCCTTTGGCAAGTACTGAACAAATTACTGTAATCAGTAAAATGTGCAAGGTAGAAGAGGAATATTGTACTTGTTCAAGTAGGCATGGGTGGCCTTTTGCATCCGGATAATAATCATGTCATTATGAGATAATAGGTCACTGGAGCAGATGGTATCATGGCATATCAGTAAATACACATTAATGACAATAAAAATGTCAGTGAACTCAGTGAAATGAGCAATGAGATGTGGTCATTACCAATATGGGTCAGTTTTGCACCCCACCAACGTTAATGTCCTTTATGGTCAAATTAGACCAATTAAATCGTAACCCTTGCAAGAAATCTGAACAAAGCCTAAAATAATGTGTGACAAGGGCACATAAATGGGGTCATATTTTTAATTTTGCAATTAGAAATTTAGAAATTTGATACAGTAACACACATTTTTCTGAAGGATATGAAGTCAGAAATTCAAATGTGTATGTATGTATATATATGTGTATATATATATATATATATATATATTTATATATCTATATATATATATATATATATATATATATATATATATATTTATATATCTATCTATATATATATATATATATATATATATATATATATATAATTATTTAGTGAGTTTTGCACCCCACCAACTTTAATGTCCTTTATGGTCAAATTAGACCAATTAAATCTTAACCTTTGCAAGAAATCTGAACAATGCCTAAAATAATGTGTGACAAGGGCACATACAGAAATGCAAATATATATATATATAATTAATTAGTGACTTCAACCCTCAATAATTTCTCAGTAAACCACAAATTTTTTGAGCAGCAAATCAAAAATGTGAATCAAAGATCTGGACATTCTGTAAAAGTCTAGACAGTTGAGAGATATGCTGCAAATCATTCATATTCTGCATAAGACTAAAGTCTGAATCAACTTTGAATACACCAGTATTTAGAAATTATGCAAAGGCTTTTCTACTCAAACTGAGTGATGACCTGGCTAAATTTCAAAAGCCCCTTCCATCTCGAGAACCCCAGCATTCCTGTCAAGTGTCCAGACATTAGCAGGATGTCCAGATTTTTGCCTCATAGTTTTGGTCTGTTCCACATAAAATTTGTGGTTTTCTGGCAGATCAGTGAGGATTGACTTCACTAAACTAAACACATTTGTGTTTCAGACTTCATGTTGTTCAGAAAATGTATGCCAATGCAAAACCTTTTAGTTTAGCAACTTTCTAAGTTTATGAGTAACATTTAAAATGTATCCCTATTTTTGGGCCTTTGATCCCCCCCGCCCCATGCTTTATACCGATTTGTTATTCTTACATTCAGCTTACCTCTGGTGTGGTGTCAGTCAATCAAGGTATTCCTATAGCCACTCCTACTGCTTTCTCTCCCTCCCGCCCGCCCTTTCCTCATACAGGTTAAACTGCTACAACTTAGTACAGGCATTGGTTCATCCCTGCTCCCAAATACCTCCCACCCCTGGTGCTGCTACATTTATTGGTACTAGACCACACCACACTTTTTTAAACCAATCAGTAACAACTTGTCACTTAACAGCACCACTCTCAACCTGATACCACCAGTCCTCCAACTCTGCTATTCCTTTTGCCTAGGTGTCAAGTACCATTCAGTAGGTATGCTATCACCCAAAGTATTAACTCTACTTCTACCCCTTTTACTCATCCCATATCTCCTAACAGCCTACGAATATCAGTATCACCCAGGTTTCCGCTACCCTAAATTCCAAACATCCATCCCATCTACAACAGATAATAATGCACCCTTCCTCACTCCCCTCATGCTTACCACCTCAACCCCTAAAATACTACCATCTTACTAGACCTAGTTACATTAGTCATAAAACTAGACACTATTACAAAACTTTATTCAAAATCTTAAAACTCATACTCAGGATACACTACAACCTCACAAAGGATGGCGACATCCACCCAAACCCTGGTCCATCCCCACCTGTTGGCCCTAATCCCCTTACTATATCCCCTACCACCATAGCTCCAACAAATAGACCTCCTAGCTCACTGCTGGCCTGCCATCTAAACATTAGGAGCATAAATAACAAAACACATCACCTTCCTGCCCTGTTAGCTGTTCATTCCCCAGATATATTATGCCTAACAGAAACGTGGCTGAAGCCTGCCACCAAGGACCATGAGATTATGCCACCAGGGTATAGTATGTTTCGACTAGACCGTACCATCAGAAAGGGTGCGGGATAGCCATACTTTACACATCTACCCTATCTGTCAGCATAGACACCCACCAACCACCCCAGTTCAATAATGCTGAAATTCTTATCTCAAAGCTACAAATTAACAAAAACAAAAATGTAAACATTGTCTGTGTCTACATTCCCCCAGGGAAGAACACAGAAACCTTATAAGACTTCTTATGTTGGTTATCCAATAACCACCCCCAAGAAACAATTGTTCTTGGAGATTTCAACATTGACTGGAACACTTGCTCTTGTGAAACCCCCACAACCCACATAAACCTCTATGGATTTACTCAAATCATAACCTCCCCCACCAGGACAGGAAAACCCAATAACAAGGAAAGTACCCTAGACTGGATACTTGTCAATACCCATCTTCAATCTTATAAATCAGGCACTTTGCCTGATGACCTAAGTGACCACCATCTCACCTATGTAATCAAGCTCAAAGTAGACTGCTCCTACCAACCCACCTATAGAACATTAAAAAACAACAAGAATTTTATTCTAACCAAGTTTAAAAATGAACTTAAGGCATGCAACTGGTCAGTACTAAAAAGTCTCCCCTAGATGAAGCAGTAGTATACTTTAACACCAAATTCCTTGTTATTCTTAACTCCCATGCTCCCAGCCGCTGTATTACAACCAAAGTTAATATTGCACCATGGCTTTCTAAAGATACCAAAACCAAAATTTCATTCAGAAACAAAGCATGGGCCACCTACCGAAAAACAAAAGCCCCACTTGATCAACTAAGATTCAGACAGCTAAGGAATGACACCAAAAAATCCATAACCTTAGACAAAAAGAATCACTACTACCATCTGCTGCAAAAACACCAAAACAAACCTCAAAATTTCTGGGCAGGAATAAACTACTCCAATCAGGCCAAACCGCCACTCCACCCCCCTCAGCTTCTCAACAAAATTCCCCATTAGACATTGCTAATAACTTCAACAGCTTCTTCACAGAGACTATCCAGTCTCTAGCCAGTCAACTCTCTCCCAGTGGCTCTAATTCTAATGTAGCCACACCCAGTACCCAAACATACTTTACTTTCCAACCTGTTCCTACTCAACTTAATCATGCCCTACTTAAGAAAATAAGACCCACCACCCTGGCTGCCGACCTCCTCCCAGCAGACTACCTGCAAAAGGCTGCTGACACCATAGCCTACCCCATCTCTATCTTGATCAACAGAGCTATATCTGAAGCTACTGTACTCACTATATGGAAAATCTCCCACATCATACCACTCCATAAAGGAAGTAGTTCCACTGAACTGTCAAACTTTAGACCCATAGCTATTCTGTCACCTCTAGCTAAAATTATGGAGAAGTGCATACACATACAGCTCATGCACTACCTCACACACAACAAACTGTTGCCCAGCTTTCAGCATGGCTTTAAGCCACACTACAGTACTACTTCTGCCGTCCTATCTTTCTCTAACGTCATTAACCACAACCACAATAATAACAAACTATCCTCAGCACTCTTTCAAGATCTGTCCAAGGCTTTTGACATGGTTGACCACAAAATGCTTATAAATACCTTGAAGACCTAACAACCATGCACTCCAATGGTTTCAGTCCTACCTGCAGGACAGGCAGCAGGCAGTCCTATGGCAGGACAAGCTATCATCTCGCCTACCCATCACATTAGGAGTCCCCCAGGGCTCGATACTAGGACCCCTTCTTTTCTCCATCTTTATCAACGACCTTCATTCAGTCATCCCAGATGCTACCTGCATTCAATATGCAAATGACTCCACCTTGATTTGTTCTGACACCTCACCAGCTACTTTATTCACATTAACCAAAATTACCTTCAGTACAGTGGAAAAATGGCTCTCCAATCAACATCTAATCCTAAACCCCCTACAAGACTAAGTTGCTCCTCTTCTCCCCCCACATGCAGGACCCCCCTGCCAGCCTTCAACATAACTGCTAACAATGGCACTATCATTTCCCCAGAAGTCCAAACTAAACTACTGGGTGTCATAGTTGATAACAACCTGAAGTTTGGTGCGCATATCAATCAAACTATCAAAACCATTAATAAAAACTTGGCTCTCTTTACAGAATCAAACCTTTCCTTACCCCACTTGCTAGAACTGCAGTTGCCCTTTCCCATCTGCTATCAACTCTTCTCTATGCCTCACCTCTATTCTCCAACTTAAAACAAAACAGATCTTAATAAACTATCATCCTGCTATAACCACATTGCCAGATTTGCTACTGGCATAGCCTACCGGACACACCACTGTCACAACCTAAATCGCCTAGGATGGCCTGCCAAGCCTACTGCAGTTCATCCAGCTAATAGTGGCACATAAAGTCCTTTACCAACCAGAAGATACACCTGCACTAAAAAAATATTATCAGCCCGTACACCAGCACCCGGCCTCTGCGATCATCCACTAGTTCAAACATACAAATCCAACTACTCAGCTGAGGATTCTCTGTTTGCCAACTCTGTTGGAAAAATATGGAACAGACTCCCAGCTGACTTGACCCTAGAACCCTCACTAACTCAACTCAAAAACAGACTCAAGAAATACTTCATAACTCATTGGTTATGTCTTTGCACTAACCCCGACTAGTGACCTCTCTATTTCTTAGGTGCCTTACCTTTAACTACTTCTAACTTTTTTCTACCACTCCATTTCAGGAAGAGTCAATTGTATAACTGCTGCTCAGTGTGTCTTAAACCTGAATGCAATGTTATGTCTTTGAAAGTAATGTTATGTTTTGTAAAGTGTTTTATAATAAGTACTATATGTACTAAATGCTGGTATTGCTTATGACTGTAATCTGCTTGAAACTAGCATTACTAAATGTTCAGTGTGTATTATTATCTTGGAGCTTTTCTCCCCAGGTCTCCACTGAAAATGGACATGTATCCAGTCGGACTATCCCGGTCAACAAATATAAAATAAATAAATATTCTAAAATGTTGAGAGGTATGAACCCCACTGCTTATGTGACATCCTTAACTGGCAAATTCTAAGCACATGTAAATAGTTGCATAGATGTATCTCTTTCTCTCTCTCTCTCAGAAATTATTACAATGCCAAATTCAAAAATAACCCCCTGTAGCAGAACCCTGATATATAAACAGGCACTATAATAAAATTAAAAAAAAAAAAATTACTTCATGCAAAGCAAGAACAACAAAAAAAAAAAAAAAACTAAAATACAAAAATGCTTTTCTTAAGCAGAACAAGGAAGTGAAGACCCCAATGAAATCAAAAAGCTAAATATGAGATAAAAACAGCCACCCAGTTGAAGGATAACAACAGGGCATTCTTTAACTATGTTTGAAATCTCACAAACAATGCTCAGCACAGCGGCCTTAGGTCAACTGGTGCCCTAGGCAAAAGGGCTCCACGGTGTCCCCATCACAATACCCGGTGCCCCCATTCTACCTACACCAAATAAATACAGGAAAAGTGCCCCTACTAGAACGGCACCCTAGGCGACCGCCTAGTTGGCCTATGCCAGCACTGTGTAGACTTAATAGCAAATCATATTACATACTCAGACCCAGAAGCATTACAGTTGTTGTTTGTCTTTTCGGCTTTTCCCGGTTAGGGGTCGCCACAGCAAAACTCCTGTCCACTAATAACTGGCAGTCGATTTTTATGGTGCAGAGTTGCCAGCCCGACGCCCAGTCTTCAGCGAAGGCATGCCCATTCACGCATGTCTTTCGGAGGCCACTCGACCGCAGAGAGGACATGCAGACTCCACACAGAAGGCACTCCAGCCAAGAATCGAACAGGAGAACCTCTTGCTGTGAGGTAACAGTGCTACCGCTATACCACGGCGGGTGACCCAGAAGCATTACAGTATAGTCTCATATATAAGTACTAGGCTAGCTGCTGTTGTAGGTTATTTTAAGCTTAGCAAATTTACTTTCAAAATGTGAGAATCAAACACTGTACCTTGTGTCTGCGAGGTAAACATCTTTACCAATATACCAACCCAAACTTCGAAATATTTATCAGAGTAGAAGTTGATTGTTAACAGCTGTGGTTGAGGTAATTGTTAAAGCATTTAAGTGACATGGTGCCTTTCTGCTTGAGAGGGGGAGTGGAGATATGTTTAGCAGAGTGTGAATTTAGCAGCAGATAGTATCTGATGTTAATGCAGTGGGAGGACACAACAGGATATATGTCCAGGTGCACCATAGGGCCACTGACGTGATTTCATTAGACTGGAAGAGAGCAGCTGGAGTGGCCTGTGACCATATGGCTACAGGGGGGCCTGCTACAGAGTCAACACTGACACGAAATAATGAGTTTCTATCCACTGCATGGGTGCCGGAACCATAGAGCGTGGGGGAAGGGGCACCCCCATACTTTTGAGGAAATGGTACATTCCCGATTTCCCAGCATTTTTAGTTTAAACTTTCTGCTGACATCATCAGCAGAGATGCTGTTTTGTATCCGTGAAGAATCAGAGATGGATTTAGTGAGATAAGCTGCAAAGTATTGTATCCGGGAGCAAGTAGAGATGGATTCCTGCAAGGTATTGCCGTGTGTTTAAACTGCTGTTCCTGCAAGGTATTGCCATGTGTTTAAGCTGCCGTTCCTGCAAGGTATTGCTCTGTGTGTGTGTGTGTGTGTGTGTGTGTGTGTGTGTGTGTGTGTAAATAATGACAGGCATTTGAATTTCAGTCTTCATATTCTTCAGAAAATAAATTGTAACATGGTACTTTACCGTTACCGGGGAAACACTTTAAATGCGCTTGCTGAGCAAAGAATGTATTCTCTTTTCATGTATTTGGGTGATAGTATAACCAGGTTTGTATTTGGGTGATAGTATAACCAGGTTTGTGTATAAAATATAAGTTGCATCTCCTTTTTTTTTAAATATTATCCATTCACTAGTTTTGCACACACCTTTGTTCACAGTAACATAACATCAAAATTACATGCCAAGACAGTCAAGTCAGAGCTCAGCAAGCACATGTGCAGTGTTCTCCCGATAACAGACAAGTAAAGGAAAAAAAGATTCTACATAATGTGCAGTGTATTCTTCAGAACCACAAAATCGGTCTCTTGAGATACAGTTAGTTCGTATCCTGTAGCTGGGAAGATGTGATCGTAAGCCAGGAAACAGCTGTTCGATACTACCCAGTATTTTTTTCTTTTGTGGAACCTGTCCTCGACTGCTTGCAAATGCTTTCCTTGATAACGGAAATATCTGTTGTTTGTAAAATGAAGTATCTTTTACCTTGCAACATTTTTACACATTTTATTGAAGGGACAAGCCGAGTCCCAACTGCTGTGTTCTAAGCAGTTTCACGGTAAACCTGTACATACGCAGAAGTACCTTTAGTGGGGAAGGATTTTCATTTTTTTCCCCATTCTTTACAAAATACATGTCCATATTTCACTTTTTGGTGAACATGTTGGTTAACCTCACAGTTGCTGCAAAACTTGAACTGTGTAACACTGCGGGTTGAAATAGCCTGCAGCTGCTGTTAATGGAAAAGACTGTGAAGTAACACTCCCAAACGTGGCAGACCTTGGGGCCGTGGTCCTGGTTGTCCTCAGAGGAGACATCATCTAGCAGACATCAATCACATTGAGGCAGCAGCAGTGCATCGGAAGGGTGTTATGGACATGCCAGTGCAACTCCTGGCAGAACAAGGTCTCTTAGTCAGGATACCATACACAGCTCAAACCTGTCTGACATAACAAGATGTAGAGCTATCACACAGCTTGGGTGTGTTCATGCATACACTCACACACCAAATTCATCTGGAGGGCCCATACAGACACACACACCACTTAGTGTTCATCTATGAAGCATCAAACTCATTGTCTCACACTTGTCATTTGTTACTTTAGCCAAATGTCTGCTTCTTTTTCTTACTTACATGCACTGTCTTAGCTTTTGTATCAGCCTAGGCTTCCTGCCCCCCCCCCCCAACAAAACACCCTGTGCAAGTGATGATATCGTGTCATATCCTTGTTTGCTATCATTTGAATTGAGGATACATAAGCTTTTGTGTCTGATGCTCAGGGTGCATATATGCCTTGGTGCTTAGTATATTTGTGTTTGTGAGGGTTTTTCTAATTGTGCTCTTCACGTATTTTGGTGTTAGAAAGTAATACAACTGATAGAATCAAAAGAGTTGTTTTGCATCAGAATGTTCCGCGGGTTAAGAAGTCTGAAACTGAAATTTGTCTCATTACTTTCTAACTTCTCTTTAATGAATTTCCAGAACAAAACTAGGAGGACAGACTGAGGACATTTGTTGACCATCAGTACTTTTGACAGGTATGAACATGTGAATCTTTGGTGCCTGAGGACTATTACCTGATAGACGGCACATGTCAACTTTTACTTACTTACATTAGCAAGTAAGAGCATGCAGGGGGTATGCCACTAATTTGTATTATTACCCAATTCTGGTTTAACACTCCAGGTTCAAGACTTCCCCTGTAAATCCAAAAGTTGATACAGGTTTATTTCAGGACTGAATCTGTCTGATGCCAGGAGCACACAACCTTTACATGGGTAGGTAAATGTGCGCATTGCCTGGCATCAACGTTCATCAATGTTACTATGTGTATGTGCGTAGGATAAAGGTTTTAGATCCTTAGGTGGTGACTGAGTGTGCTATGCATTGCCTCTTAGATAATGCAAGAGCATATTGAGCATGCTTATGCCTGCCTACATCCACAGCAGCTACTGGTTCCCCCTCTGACTCCTCACCTGCATGTGGGTGTGGTGACCTTGCCATTGGTGGTGGGTTGAGTGCCCCTCCCCCATGATGATCCTGCTCATGCTGTTTCCTCAGGATGATGTTGTGAAGTTTGGCACACACAGTGAAAATATCTGTATATGTACATGGGTTGTAGTGAAGGGCTCCCCCAGATGTATCTAAGCATTGGAACCATGACTTCAGCAACCCAAACACATTATTTCTATTTTCAGCATGTACCTCATTGTAGTGCTCTTCTGCAGGTGTGTATGCATTTCTGATGGACATCATCAGCCATGATTCCAGGGCATAATTTGCATCCCCAGTAAATGACCCTGTGGGATATCACCCCCTACTGGACATCTGATACAGCTGGGAGGTGTGCCATATATGTGAGTCATGGCAACTGCCTGGGTTGCCAGCACAAATATTCAAGATGATTCCCTTAGCATTACACACAATTTGGCAGTTGATGAAGTGGAAGCCTTTCTTATTTGTGTAGACTCTGCCATCTTCCTCGGGTATTGTGTACAATGTATTGCACCCTGTACTTCAGGATAGTGTACTACAAGGTAGACATCTTGCAATTTTGTAGCCCTGTCCTGAGGAGTACTGGGAAAATATATGTGGTCACTGGCATGTTGGAGCATAACATTCAGAAATTGATGAAGTATCCTTTATGCTGATGCCTGTGAAACCCCCAACATGTCTCCTGTTGATCTCTGAAAAGTTCCTGTAACTAAGATTCTAAGGGCTACACATTCTGTTGTCTCCACTGGTATTGGTTCTCCTTGGTTTGCCCTGGGTCTGAGCTTTGGATGACAGAGGTTGCAGAGTTCCTATAGTGTGTCTCCATCTACCCTGTAGTGCTCTATAATTTCCACATCATGCAGAACGTGATAAGTTAAATTGGGTCCAAAATACTTTCTCCTTCTTGTGGTATATTATCAGCAGCAGCATAGACTTCAGCCTAATGCACATAGACATCAACAGCAGCCCCTAACAGTCTTTCTGGTAGACTCCTTTCTGCTGCTGTATTCCAATAGGTTTTGGAATTTGTAGGGAAAACCAGCAGTGAGTCTACAGCTGTTTAATAGAGTGGCTATGTTAACTATAGAAGGATGTCTCCATTTTTATTTATTTTTTTATTTGTATGAGGAGCAGTGGTGTTCTTCAAACTAAGGAGTGTGTGTTACAGACATCTTGCATTGTTGCAATTCATCAGCAAATTGTCTGTTTGCAACAGAATATCACATTTGCTCTCAGATGCAGTTTACACAGTTTCACTGCAAAACTGTTGCATTATATCAAAATAGCTATCTATGCCTACGTATATCAATAGTTCTGAAATAGTCAAATAAATAAAACTTTGACTTTACGTGAAATCTGTTTGTCTGCTTGCTTATTTATTTTGTAAAATAAATGAAACTACAATTTCACATGGAATACGTGTGTCTGTTTATTTATTATGTATGCATGTATACAGTGATACCGGCTAGTTCTAAGTAGGGAAAAATGACTGCCTAGTGCATAGGAATATACATGCAATAAAAGCCATTAATTTCTTGGGATTTCATGACATTTCAGATATGACTGAAGGCATACCTCTCAACCTCATAGTATAGAGAGAAAAGCCATAGCAGAAACATTTCATTGGCTAAAGTAGTTACCAAAGTCCAAAACAAAAAGAGAAGAGGACAGTAACTTTACTCTAAAGTGTTATACAGAAACAATATGGTATAAGCAGAAGACACAGTCTATATGACTGAACGATGGTTACTCTCTGGGAAATACCCTCTACCATTTATCCTCCAGCTGTTACTGAAGAATGGATCCTCACTGCACTTTCCAGAGTTAAACACACTACAGCAGTGGGCCCAGATAATATCAAAGGATGGTCCTACATAGTTTCAAACATGAGCTGTCAGGGCCACAAGAGTCTCTGTTCAGCCACAGTCTCCAGATAGGCTTTGTCCCTAGGGAATGGAGGACTGCAACGGTCGTCCCTGTACATAAAGGTGGACCATTGACAGACCCCAGGGAACTACAGACCCATAAGTTATACTATAATTATATGCAAGGCCATGGAAAGAATTATTATGGATCTAATAAGTAAAGACATGGTAAATACTCGACCCATACCAGTTTGTTTTCATCAGGGGTAGGTTAAACCTACTAAACCTGGTGGATTACATTGAGAAGGCCACTTGAGCCATGGCTGATGTGCAAAAATAGTGCATACTTCCTACCTCAACCTGGCATAGGCATTTGACACAATACTTCACTTGGGTATTACAAATAAACTCACAAATTTAGATATAAATCTCTGTGTAACCTGAAGAATAGTGAAATGGCTCATGGATAGGACATATGAACTTAGGGTGTGGACATCCACGTCCACCAATAGGCCTGTGACCAGTGGTGTTCCAGGGGTCTCAGTACTGGGACCTCTCCTATTTGGAATATACTTCTTTGAAGTCATAGCAAATATAGAGGGTCTTTAGCTGACCAGATTTGCTGATGACTGCAATATGGCTGCAATGACTGATTCCTCCAGAGATGTAGATATCCTTGAGAAGGGTCTGAGAGCCAAGTAACTGGTGCCAGAACCATAGCCTAAAACTCAATGCAAAAAAAACAAATAATAATATTTATACCTTATGGAAGATAACTACCCCTGCAAATTACAACTTTGATAACACTCTGCTAAGAGTAGACTCGGTGGTAAGGGACTTGAGGACTCAGGTTAACAGTAACCTGAATTTTGATCAGCATATGTCCATGGTGGTGAGAAAATCCTTCTATGTGGTGCAAGTTATAAGTTATGGCATGACTGCCAGATCTGAGAATATCATAGTCCCACTATGCTCAGCCATCATTAGACCACTAATAGAGTACAATGCACTCTTTGGCATGTACCTGACCAGGTATTTTCAACAACTATAGCAGCCACAGAGATTCCTCATTGAAAGAATACAGTGTTTAAATAAGTTGTCCTATGTGGACCACCTCAAATTCATGTCCCTGTATTCAGTCTCCCACAAACTACTGAGGGGCGATCTATGCTTAACCTAAAAGGCATTATCTGATGTCCTTCATGGATGCATCTGCAGTCATAACAGCTGGGTTGTCCTGTCGTCAGGCAGCCCGTCAGTCGGCCGGATTCCAAAGTCCGGGTCCGGCTTCGGCTGATGTCGCTCTTCATCCGACGTCATCTCTGTTGGACTTCGGGTATAAAGGCATCAGCCGACGCCATCTTCCTCAGTCTTTCTTGCCGCGTGGCGCCCGAAGCAGAAGCTGTTCGCAAGTGCCGGTCGGTCGGATCCAGAGATTTTTTCTACCGAATACTACTTCGAAGACTTCTAAAGCTAAGTACCCCGTTGGGGACTCTTTCTTGCCTCAGCCGATGTCAGAAAAAGTTAATAATTGTTTAACCTGTGGGAAACAAATACCTCATAAAGATTTCCATTCTTACTGTCTGCCTTGTTTAGGCCCAGCCCACGACGTAGCAGCCTGTTCGGCCTGTGCTTCCTTCAACCGGCGAACGCTTAGGCGTCGGTCGGAGTTTGCAGAACAGTTTTTCGGTTCTGACTTTGCTTACATTATGTCGTCGGAACCTCCGACTACACTTTCTGCCAAAAAACGCAAAGAAAAAGACCGACACTCGCGGTCCGCGGTTTCGGCTGAAACCACGCTTAAGCAAACCGCGAGTGTCTCGGTTTCGGCCGAAACCGAGAAAACTGATCTAGGTACAGCCGAATCTATCTCTACTCTTGAGGCCCCTGCTACAATTCTTGAATCGGCCTCTGAAACGTTACCCACTGACGTATCAGACACCATTCCCCTGGATGTCTCTACCCCAGCACGTGGTGCTGCTAGGCCTCCAGCAGCCATGTCCATTAAGGCCTTCGCCAGGGCTAAAGCAGCCAAGTCTACCAAATCAGTGCCTGTTAAACCACCCTCAACCAGGCCCTCTTCTAGTTCTCAAATGCTCACCTTGGCAGAAGATTTGATTTCTTTAATTAGAGGATCTCAACCTCACCCAGACAGGGCCTCTCAGCCCCAGATAAGAGACCTAGGGCAGAGCCCCCTGAGCCAGTGTCCTCTGATGATTCTGCAGATGAATCAGACATTACTGACCAGCCAGAGGCCCCTTTCTCTAATTTTGAGGATTCTGATGCTGAAGAATCCATTCCAGCTGCCTCCTCCAGAAGAATTCTCCTTTGGGGAAACCTTGCATGCCATGCGAGAGCAGTTCCAATGGCAGCAACAAGAATTCTCAGATTCGAAAAAGACTTAGAACCTTTCTGCACCTTCCACAGCACAGGCCCTTAGCTATACCTCCTGTTCTTTCTGTGGTAGATGACGCTTTTAATGATGTCTGCTCTGCTCCAGACTCATTACCCCAGCCCCTGCCAAACCAGACAGATTTTACAGGGTGCCTGACACTCATCACCACCTTTACAAGGCCCCCTTGCAGACCCAGAAACAATATCCCAGGGTCCCAAGGCAGTTGTCGCGACCATAGCTAAAACCCTACTCCTTCTGAAAGGGAAGCAAGGGCATTAGACAGATGGGGTAAAAAGTATACACTTCAGCTACTCTCTCAGCTAGAGCTTTAAACTGCCAGTTTCACATGATACAATACCAAGAGTTTATGCTTGATCAGCTAACTAAAAATTAACCACTGATGAAGCTCTTGACAAGAAATATGTATTAGAAATGGTAAATAACATACAACAGGTTAGTAACCATTCCTTAAAATGTGGCTATGATGCACTGGAGGCTTCATTTAGATCAGCCATGACTGGCACAGTGATAAGAAGGCATGCATGGCTAAAGGAGCAAGCTCTACCAGATCATGTTAAAGCAAAATTGTTAGATGCTCCTATGGATAAGACAAGTTTGTTTGGTGCACCTGCCCAGCAGGTTATGAAGAAAATGGAAGAAAAGGCAAAATCAGTTCAAACTGTTAAAGATTTCCTGCAGGTTCAACCCCCAAGGTTTAGCAGGAACTGGCCTGCCAAGAATTGGTCCTTTCCTGACTCCACAAGATTTCAAAGGGGCAGGAATAGACGTTCCAGAGGCAGAAACCAAACCAGAGGAAGTGCCTACAGAGGACGACAGTGGCAAGGTAACAACAGAGGCACAGACACAGCCACTGCCACTACTTCAACACAGCCACAGTGACTTACTCCTAAAACCGCCTACCAGGGAGCAAATAGCAGCCCCACTAGGCGGAAGGTTAACTTTATTTGCAAAGAACTGGCACCACATAACAAAACACAAGTGGATTCTGCAAATTATACATCAGGGTTACCGATTCCACTTCCACACTATACCAGTCAAAAGAGGAATGCCAAATCTACCTCCAAATCAAAAAACAGAAGCTTTACAACAGATAATGGAGTTAGCAAACATGAGAGCTGTGGAAAAAGTGCCTGCAGCAGAGCAAGGAAAGGGGTTCTACTCCAGACTGTTCCTAGTTCCAAGAAAGGAAAAAAGTTGGAGACCAATTCTCGACCTGTCCACCTTGAATACATACATCATTGTCCCAAAATTCAAAATGCTGACCCTACAGCAACTTCTTCCCATGCTGGGCAAGGATTGTTGGCTGGTAACTCTAGATCTCAAGGAGGCATACCTGCACGCCCCTATTCGACCAATCTGCAGAAGATACCTCAGATTTCTTGCAGGATCAGAGCACTATCAATTCTCAGCATTGCCTTTTGGCTTATCTACTCCGCCCAGAGTATTCACAAAATGCCTGGCATCAGTAATCGCATATTGCAGACTGCAGGGAATTCATATTTACCCATACCTGGACGACTGCCTGCTACAAGGGGACAACAAAAGCAAGTTGACAACAGATTTGCAAAGGGTCATTTACTTGCTACAAGCACTGGGATACACAGTCAATCTACAAAAGTCAAGACTGATACCATCCCAAACAAGGACATTCTTGGGAGCGGAATTGGACACAGTGAGACAAATGGCATTCCTAACTACAGAAAAACAAAAAGAACTCCCTCTTTACTTCTTGTCCCTAACAAAGCTGAACAAATTAACAGCAAGAAAAGTTCTGCAGGCCTTGGGCTTCATGGCATCATACATAATTTTGGTTCCATTTGCCAGACTACATATGAGAAAACTACAGTGGTACCTACGGAATTTATGGTCCCAACACAGACACAGCCTCGAAACAGAAATCCCACTAATTCCATGCTTAAAACAGGAGTTCCTATGGTGGGCCCAGGCATGCCGGTCCAACCCAGGCCTTCCTTTTCTCAGATGTCAAGCAAGCCAGAGCATTACAACAGATGCTTCAGACCTAGGATGGGGGGCCCACATGCTGGACAAATGCGTGCAAGGATTGTGGACTCAGGATCAACTTCACCTGCACATCAACCTAAAAGAAATGCTGGCTGTAAAACTGGCTATCCAAAAGTTCAGACCATTTCTCAAAGAGGGCCAGCTGTTGATAAGGACAGACAACACCACAGTCATGTGGTACATCAACAAACAGGGAGGCACTCATTCATACCCCCTATGCAGAATGACTTTGGAACTGTGGACCCTGGCACTCAGCTACAACATCCAGCTGCAAGCAATATTTGTACCAGGAAAAGAAAATACTCTAGCGGACATCTTAAGCAGGACCACATCAGATGCTCACGAATGGCACCTGCACCCGGACATCTTCAGGACCATTACAAAGAAGTGGGGAATGCCTCAGATAGATCTATTTGCATCTCCTCACAATCACCAACTCAAAAATTCTGCACAAGGACATTTCACCCACTAGCATGGAAAGTGGATTCGCTCTCCTTCAGCTGGAAGGGCCTAACAGTTTATGCATTCCCACCTCTCCCCTTGATACACAAAGTACTCCTAAAAATCAAGGAAGAACATCCAAGGATAATCCTGATAGCTCCAAACTGGCCAAGACAACACTGGTATCCACTACTAAGGAGCTTGTCTCGAACAATATGTGGCCAATACCCCTGATGCCTTTGATGCTAACTCAGAACAACTACAGCACCATACATCCAAACCTGAAAACCTTACAACTGACTGCATGGAACATCACATAGCAGCAGCTAATCAAGAACTTTCCCAAAGAGTTAAAGACATTATTCTTGAAGCACGCAGACCTTCAACAAGAAGGAACTACGCTGGAAAATGGAAAAGGTTTGTCAGCTGGAGTTCTGAAAGAGGAAAAGATGTGTCAAACATAGATATGCCTAACATCCTGGAGTATCTGGCGAACTTCTCCATTCAGGCCTGTCCTACTCCTCCATCAAGATACATGCATCAGCTATTTCAGCAGAATACAGCTTTGATCCACCTGTTTTTCACACCCTCTGCTCAGACAATTTCTCAGAGGAATCAAGAATGTAAAACCTCCAAGAAAACCACCATTACCAGCTTGGGACTTAAACTTCGTACTAGAAAAGTTGACACTATCACCCTTTGAGCCAGCAGCAACAGCAGACTTACAACACCTGTCATGGAAAACTGCTTTCCTACTGGCAATTACCTCAGCAAGGAGGGTTTCAGAACTACAGGCCTTAATGGCAGTGCAACCCTTCCTAATCTTCCACCAAGATAGAGTATCCATGAGGACTAATCCAACATTTATGCCTAAGGTGGTATCCAGAGTGTCTTTAAACCAGGCAATCCACCTACCTACCTTCTTTCCCAACCCACAAAACAGAGGGAAAGAATACTGCATACCTTGGATGTACATAGACAGCTACGCTACTACTTGGACAGAACCAAAAGCAGCAGAAAGACTGACCAACTTTTTGTGGCCTATGCAACAGGAAGAGAGGAAAAGCTATTTCCAAACAGACAATCTCCAAATGGATAGGAAATTGCATACGATTCTGTTACTCCTTCCATGGAAAACCAATTCCACAGAACATAAGACCTCATTCTACAAGGGCAACAGCCACTACCACAGCCTTCTTACGAGGAGTGGCTACCAAAGACATTATTGTGGCGCTACTTGGACCTCCGTGCATACATTTGCCAAGCATTATAATTTGCCTCTATATTCCAGATCCCGAGCAGGGTTTGCCACTGCTGTACTGCAAGGGATCCTAAACACACCATAATCTACCTTTATCCTCCTCCCCCTAGTTGGCTATGGTATTCTACCCAGCTGTTATGACTGCAGATGCATCCATGAAGGACATAGTACAGTTTTGTACCTACCATAAATGTAGATGTCGAACTGGATAGCATCTGCAGTCAGGATTACCCTCCCTCCTTCCCCTCTGAGGTACTCCTAGGGTGTTTACCCTCCTAATAGCTAGCTGATATGGGGGAGTCTTTTATGGTGTATTTGTTTGTATATATGTACATACATGCTTATTTTTGTGGTTACCTCTATCCTTTTGGAAACATTGGCATCTATCCAAAAAATTTTAGCCTTCAGGAGGGCTTCTGGCATCTGGGGCAAGAAACACTGAGGAAGATGGCGTCGGCTGATGCCTTTATACCCGAAGTCCAACAGAGATGACGTCGGATGAAGAGCGACATCAGCCGAAGCCGGACCCGGACTTTGGAATCCGGCCGACTGACGGGCTGCCTGACGACAGGACAACCCAGCTGTTATGACTGCAGATGCTATCCAGTTCGGACATCTACATTTATGGTAGGTACAAAACTGTACTTTCCAGCCCTGATGAATCTGCTACACAGTCACAAAACAAACAGCACAAGAATTACCCGATCTAATGATCTGAACCTCATCTGTAACATAAACGAAATATAGTGAACAGCTGCATGTTTCAGAGATTGTCCCTTCTCTGGAACAGACTCACCATTTATGTCAAACAGAGCTCTTCTCTAAGCCTATTCAAATGACATTTGGACCAATGCATGGGAAATCATAAATTCACCTCTACTTGTCACCTGTGGCCTTTATGGACAGAAGCAGCTTGTGGATGCTCCAAGGCACAGGCATATACCAAAGCTGTTCTAGTCCTGGGCACTAATAATTGAGAAAATTGGGGCATGAATGGCTAGGCTTAAAAAGGCTCCCAGGCCATTCACCGCGTAACCTCCTACGCGGATTTCTTCTAGTGAGTTGCAAATGCATGAAATTGCTTTCCTCAGAAATCTATGAAACAAGAACATGTTGGAATTCAGGAATACATATAATAACCAAAATCAGCTATAGTGGAATGTAGGAAAAGGTAGGAATCTGATTAGCAATGAGCTTCTCTTTAAATAAGTTACACTTTACTGGGTACAACAGTGATTTTATATTATATATATATATATATATATATATATATGTAATATATATATATATATATATATATATACACATATATATATGTATATATATATATATATATATATATATATATATATATATATATATACATACACACACACACACACACACACACACACACACACACACACACTGTATTTTATATAGCATATATCATGGACAGAAATAGGTTAACAAATAAAAAAGACAACTGGGTACACAACTCCCAGGATTAGAAAAAGTGCCCAATCCTCATATGTGCACTGGTTCCTGGACTGGAAAAAATTACAGTGTAGAATCTTTAAGACAAAGAAACATTCCTACAGTTGGGTTAGGCAAGGCTGAGGGGGAGGATGCTCCCCCCCCCCCCTTGTAGAAGGTAGTAGTAATGTATAAAAACAGATAGGCCAGAAAAGGGCCATAACGATGATAGAGTGGACTACTAAGGACAAGAAAGAAATTATATATTGTTACTATTATGCAACAAGCCCGGAATTTCCAAATTTAATATATTTATTTATTTATAATATATTCAAAAATATTTAGAGAAATTAGAGGAAAGAAAATACTTACACAACAAAAATTGTCAAAAGTTTCAAATGCAAATTTGTATTCATTAATGCAAAAGATACAAGAAAAAATTATATACACAAAGAAACTTCAGGTTGTTTGGAAACAGAAGTAACTGGGGAAGTACAAAAAAGATAAAGAACAAACCTAGAGATTTTTGAAGGGCATAAAAAAATAGACATGGCCATAGGAAAGAGAGATCTCATATACTGAAATATCTATGCAAAAAAGAAAGCCAAAGTAATCAATACAAAAAAGAAGCTACAAAGATATTTGAAGAGAAATGCAGGCAAAGGTATCCTTTTCTGTGGAACTTTTCTCCCCAGGCCTCCGCTGAAAAAGGCCAGTAGCTCAGTCGGACAATCCTGGTCAACAGATGTCAGATAGATAGATAAATATGGAAACTTTCACAATACAAAAAATAAGATCACAAAGAGGGAGCACAAACCAGAAGATTAGTAAAGTAGAAGTTAAACAAATAGAAGTTGAAGTTATGGAATACCTGCAAAGTGAAGGATTTAGTGTAGAAGCCTAACACAAGTTATGTCACAGCATGATGGAACAATGAATCCCCAAAGTAAGGAGAAACACAAAAAGTGGGAGGCATCTCACAGATCGTACCACTGCAGTCCCCTCAAAACACTCAGTTGGTTGGAACTTCCCCATCTCATTCTTTACAATCAAATTATTCTAACCCACAAACTAATTCACTGTCCTGAAAAACCCAGCTCTACAAAACATAATACACCCAAACACCAAAATTAGAGTCCTATGATCCAATTAAATGATCCTATTACATGTGACCAAAGCCAATAATTCCGCAAGTACATCCCTCTATAGCAGCATTATTGCCAAACATTGGAACAACCTTCGCTCCAACATCTCAGCTACAACCTCTATTGCCTCCTTTAAAAAGGCCTTAAAATCCCACCTACAGCAATCATGGCTTTGTAACTGTGATAACCATGACTAATCTGTTATACAACCTACTGTTCTATCACCAATTCCACCTCTTTGCATTTTGTTACTCCTACTTATATACTCCATCCCTTCTCTATCCAAACCTTACTAACCCCTCACTCCACCCTCCTTCTCCAACTTGTATTACATCCCTAGCCTCATAATCCACCTACTGATACCAGACAATGCATCCATTACTTTCTACTGCTCATTTCCAACACCCTGTCTCAATACTCTGCTTCCCCACAAATTTACCCACCCTCTCTCTACTCTACTCTCATTAACCACTCTCACCTCCTTTTTATACTAACCCCTATTATATCCTTAGTTTCGAGGCCCTGCAAAGCTGCTTGGCATAATAAATATGTAATTCTTCACAAATTAGAACACGTATATAAATTGTTTTAAGTGAGAAATTATGTACCTTATGTAAATGTATGGAAGTCATAGTGGTGCACAGTAAGTAGTGTTGTTGCCTCACACCAAGAGGTTCTCCCGTTCGATTCTCAGCTGGAGCGCCTTCTGTGTGAAGTCTGCATGTCCACCCTGCGGTCAAGTGGCATTCGAAAGACATGCATAAATGGGCGTGCCTTCGTTGAAGGTTGGGCATCGAGCTGGCACCTCAGAACCGTAAAAATCTACTGCCAATCATTAGCGGACCGCAGTTCAGCTGTGGTGACCCCTAACCGGGAAAAGCCTAAAGAAAAACAACAACATGTAAATGTATCTAGCTGTTGCATTTGTTGCATTAACCACTATCAAGCTACTGTTCACTGTTATTATGTTCATAGGTTCATACTAGGCTATCTGCCCTAGGGCATTTATAAGCCTAGCCAGAGTGTGTTTGGCTTTCGCCACCCATTTTAAATTCATTTTGCTATTCCTTTTTTCGAGGTTAGTATACTGTGCCTCTGTCTAACAGTGACACAGAAGTGATACCCGGGGTAAACCTACGATCTCCCATCCACTCATCAAGATTCCTCTTTTAGAGAGTCAATGAGGGACTCTGCCTAACCTGGACTGGGATTTTATTCCAGAGTGAAGGGAGCCTCTGGGTTATGAATCTGTCCCTCCAGCATGTCCTATTTATTTCGGTGCTGAGGTTCAAGTCTCTTGAGCACGTAGCTCGATGGGATTTGGATTTTCTAAGGTGCAGCATGTCCATTAATTCCGGGTTGGACATGGCTTTATACGTCAGGCACAGATCGCCTCTGAGCAGGCGGTATGCCACTGAGTAGAGCTGGAGTTTCTTTAACCGGGCAGCATATAGCATTTGTTTGAGCCCTTTGATCCTCTTGGTGAGGTACTTTTGGGGTCTTTCCAGTTGCTGCAGGTGTCTGGTAAGGTACATCCCAAAAGGGGCATTGTACTCAATTATGGGCCTGATGAGGGATGAGTAAAGAGGCACGATACCTCAGGGTTCAGTCCTGGGGCCGCTCTTGTTTGGCATCTACTTCTCTGAAGTACAGGTCAACACTAAAGGACTCTGGCTAACAAAGTTTGCAGATGACTGCAAACTGGGAGCCATTATTGAATCCCCAAATGATGTGGATACTCTACAAAAGGGCCTTACAGAAACAGATGCTTGGTGCCAGAGCCATGGGCTCAAGCTCAATGCCAAGAAATGTATTGTTATCCCCTTTGGGAAAAAACATGTATCCATGAATTACCATATAGGTGTCAGTACACTAAACACAGAAAGTGTGATAAGAGACTTAGGGACACAGGTGGACAGTGGTCTCACCTTCGATAACCACATCGCCACAACAGTCAGGAAATCCTTCTATGTGGCACACCTCATCACGAAGGGCTTTTCATCCAGAAAAAGGAGGTCATTGTCCCACTGTACTCATCCCTCATTAGACCCATTATAGAATACAACACCCCATTTGGTATGTACCTCTCAAGACATCTGTAACAACTGGAAAGGCCTCAGAAATACCTCACTAAAAGAATCACAGGCCTAAAGCAGATGCCCACGCTGACCGCCTTAAAAACTCCAGCTATACTCTGTCGCATATCGTCTACTCAGAGGCGATCTCTGCTTAACATACAAGGCCATGTCAAACCCAGAGCTATTGGACATGCTACACTTAAAGAAATCCCAATCCCTCAGAGCTACACGCCCAGGGATCTAAACCTTGTCATCACAATAAACAAAACATGCTGGAGGGATAGGTTCCTGACCCAGAGACTCCCCAGACTCTGGAATAGATTGCCCATACATGTCAAGCAGAGTGCCTCTTTGGACCTCTTCAAGAGGAACCTTGACGATTGGATGGGAGAAAGGAAATTCACCCCAGGGATCACGTCAGTCGCCCTGCTAGACAGGGGTCCAGGAAAGTAAATAATGTGGGAAGAAATAGCCAGGGAATTGTTATGGCTAGGCTTGTATAGGCCCTAGGGCTGATAGCCTAGTACCAACATATGAACCTATGAACGATGACCTCCCCTGATCTAGATGTGAATCCCTTCATGATTAGGTGGGCTATATAAAATGTTTTTCTAACCACTTTGGCCACGTAGTTGTCAAATGAGAGATTGCTATCAACTTGGGTCCCCAGGTCCCTAATTACTTCTTCTGTACTTAATGGATTACCACCTATGTGGTAATTTGTGGGCACTTTGCTTTTGCCAAAGGGGTTGACTATACACTTTTTGGCGTTTAGCTTGTGGCCATTGCTCTGGCACCAGTTGTCTGTTTCTATGAGGCCCTTTTGGAGGATGTTTGTGTCGGCTGGAGAGTTGATTATGGCGCCCAGTTTGCAGTCATCTGCGAACTTGGTCAGCCACAGTCCTTCCATGTTGGCCTGTACCTCCGAGAAATATATACTGAACAAGAGAGGTCCCAGGACTGAGCCTTGTGGGATGCCACTTGTAACTGGTTTGGAGTCTGACATTGCTCCAGCAATTCTAACCATGTGGGTTCTGTCCTTGAGCCAGTTTGCAACCCATCTAGTGACATAGGGGTTTATATTTAAGCTGGTGAGCTTATCTATAATGCCCGAGTGGGGTATTGTATCGAAGGCTTTTGCGAGGTCCAGGTAGTCTGTGTGGACCACCTTCCCCTCATCAATGGCCTTGGTGACTGTTTCAAAGAAATCGACCAGGTTTAAGTGGCAGGATCTGCCCTTAACAAAGCCGAACTGGGTAGGATCCAGTGTCTGTAGGTCCCCAGTATCTTTATTTATGAGGTCCATGATGATCCTTTCCATAGCTTTGCAGACCAAGCTAGTCAGGCTTATGGGGCAGTAGTTTCCAGGATCCGTTGAGGCACCACCTTTGTGGAGAGGGACCACTGTTGCTGTTCGCCACTCTTTGTGTACATATCCTGTAGTAAGGCTGAGATTGAACAGTAGTTTTATGTTTGGGTTTAGCTCTTCTTGGAGTTCATGTAGGACACAGCCCGGGACACCGTCTGGGCCCATTGATGCTGTGTTTTTTGCTTTGGAGAGGGCGGCTCTTACCTGAGCATCTGAGATGTCAGGAGGGCAGCACTCTGCTGGGATAGATATTTGCCCTTTTGGTGGGGGGGGGGGTTGCGCTGAATCTGTCAGCTAGGATGTTGGCAATGTCTGTGGGTTTGGTGTATTTTTTGTCATTTTGGACTAATTCTGAGCATATCTGGGAATTCCCTCCCAGGTTCCTAACATAACTAAAGAAAGCCTTGTGATTATCCTTAGTGTCCTGTGCAGTTTTTCTCTCGAAGCTGGCCTTAGACAATTTTATGAGTGCCCTTAGTTTTTTGCTAATACTGATTAGAGATGCCTTCCCTTTTTGGGATTTTGCTGTATCATGTAGTAGCTTCCTCCTTCTCTTGTATAGTTTGTTTATGGCTGGGGTCCACCAGACAGGATGTCTGCCTTTGGAGGATTGGGTCTTGGTTTTATTTGGGATTGCATGATCCATGCATTTTTGAAGGTGTTCATAGAATGCGTTTAAAAAGGATTCTGCGGTCTGGGACGTATTTTCCACAGGCCCCCGGGGGCTTTGAAGGATTCCACCTCAGTTTTGAGGAGTGTGAAATTTGCTTTAGAGAAGTTTTTCACTGTGGTTTTCTGGGCAGGGGGTGTGGTCGGGATGTGAATATCCAGTGAGATTAGTTTATGGTCTGGTCTTACCAGTGAGGGATACAGTTCTGGTCTGGAGTTGGTGATGATCAGGTCCAGTATGTTTTCCCCTCTTGTGGGAGTGGTAGCAAGTTGTTCCATAGCATTTGAGTTTATAAATTCTAGGAACCTTTGGGCTAGGGTGTTGGAGCTAGAGTAATGCTCCCAGTCTATGTTTGGGTAGTTGAAGTCGCCCAATATAATGGTATTTGGAGAAACCTTCATATTTTCCAGTGTTCTCAGGAAGGCTGAGTGGGGTTCCTGGGTTTGGGAGAGTGGTCTGTAGCAGGCTATAAACTGGAAGGCAGTTTTACCCACTGTTAGTTGCATATGGATAGTCTCTGATGCTTCGTGCTGTGCCACCAACCTGGAGGTTTGGGTATCTTTGACGAATATTGATACTCCCCCTCCTTTTGTGGTTCGGTCCAAGTTTTGGGGCCGAAAAGCATGGTATGAGGTATAACCTGGTAGTGCTGGGGTGCTCTAGGGTGCCTTGAACCAGGTTTCTGTTACTGCACAGATATCGATGTTCTCCATGCTAAGGAGAGTTTCGAGTGAGTGCATCTTGAGGTTTAGACTTCTGGCGTTGAGTAGCATTACTCTTAGTTTCTTATCCCTTGTGATACCTATGGAGGTGGGTTTGTCTTTTGAGCCTTGCCTAAAAAAGGCACTATGGGAGTATCAAGAGCCTTTCCCAATCTCCGAACGCCCAGGGGTGACAGGTGCAAGCCGTCCCTAGCGAAGCATTGTGGCTTGTCGAGCATGTCATCCCAGGTTGACAGGCATTGGATCCCCTTTGAATGACACCAATACTTAAGCCAGTTGTTGAAATTGATCATCTTGTCTTCATATTGTGGCATCATTCTTGGTGAGGGTAAGATGCTACTCAAGGTCAGGGTCATGCCGGCCTGGGCTACATGCTCTGAGAGCTCCTCTATGTCTCTTTTCATGTAGTCCAGGGAGGTACGTCTCAGGTCATTCACACCAGCATGGACAATGACTGAGTCATGTTTGTACTTGCCTTGGAGTGACTTGAGTGCTTGTGTTATGTGGCGGATCCTAGCACCCGACAGGCAGCTCACCGTGACCTTCTCCTTGTTCAGCCTGGTGAGCGGGACGTCAGTGTGCCTAACGATAGAGTCACCTATTACAAGTGTATCAGGTGTGTTCTTTAGCCTTAAGGGCTGTGACTGTTCGGCACACTGGCTTTGTGAGCTCTGTGTTGCACGTGTTTTGTTTTGGGGTAGCGGTTGCTTGGGTGTCTGCTTTGGAGGTCTCTGCTGCTTAGGTAGATTTTTATTTAGAGCCTCCGAGTATGTTTTTGTGTGTTTATGTGTTTGGTTTGCTGTCGTGGTAGGTCTACGTGAGACTGGAATTGTAGTGAGTGTGGTTTCCTTCTCCTACTGACTGGTTACGCCAGTACTGAGTTGAGAGAGCTTAGCCTCCAGTTTGGCTATATGGTTGCATCTCTCACATGTGTTGGAATTTGTTGGGAGGAGGAGAGGGTTGTCTGTGTACATGAGGCAGACATTGCCTCAGGATTCCCAGATTCACCAGCTGGACCAGAGAGGAGATTGACAACTAACCTTTGGACATGCTAGAATAGTATTGGTAATTCCTTTATAATTGAAAAAAAGGGCCAATGGGGAACAAGGTACTCAAGGGGAGTTTGTGAGGGTGTAGTGCTTTTAATTTTTTAGTGCTGACTTATATAACTGCTTTAGTGAGCAAGTGCCAGGTAACTTAAATGCAATGTGTTACAGGTAACTTAAATGCAAAAACGACAAACAGTAACTTTCTTTCAAGTGAAACAAGGAAATAAGTACAGTAAGCAATGCAGATATCACTAGGGATCCACAGAAGCGCTGAAAAGCCGCGTTTTAGGTGGAATTAGCATTTCAGGGAAATAACAAGCAAACAAACAACAAGCATACACACAAAGCTAGATTCAGCAGGCCTGGGTCTATGCTACAGCAAACAAGGTGTACCATTTTCAGTAAGAAACAGTTCAAATATGCAGGCACTATAAGCCTTTAACCAGAAATTCCCAGCTCCGAAGGGCAGAGTCCAGCCTCTCCTCCCACAAGAGTGCAGACCACGAACCTTCTTAATGTAAAATAACTGGCCTGAAGCCCAAGTGCTTAAACCAGAACTAATTCACTTTTAGAATAACAGACACTGAGCCCTCAATCAGCAGTTCCCAACCTAGAAGGGTGTAGGCTACCTGTCCTGCCACCACAGTGCAGGCCACAAACCTTCCTAATGTAAAACAACTGCTCTGAAGCCCAAGTGCTTAATCCAAAAGACTTAGAATGATAGCGACACTTTAATCAAGTTACTACCAAGCAGTAATAAATACAATTGAATACTTAAAAGAATGCCTGGATTAGTGCTCAAGTTATACAAACAAAGCTAGATTCATCAGGCCTGGATTTAGTCTATGCTACAGCAAACAAGGTGTACCAATTTCAGTAAGAAGCAGTTCAAATATGCAGACGCTATAAGCCTTTAACCAGAAATTCCCAGTTCAGAAGGGCAGAGTCCAGCCTCTCCTCCCACAAGAGTGCAGACCACGAACCCTTTTAATGTAAAATAACTGGCCTGAAGCCCAGGTGCTTAAACCAGAATTAATACACTTTTAGAATAACAGACACTGAGCACTCAATCAGCAGTTCCCAACTTAGAAGGATGTAAGCTACCTGTTCTGCCACTACAGTGCAGACCACAAACCTTCTTAATGTAAAACAACTGGTCTGAAGCCCAAGTGCTTAAACTAAAAGGCATAGAATGAGTTACACCAAGCAGTAATAAATACAATTGAGTACTTTTAAGATGACGCAAAAGCAAAATAAAGTAGGAAGAAACACAAATACAGTAAAAGCAGATAACAATTTTTTTTTTTTTTTTTTTTTTTGTTTGTGAGTGTGCAAATGAGATGGGCCCAGGAGTTACAGGACAGAAACAAGTGCAAATGCAGGCCTTCAAATCAGAAAGTTGAGAGAGATGGAAGACCGCCCAAACGGCCAATAACTACAGATTCTGGGCCAGAACCACTCCTTATGTGGTAGACAGGTTACCTAATGCTTACCACTCCCACTGATAAGCTAGAAGGCTTCCCTCCAACACAGAAAGGCTTGGGGGGCTCAGAAGCTTACAAACAGTCCTGGATACAGCAAATCTGTATCTGGAACACTAATTACAGGAAAGGTAGGAAACAGGCTTACATTTTTTTTCCAGAAAAGTAGCAAAAACAGTAGTAAAAACAATTCACATGCAGTGCAAGCTGGCACACTTGAGTATGTAGCAATATTAGTCCACACACAGTTTGAAAAAATGCAATTAAATTAAAAAGGACTAAAAGCAAGTGCAGAAAGGGTTTATTAGGTAGAATGCGGTAAAGAGATGGGACTGGGGGAGTGTCCTAGATGAAATCTACAGTGGGGCGGGCACTGCAAAAGCCACCAAATTTAAACTACAACCAGGAACAGGAGGGGTGGGGAAGACAGTTTCAACAGAGATGTGAGGAATCACAGTGCAAATTATAAAACCCAAAAAATATATACTGATCTCTGTATATTTGCAGAACAGTAAGACAACAGATACCTAAGCAACAATTTAGTTCTATAATAACAGAATAATACAGAAAAATATACTCAGCTCTATATATTTGCAGATAGTCTTGTAAGGCTGTCTCTCAGCACACAGGTTTCAATTTAAAATGACTGATATAAACAAAACTGACCGATGAAAAGTTATAACCTGTATTAGGAGCTTTTCTCCCCGGGCCTCCACTGAAAAAGGACCCATGTCCAGTCGGACTTTCCCAGCAAACACATGTAAAATAAATAAATAAAATAAAATCTGAAGCAGAAATATGGACATGGGAAAGACAAAGAAATTTAATATGGTGCAATATTTATGCAAATGAGAAAGCAAAACAAAATCAGTAAACAAAAGTGGCACCAAAGATATTTGCAGAGAAATACAGGCAAACATCTGGATATGGAAAATTTTACAATACAAAAAGCAAGATTTATAGGTGTGTAGGGGTTACATCAGGGAACAGCTCTGAGCCCTTTCTTATTTGCAATGGTGATGGACAGGTTGACAGACGAGATCAGACAGGAGTCCCCATGGTCTATGATGTTTGCAGATAACATTGTGATCTGTAGTGAGAGCAGGGAACAGGTGGAGGAGACCCTGGAGAGATAGAGATATGCTCTAGAGAGAAGAGGAATGAAGGTCAGCAGGACTAAGACAGAATATATGTGTGTGAATGAGAGGGAGGATAGAGGAATGGTGAGGATGCAAGGAGTAGAGGTGGCGAAGGTGGATGAGTTTAAATACTTGGGGTCAGTAGTTCAGAGTAACGGTGAGTGTGGAAGAGAGGTGAAGAAGAGAGTACAGGCAGGATGGAGTGGGTGGAGAAGAGTGTCAGGAGTGATTTATGACAGACAGGTACCTGTAAGAGTGAAAGGGAAGGTCTACAAGAGGGTAGTGAGACCAGCTATGTTATATGGGTTGGAGACAGTGGCATTGACAAAAAGGCAGGAGTTTGAGCTGGATGTGGCAGAGGTAAAGATGTTAAGATTTGCACTGGGTGTGACGAGGGTGGACAGGATTAGGAATAAGTATATTAGAGGGTCAGCCCAGGTTGGAAGGTTTGGAGACAAAGCCAGAGAGGCAAGATTACGTTGGTTTGGACATGTGCTGAGAAGGGATGCTGAGTATATTGGGAAAAGATGCTAAGGATGATGCTACCAGGTAGCAGGAAAAGAGGAAGGCCTAAGATAAGGTTTATGGATGTGGTAAGAGAGGACATGCAGGTGGCTGGTGTGACAGAGCAAGATGCAGAGGACAGGAAGAAATGGAAACAGGTGATCCGCTGTGGCGACCCCAAACGGGAACAGCCAAAAGAAGATGATGACTAGGCTAACAGCCTTTACAAGCTTAGCCCACAAAAATTGTCCAGGCACTGTGCCACCCGATGTTAGTTCACAGTGCCCCTATCCAGTAGAGCAACTGGAGTGATCCCTGGAGTGAGCTTTCTGTTACCCATCCACTCATCAAGATTTCTCGTGAAGAGGGCCAGTGAGGTGCTCTGCTTGACATGAATGTGAAACTTATTCCAGAGTACAGCAGTCTTCAGGAGATTAACCTGTCCCTCCAGCATGTTCCGTTAATTGTGGTAATGAGGTTGTGATCTCTGGAGCGTGTGGCATGGAGAGATTGAGATTTCTTTAGGTGTAGCATTTCAAGTAGGGCTGGATCAGACATGGCTTTGTAAGTGAAGCAGAGATCACTTCTAAGTTGACGATAAGAGACCGAGAACAGCTGAAGTTTCTTGAGTCTGTCCATGTAGGACGTGTTTAAGGCCTAGGATCTTTTTTGTGAGGTACGTTTGTGGCCTCTCCAGCTGTTGTAGGTGTCTGGTCAGGTACATGCCAAATGGGGCGTTATATTCAGTGATTGGTCTAATGAGGGATGAGTAGAGCGGGATGATGACCTCTTTCTTTCTGGATACAAAACATTTGGTTATAAGATGTGCCATGTATAAGGACTTTCTGACGACAGTGGCAATGTGGTGGTCAAAGGTGAGGTGGCTGTTGATCTGGATGCCCAGATCTCTCATGACCCCTTCAGTGTTCATTGGGCTCCCATCAACGTGGTCATTTGTGGGAACTGAGTTTTTTCCAAAGGGGATGAGAACGCATCTTTTGGCGTTACGCTTCAGGCCATGGTTCCCACACTAGTCATTGGTCTCAGAGAGGCCCTTTTGTGGGATGTCTGCATCAGTTAGGGGAGTTGATAAGACTTGATTTACCTTGCCATTTGTGGTAAATGTAACTCGTTCTATGTATGAATGACAAATAGAACCTTAAGGGAACGAGTGAAAGAACATATTTATGCAATAAATAGGAAGGATGAAAACAATGCGTTAGCAAAACATATCATAAACAAAGGCACATCACATAGTTTTAAATTTATGGTATTAGAAATAATATATAGGAATGCTAGGCTAGGGAATTATAAGAATTATACAGAGCAGAGAGAAATGAGATGGATATTAAGATTACAAGCAGATAGAGGGCTAGGACTCGATAAAGTGTCCATGAGACCTTTTGTAGCAGCTAAGGATCTTAAACACTAGAAAACACATAAGTATTATATAGGCATTAATATATGTGTTTTATATATATTATTTCATGTATTTATTTCTTATTAGTTTATATAAAAATGTCTTCATATTTTTGATAAAAGTTATGATAAGTATATATTAGTATTGTATGTTTATATACACACACACACACACACACACACACACACACACACACACACACACACACACAGTTCCTTTCAGGTATGGTTGTATATACACGAAGTATGTAGTGTTGAAGTATAGATATATAGATGTCCTTCAAGGATGCATCTGCAGTCCTAACAAATGGGTTGTCCTGGCCTCAGGCAGCCCTTCGGTCGGCCGGATTCCAAAGTCTGGGTCTGGCCTCGGCTGATGTCGCACTTCACCCGACGTCATAGCTGCAGTTCAGCGGGTATAAAGGCATCAGCCGACGCCATTTTCCTCAGTCTTTCTTGCCGCGTGGCGCCCGAAGCAGAAGCTGTTCGCAAGTGCCGGTCGGTCAGAACCAGAGATTGCTACTACCGAAGACTTCTAAAAAGCTAAGTACCCCGTTGGGGACTCTTTCTTGCCTCAGCCGATGTCAGAAAAAGTGAATAACTGTTTAACTTGTGGGAAACAAATACCTCATAAAGATTTCCACTCTTACTGCCTACCTTGTTTAGGCCCAGACCACGACGTAGCAGCCTGTCTAGCCTGTGCTTCTTTCAACCGACGGACATTTAGACGTCGTTCGGAATTTGCTGAGGAGTTTTTCGCCCGCTTTTGCTTACAACATGCCGCCGGAAACTCCGACTTCACAATTAGCTAAAAGCGCAAGAAAAGGACCGACATCGCGGTCCGCGGTTTCGGCCGAAACCGGTTAAGTCAATCATGAGTGTCTCGGTTTCAGCTGAAACCGAGCCCTCGGTTCTTCCTTCGGCCGAAAGCTTGCCTCCCACCGAGGCCTCATCCAGCATGGCTGAATCTGCTACTGAAATTCCACCTGCTCTTACAGGTTCACAGGATTTATCTGATACTATCCCTTTAGATATATCCACTCCTGCACGTGGAGCTGCTAGGCCCCCTGCATCCATGTCGATTAAGGCTTTTGCCAGGGCTAAAGCAGCAAAATCAACCAAGACTGTGCCTACTAAGACCCCCTCTCACAGGCCTAGCTCTAGTACTCAAATGCTTAGTCTAGCAGAGGATCTCATTTCTTTGATCAGGGGAGCCCAACCTCACCCTGACAGGGCCTCTCACCCATCTCCAGAGAAGAGGCCTAGAGCAGAGCCCCTTGAGCCAGTTTCTTCAGATTACTCTTCTGATGAATCAGAAAATACAAACCCTCCAGAAGGCCCTTATTCTCCTTATGAGGACTCTGATGCAGAGGACTCCATTTCTTCTGCCTCTCCGCGTGAGGAATTTTCTTTTGGGGAAACCTTGCATGCTATGAGGGAACAATTTCAATGGCAGGGCCAGGATTTTACAGACTCTAGGAAAAGGCTTAGGACCTTTTTGCATTTGCCGCAGCATAGGCCTTTAGCCATTCCTCCAGTACTTACTGTTGTGGATGATGCATTTAATGATGCTTGTACTGCCCCTGATTCTCTTCCTCCGGCCCCTGCTAAGCCCGACAGGTACTACAGGGTTCCGGACACACATTATCATTTGTATAAGGCTCCTTTTGCAGATCCTGAAACTATTTCACAGGGACCCAAGGCTGTAGCAGCTACCTCTGCCAAAACCCCTCCCTCTGAAAGGGAATCTAGGGCCTTAGAGAGATGGGGTAAAAAAGTTTATACTTCTGCTACTCTTTCGGCTAGGGCCTTAAACTGTCAATTCCACATGATTCAGTATCAGGAATTTATGTTAGACCAGTTAACTAAAAAACTGTCCTCGCCTGAACCATTAGACAAAAAGTATCTTCAGGAAATGGTACATAACATACAGCAGGTCAGTAATCATTCCTTAAAATGCGGCTATGATGCACTGGAGGCTTCCTTTAGATCAGCTATGACTGGTACAGTGATCAGAAGGCATGCATGGTTAAAAGAGCAGTCCTTACCAGACCATGTAAAATCAAAGCTCCTAGATGCTCCCATGGATAAGCTTAATTTGTTTGGCTCACCTGCACAGCAGGTGCTGAAGAAGGTGGAAGAGAAGGCAAAATCTGTCCAGACAGTCAAGGATTTTTTACAGGTCCAGCCTCCAAGGTTTAGTAGGAACTGGCCTTCCAAGAATTGGTCCTTTCCAGACACCACCAGAGCACAGAGAGGCAGGAATAGGCGCCCAAGAGGCAGGGGTCAATCCAGAGGTGCCTACAGGGGACGTCAGTGGCAGCCTAACAACCAGCGAAGTACTGCCGCAGATCCAGCCACTACCACTTCCACAGGACAATCACAGTGACTTGGCTCTGAGACCGCCTACCAGGGAACAACTAGATGCACCCTTAGGCGGAAAGCTAGCCTTATTTTCAGTAAACTGGCATTACATCACAGGAGACAAATGGATTTTACAGACAATAGACAAAGGTTACAGGTTTCACTTCCATACTCTACCAAGGAAGAGAGGAATGCCAAACCTACCTCCAAATCAAAAGACAAAAGCTCTAGAACAAATAGACAACTTAATAAGGATGAGAACTATAGAAAAGGTACCGTCTATGGAACAAGGGCAAGGATTTTACTCCAGACTTTTCCTGGTGCCAAGAAAAGAAAACCAATGGAGGCCTATTCTAGACCTGTCCACTCTGAACACATATCTCATTGTTCCAAAATTCAAAATGCTGACCCTACAGCAGCTTCTTCCCATGCTGGGCAAGGAGTCTTGGCTGGTAACTCTAGATCCCAAGGAGGCATACCTGCACGTCCCCATACGACCAAATTGCAGAAGATACCTCAGATTTCTTGCAGGATCAGAGCATTATCAATTCTCAGCATTGCCCTTTGGCTTATCTACTGTGCCCAGAGTATTCACGAAATGCCTGGCATCAGTAATTGCTCATTGCAGGCTTCAGGGAATTCAAATTTACCCTTACCTGGACGACTGCCTGTTACAAGCGGACAACAAAAAAAATTAGCAAAAGATTTGAAAAAGGTCATTCATCTGCTACAAGGCCTGGGATACACAGTCAATATAAAAAAGTCAAGGCTGATACCATCCCAGAGGATAACTTTCTTGGGTGCAGAACTGGACACATCAAATCAAATGGCATCCCTCACAGCAGAAAAGCAGAAGCACCTTCCTCTCTATTTCATGGCATTAACAACGCAAAACCAGCTAACAGCAAGGAAAGTCCTGCAAGCCCTGGGTTACATGGCATCCTGCATAATATTGATTCCACATGCCAGACTACATATGAGGAAGTTGCAATGGTACCTAAGGAATTTATGGTCTCAGCACAAGCACAGCCTAGAAACCCAAATTCCAATAATTCCATGCCTGAAGCAAGAATTCCAATGGTGGGCTCAGGCCTGTCAATTGAACAAAGGACTGCCCTTCCACAGCCCTCAACCAAGCCAGACTATCACCACGGACGCCTCAGACCTCGGTTGGGGGCACACATGCTGGACAAGTGCATACAAGGTTTATGGACTCAAGACCAGCTGAACCTACACATAAATCAAAAGGAGATGCTGGCAGTAAAACTGGCAATTCAGACATTCAGACCATTTCTTCAACAGGGTCAATTGCTGATAAGGGCGGACAACACCACAGTTATGTGGTACATCAACAAACAGGGAGGCACACATTCATACCCTCTATGCCGGATGGCAATGGACCTCTGGAATGTGGCCCTGAGCTTCAACATTCAGCTCCAGGCAATATTTGTACCAGGAAAAGAAAATATACTAGCAGACATCCTAAGCAGAACTACCACGGATGCCCACGAATGGATGCTGCATCCAGACATCTTCAAATCCATTACAAGGAAATGGGGACTACCAGAAATAGACTTATTTGCATCCCCACACAACCACCAATTGAAAAAATTCTGCACAAGGACATACCACCCTCTGGCTTGGAAGGTGGACTCCCTATCTTTCAGTTGGGAAAACCTGACAGCATATGCATTCCCACCTCTTCCTTTGATGCACAAGGTGCTATTGAAGATCAAAGAAGACCGCCCAGGGATCATCCTGATAGCTCCAGACTGGCCGAGGCAGCATTGGTACCCATTACTGAGGAGTATGTCTCGGGAACAATCATGGCCTCTGCCCCTAGTTCCCTTACTGCTAACACAGAACAACTTCAAAACCCTGCATCCAAACTTGAAAACGTTGCAGCTAGCTGTCTGGAACATTGCATAAGACAAAATAACCCAGACTTATCTCAAAGGGTTAAAGACATTATCTTGGAGGCTCGCAGACCCTCAACAAGGAAAACTTATTCAGCAAAATGGAAAAGATATCTCATTTGGAGTGCAGCTAAAGGAGAAGATGCGTCACTGGTAAACATAGCTAACATCCTGGAATACTTGGCAGAACTTTTCAACAATGGCCTTTCCTATTCTTCCATTAAAATTCATGCATCAGCTATTTCAGCAGAATACAACTTGGATCCTCCAGTCTTCTCTCATCCTCTACTCAGGCAGTTTCTGAGAGGAATTAAAAATGTAAAGCCACCAAGGAAGCCACCATTGCCCGCATGGGACTTGAACTTTGTGCTGGAAAAGTTGACACTCCCTCCGTTTGAACCAGCAGCAACAGCAGAATTACAGTACTTATCATGGAAAACTGCTTTCCTGCTTGCAATCACTTCAGCAAGAAGGGTTTCTGAATTACAGGCATTAATGGCAGTACAGCCCTTCCTTATCTTCCATCAAGATAGAGTGTCCATGAGAACTAATCCTACTTTTATGCCAAAGGTGGTCTCCAGGGTATCTCTAAACCAAGCTATCCACCTACCTACATTCTTCCCCAACCCACAGAACAGGGGAGAAAGATTATTACATACCTTGGATGTACATAGGCAATTGCGCTACTACCTGGACAGAACCAAGAGCAATAGAAAAACTGACCAGTTACTGGTAGCATATGCAACAGGAATGGAAGGAAAAGCAATTTCAAAACAGACAATCTCAAAGTGGATAGGAAATTGCATTAGATTTTGTTACTCTTACCATGGAAAGAAAACTCCAGAAAACATCAGACCTCACTCCACAAGGGCTACAGCCACTACTACAGCTTTTTTACGAGGAGTGGCTACCAAAGACATTTTAGAGGCTGCTACTTGGACTCCGTGCATACATTTGCCAAGCATTATAATCTACCCTTATACTCCAGATCCCGAGCAGGGTTTGCCACTGCTGTTTTGCAAGGGATCTTAACTACACCATAATCTTATTATTACCTCCTCCCCCAGTTTGGCTATGGTATTCTACCCATTTGTTAGGACTGCAGATGCATCCTTAAAGGACATAGTACAGTTTTGTACCTACCATAAATGTAGATGTCCGAGAGGTATGCATCTACAGTCAGGATTACCCACCCTCCTTCCCCTCTGTGGTACTCCTAGGGTATTTGCCCACCTTGTAGCTAGCTGGGGGAATCTATTATGGTGTATTTGTTTGTATATATGTATATACATGTTTATTTCTATTTGCTCTCTATTGTTTGGAAACATTTGCATTTATCCAAATTTAGCCTTCCTAGAGGGTACCTGGCATCTGGGGCAAGAAACACTGAGGAAAATGGCGTCAGCTGATGCCTTTATACCCGCTGAACTGCAGCTATGACGTCGGGTGAAGTGCGACATCAGCCGAGGCCAGACCCAGACTTTGGAATCCGGCCGACCGAAGGGCTGCCTGAGGCCAGGACAACCCATTTGTTAGGACTGCAGATGCATACCTCTCGGACATCTACATTTATGGTAGGTACAAAACTGTACTTTCTATACACAATAGTTTATACTTCTTAACAAGGATAAATGAATAGTTACAGGCTATATTTTTATGACGCCATCCATAAAAAACGTTATAATTCATGATAAAGATATTTGACACGATTTTTATGTGTATATATAGTTTCTAATACATATGGATTCATCAATACACATGACCATCAGATTATTATATATATATTTTTTGTTTATTTACATTTATATATTTTATTATTTATACATTTTTATAAATGTGAGATTATTATATTATAATTGTTAAAATGCCTTAAAAAATGGTTTTAATGAATTATCCATGAGGTGTTTGATGAACTATATTATTTTCATTTCATATTCATGAGCTGAATAGTGATTGGCTTGACAATAAAATGTTAAAGCTTTTAAATGTTACCAATTAAGTCAACAGTTAACAGTCTGATGAAGCATTCCCTTTGAATGTGAAAGCGCTTACTGAATTTTAAGTCTTTGGCCTTGTTGGATTGTTTTTTCATTTTATTTCTAATAAATAGTCGGCTTCTTATTATTGTGTTTTGGCTGCCTCTTTCAGTTCTGTTTTTTGGGAGTTGATAATGTCTCCTAGCTTGCAGTCATCAGCGAACTTGGTCAGCCAGAGTCCTTCTGTGTTGGCCTGGACTTCTGAGAAGTAGATGCCAAACAGGAGAGGGCCCAGGGCTGAGCTTTGTGTGACTCCATTCCTGACTGGTCAACAGTCTGACTTGTAAACCTGCAACTTTCACTTTGTGGGTCCTGTCTGTGAGCCAATTTATAGCCCACCTAGTGATGCAAGGATTGATGTCTAGTTTGGTGAGTTTATCAATGATACCCGAGTGGGGAGTGGTATCAAAGGCCTTGGCCAGGTCGAGGTAGGCTGTATGCATGCCTTACCCTCATCCACAGCCTTGGTGACTGCCTTAAAGAAGTCAAGCAGGTTCAGACGGCAGGATCTCCCCATGACAAAGCCAAACTGTATGGGGACAAAAGTTTGGAGATTGCCTATATCTTTGTTAAGCAGGTCCATGATGATGCTCTCCATAGCTTTGCATACCAGACTCGTCAGGCTAATGGGGCAATAGTTTCCAGGGTCTATAGTTGCACCCCTTTATGGAGTGGGATGACTGTAGCAGTGTGCCATTCGTTAGGGACATAGCCTGGGGTAAGGCTGTGATTGAACAGGGCACACAGATGTGGTGCCAGTTCATTTTGTAGCTCACGTAGGATGCAGCCAGGGATATTATCAGGTCCCATGGACACTGTATTCTTGGCTTTGGACAATGCAGCTTGTACTTGTGCTGCAGAAATGGTGGGTACCAGGCTTTCTTCTGGTATTGTGACAGGGCCCTTGGGGGAAGGGATAAAGTTGGCACTGAATCTGTTTGACCAGTATGTTAGGTATATCTGTTGGCTCAGTATAGGAGGTGGCATTGTGCAATAACTCAGAGCAAATCTGGGTTTTGCCTTTGAGGATTTTGATATAGCTGTAGAAGGCTTTGTGGTTGTTTTTGGTGTCGGCCGCAATTCTGCCTTCATAGGATTTGATAAGGGATCTCAGTTTTTTGTTGAGACTGATAAGGGAGGTTTTCCAGTCTTGTGACTTCATTTTTTTCTACAACAGTTTCTTCCTTCTGTTGTAGAGTTTATTGATGGCTGGTGACCACCGGATTGGCTTCCTTTTTTTTTTGGAGGAGATCGTCTTAGTTCTGTTTGGTATGGCAAGGTCATGCAGCTATTTTCCATTGGCATGGGTGCCGAGAAGTTAGCCACCTCTGTTTTTAGGAGCCCAGGTTTTTCAGGGTGGTCACCTTAGCAGGGGATGTAGGTGAGATGGAGATTTCCATGGTGATCCATTTGTGGTCAGATTTAACCAGGGAGGAATTGACTATAGGTGTGGAGCAACGGTCTCCCATGTTGGTGATAACCAGGTCGAGGATGTTGCTTCCACTAGTGGGGGTCAGAATGAACCTGTCCAGGGCATTGGAATTGATAAATTCCAGAAAACGTTAGGCCTGTACATTGGTACTTGAATAGTTTTCCCAGTTGATGGAAGTGTAGTTGAAGTCACCCAGTATGAGAGTATTGGGTTGGACCTTGATAGATTCATAAGGAAACAAAGGGGGAAAGTTGAAAAGAGGATTAGTAATGGGGAATTTAAAGAAATATAAACTGAAGTTATGGATTACCTATGAAGTGAAGGATCCAGTGTAGGAAATCCTACTGTGGCAATGTTCATAGGTTCATAGGAGGTTACTAGACTAATGGCCCTATGGACTTTACAAGCCTAGCCATGTTATACCCATGTTCCCTAACTGACTTGGTTAGATAGTCATTATTCACATAGCAAATCTTTGATCAGCACAGACCACCCCTGTCCATGAGGGATATAGATGCCACCCCCCGAGAGTGAATTTGCAGTCTCCCATCCAGTTGTCTAGTTTACGCTTGAATAGGCTTATTGAGGAGCTCTGCTTCACGTGACTTGGGAGTTTATTCCAGAGGAGAGGCAATCTCTGGGAAATTTATCTATAGCCATCTCTCCAGCATGTTCTGTTAATGTCACAAGCTAGGTTGAGATCCCTGGAGCGAGTGACTATTGTCCCATTTGATTTGCGGATGTGCAGGCTTTCCATTAGGGCAGGGTCAGAGACTGCTCTGTAAGCGAGGCACAAATTACCTCTCAGCAGCCTATAAGATACACAGCACAGTGGCAGGACTTTCTGTGATTCTGTAACTGTGACTCAGATGACCCAAATAGATGCTCATGGTCTGGAGGAGCTGGGGGCAGTGAGTGGCATTGACATACATCTATCCCATCCTGGGGAAGGGTGGAAATCTTCTATGCATCATTGTTTGATCTCACTGAAGATTACAGAGAGGCATGTAGACAGTCAGCCACAGACACAGCTCAACTCCTGCCAAGCTGCTTCATCAGTAACTTTGAGGGGACACTGCATTCTGAGGACAGCATGCATGGAAGCATGCACATCTACCAGACAAGAGATCACTGTAGGGCCCTCATCCAGGAGCATGCATGTCAGCTGTCAAGGGAAGAATTGTTAGGGTTTACAAGAAAAGTCCCTGATGTCTACCTAAATGACAGGTCCTCTTTACTGGCCGTCATCCTGGGAAAAGGGAGTGAGTGGCCGACTGGTCAGTGGTGGGGAGGCATGACGGTTGGCAGGCAGAAGGGAGAAACACAATGGACCCCACTCTCATCTTTTGCAAATGGCACAAAACGTTGCTCTGGTTTTCTTAGTTTTGTTGTGTAAAAAACTCAGTTGCTTATGCATGCAGAGTTCTTTCCACTTTTTTCGTCATTTACGAAAAAATTCATGAAGATTGGTAACTTAAAATCTGCAGCAATGTTCAAAGCAAGAGGATGAAATAGCATAGGCATGAACCTTTTCAGAAGTGTATGACAGAATGAACTTGTAAAGGTCTTGACAGGTAATTCAGGACCAGAGAAGCTCTACCTGTCGTGCACTCCTTGTCCCTGAAAAGGCAACACAAGGAGAGTTCTACTTGATGCATGGATGGGAAGCCTGTTCCAAAGAAGTGGTAGTCTCTGAGACACATCTGTTCCAGCAGCATGTTCTATTTATGTTGCAAGCAAGGTTTAAGTACCTAGATTCGGTAATTCTGACAGCCACTCACTCTAGTGAGCTAAACCTCGCCACAGCAATAAATAGAACATGCTGGAGGGATAGATTCCTGTCACAGAGACTCCCCATGCTTTGGAACAAAATTCCCAACTACATTAGGCAGAGCCCCTCACTAACACTCTTCAAGAGAAACCTTGACGAGTGGATGGGTAACAGAAAATACACCCCTGGGATCACTTCATTGGCTCTTCTTGACAGAGGCTCAGTTAATTAATCAATGGGGCGGCGAAGGGTGACACTTTGGCTAGGCTTATAAATAGCCTAGTACCTACCTATGAAAAAAACAACAAATTTGAAGTTGAAATCTTTTTTTTTTTTTTTTTTTACAAAACTGTAGATCTGAAGTAGTTAACTTCATTCTTTCTGCACATATGGGTATTCGGATCCGAGCCAGCAAAACTTTTCAAGCATCAGCTCCGAGCTCTTCCCCTACCTATATTACATCACTTCCTCCTATCTAGCCCCAGATCTCGTTTGCCGCTCTATGAGTTAGCATCATGGTCTCTGAGCTCTAAGTAAGGTGGTAAGGTTTTTTGGTCTTAATAGTGTAGTTGGGTGTGAATACCTTTCCCTTTTTTCCTCCCTTCTTCGCGTTTGGTCATCGTGTTACTTTAAAAAAAAAAAAAAAAAATTAGTGTTTGTGTAATCCTCAACACAGCAGCCGATGTTCTCAGGGCCCTGAGTTCGATGGCAGCCTCAGTCTCTATCCTCCGTCTTGCACATCTTCACATGAGAGTCCTTCAGTGGAATCTAGCAGTGCAGTGGTCCTGGCTAGACCTACTGATGAGTTTCCACATCCGAATCAGCCAGACATGCAGAACATCACTCCAGTGGTGGCTTCAATCAGCGGACATTTTTGCGGGGCGCAGCTTTCTAGCCCGTCCGGCTCAAGCCATGGTGACCATGGACGCCTCCCAGCTCGGGTGGGGGGCACTTCCTGGAAGGCACGTGGTCCCTTCCAGAGACCAAGCTACACATCAATGTCCTGGAGATGAGGGCAGTGCTTTTAGCGTTGAGACCCTTCCACCCTGTCTTACCTCCGGGGACAGTAGCCATTCAATCAGACAACATGTCTGTAGTCTGGTATATAAACAAACAGGGAGGGACCCGATCCTACCCCCTTTGTCGCGAGGCCATGAGGGTTTGGGAGTGGGCCATATCCACCAGCCGGTTTCTCATAGCAACGCATATCCCGGGACGCTCCAACATTCTAGCGGACAGTCTCAGCGGGGCAATCCTTCTGCCTTACGGGTGGTCTCTGAAACAATCAGTGGCGGAGAAAATCTTCCTTGTTTAGGGTCAACACGACATGCAGCAACTTCTTCGCTCTGATCCTCCCGCCGGGGGGGGGTGTCCCGAGGGACGCTCTAGTCCATGCTTGGCCTCCTGGGCTACTGTATGCTTATCCCCCATTACCTTTTATTCCGAAGTTCCTTCAGAGAGCTTGCCGGCTGCAGTGCAAAGTCATTCTCATAGCTCCCTTCTGGCCTTGCCAAGTGTGGTTTCCCTTCCTATGGTCTCACCTGTTGGCTCCTCCATGGATTCTAGATCCATGTCTGGATCTAATTTCTCACCCGTCGGGCATGCCCCTGCCCAACCTGGACAATCTCAAGCTGGTGGCGTGGCTGCTCCAGTTCCCATGATCATCAGGACTCCCGGACTTTTGTCCCATGTTAAGAACATTCTGGTAGCTTCTCTTAAAGCCTCCACTAGGAAACTCTACAATAGCAAGTGGAGACGTTTTTGCTTTTGGGCCTCTCAACGCAATCAGAACCCGTTTACAGCCCCCTTTCCGGTCATACTGGATTATTTGGCCGATCTTTTTCTATCAGGCGCAAGTACTTCCACCATCAAGGTTCAACTGGCTGCTATCTCTAATTTTCATGTAGGTGAAAATAAGGTTGCTCTAGCTTCTGCCAAATTGTGTAAAGCTTTCCTGTAGGGCACTTTTTTATTACGACCACCAGTTAAAGAAACAGTGCCCCCCTGGGATCTGACTTTAATCCTTCAAGCTTTGACCTCTCCCCCTTTCGAGCCAGCCGGTTCAGTTCAGATGAAGTTTTTGTCATGGAAGGCAGCATTTTTGGTTGCCATCACTTCAGCTAAAAGAGTTTCAGAGTTGCAGGCCTTATCCTCCTTGCCCCCCCATTTGGTTTTCCACAAGGATAGGGTTTCACTGCGTACGAACCCTTCCTTTCTTCCCAGGGTGTCCTCAGCAGCCAATATTAATCAATCTATACATTTTCCAGTCTTCTTCCCAAATTTCCAAAATAGAGGTGAACATAAGCTTCATTTATTGGATGTCCATAGAGAGCTTCGTTTTTACCTCCATAGGACTAAACCACTGCGGAAGTCGGATCAATTGTCTCTTTTTCAAAACCATTTTTGGGCAAAGCAGTTTTGAAAGTGTCCTTAGCAAGGTGGATCACTCTTTGTATTGCACAAGTTTATAAGGACAAAGGTTTATCTCCTCCAGGTGTATTGAAGGCTCATTCCACTAGGGCAGTGGCCACTTCGGCAGCTTTCTGGTCAAGAGTTCCATTAGACGATATCTGTGTGGCAGCGACTTGGGCCAATTCGCACACCTTCATCTCTCATTATAAATTAGATCTTATTTCTGGAGGTAGAGCATCCTTTGGCTCTGCGGTGCTCAGAAATATCCTTCCATAAGGGCCTCCCAGGAATACTAGTAGCTAGGGACTCTGTCCCATATGTGCAGAAAAAATGAAGTTAACTACTTCAGATAAAGAAGTTATGTACTTACCATAACGTTCCATCTGAGTAGTTAAACTTCATTCTTCTGCACCTTCCCTCCCTCCATTCCCCCACACTCTTCAGGTTTTTCCTGTTTAGGATTGTCGTTATGTTGCCATTTAGTGACAGCAAACTCGATCTGGGGCTATATAGGAGGAAGTGATGTATTATAGGTAGGGGAGGAGCTTGGAGCTCGGAGCTGATGCTTGAAATGTTTTGCCGGCACGAATCCGAATCTGATCCGAATACCCATATGTGCAGAAGAGTGAAGTCTAACTACTCAGATGGAACGTTATGGTAAGTACATAACTTCTTTTTTGATAAACGTAGCAAACAAAACTTGACTTGTGGTAATACTTGTCTAATACCACACAGACAAGTAAGGGTATAATATTAGAGAAGTACTTCACAGGATGCACAGTAGCAATTCCCTAACCACGCCTCCAGGCAGACAATTCCTGGTGGCATGTTGAATCTGCTGAATATTCACTTTTGTGCCGAATTCAGGCAATCAGGCAGAGATAATCTGCTTAGCACAGTATATGTGTTGTAGGACCATCGCAAAATCCAACCTGTCCAGCACCACCAAATTATGTATCAATACAGTACAGACTGTTACATTTTACCAGCTGAATATGTTTTAACAAGCTGATAGCAGCACTGTTACACAGCACTTGTTCCACATCTGTAAAGAAGCAGGGGGGTGAGGGTGGAGCAACACCCCCACAGGGGGTACAGGGGGGCTTGCCCCCCTGAAAAAACAAAGAGAAAAAGTAATAATTACTTCCTAGTTAACGGTGCATTTGATATCCTTAGTACCATGCAACAGGCTTATTCACTAACAGCAGCTTTACGGGATTGGAGTTGGTTTCGTGTGTGAATATTAAACAGTTTTCAGTAACAAATACATGACGTGACATGCAAATTAGCATGCCTGCCAGTCATCAGGCTTTTCCATGCCCATTTTCCCTGTCAATCACTACCGACACACCCATTTCTGCACAGAACTTAGTGCAAGGTACTTCTCAAATATTATGCCCAAGTAAGCACTGTGACAAAGCAGCATAGAAAGTGAGCAGAATAATGGAATATTTGAGGAAATAAAATTGCCAGTAGAAAATATGAATTTTGTTTATATACGTGTGTACAGAAGGTTTGCAATCCCCATTTTAGTCCTATACTGCTAATAAGTGCACTTCTGGAGAACTCATTTTAATATCGAGAAGAAAAGGATAGCTCTGAATATAAATAGTACACATTATACCACTGAGTCAAGTAAAAATGGGCTAATCAAAGTTTTTATAGTCAAGACAAATTCTGATACTCATGTCCAGATGATTCATAGTGGCTGTCCGACAAAAAATGAGCCAAATCATCTCATACCACATCCCTCCAAGGTGACATAAGGGCAAACTTATTTGCATTTGTCCAATTACCAGCACACATTATCTGTTACCTACAACTTTTCACTAATAAATATTAGATCAATTGGTAAGGCCAGACAGCAAAATATTGCTACTTAGAAATAAGCAAGTACTTTGTTTTTAAAACATTGTCTGCTCATGATTCTATTAATTAGCAATGGTGATGTTCTTCGTCTTCCATTGCTGCAGTCCTAACAATTGGGTATAGTCCGCATCCAGTCGGCCCGAATACCAGAGTATAAGGCTGACGTCGGTCATGGCGCATTAGACTGACGTCAGTACGTCAGGGTACTAATGCGCATGACCGGCGTCCTATCCTCAGTCTTTTTTGCCGCGTGGTCCGATGCAGAAGCAGTTTTGCAAGTGCAGGTTGGCGTTCTGAGATATTTCCGAAACCGGAGTTTCAGACCGAATCAGAGTTGGCTAAGTACCCGTTGGAACATTTTGGTTTTTCTTGCCTCAGTATTTAACCGGATGTCAGAAAAGTGAATAACTGTATTTCTTGTGGGAAACAGATACCGCATAAGGATTTCCATACTTTGTGTATACCTTGTTTAGGGCCTGAGCACGACGTTGTTGGTTGCCGCTCTTGTGCTAGGTTTAACAAACGCACTATTAAGAGGAGGTTAGACTGTGCCAGGTTAGTGTTTGGGGAGCGTTGCAATTATAAAATGCCGTAGGATGCTCCGCCCGCTTCGTCCAGGAAGCGCAAGGACAAAACAGCGAAGCCTAGGGTTGAAGAACCGGCAGTCCCGGACGTCGGTTCTTTAGGAGGCTCAGTGGAGCCAGAGGTTTTGCCAGGAGTTTCTATGGAGTCTCCGGCAGAAACTTTACTGTTCCAGGATGTCCCATCTCAGGAGGCAGGCCAGGCTGAAGGGGCTTCTCAAGGGCCTATTCTTCCCTCTTGTCCCACAGTAATTGGAGCCTCTCCTTCTGTTGCTAAAGCTTCTTTTAGAGGTAGGCCAATTTCAGCTTCAGTGGGGCTTCTCCTAGCTTTTCGGGTTCTGTACCTAAGAAACATATGCTTAAAATGGCAGAAGATTTGATTACTATGATTAGAGGTTCTATGGGCCCTCCTGCTAAGAGGCCTAGGGTGGAGCCGGAGTTTGCCAGTTTGAACACGGTTCAGAGGCTTCTGAGTCCTCTGCGGATGATTTACAGGAGTATCCTCCTTATTCTGATTCTGATATGGATGATGCCACTCCTTCGGCTTCTCCTCCTGAGGATTTTTCATTTTCAGAGACTCTGCATTCCATGAGGGAGCACTTTAAATGGGAAGGCCAGGATTACTCTGATTCCAGGAAGAGGCTTAGGGAATTCTTGTTTTTACCCCAGCATAGGCCCTTAGCTATACCTCCTGTGTTGACCGTGGTGGAAGATGTTTTTGCAGAGGCTTCCCTGAACCCTGATTCTTTGCCTCCTGCTCCTGTTAAACCTGATAGGTACTATAGGGTGCCTGAAGCTCATAAGTATTTGTTTAAGAGTCCTAGGGCGGACCCAGAAACTATTTCTCAGGGGCCTGAAGGTGTTAAAGCCTCTGTGGTTAGAAATCCTGTTCCCACTGACAAGGAGGCTAGGGCTTTGGATAGGTGGGGTAAGAAACTGTATACTTCTTCCACTCTAGCCATGAGAGCATTGAATTGTCAGTTCCACATGCTGAAATATCAAAATTATCTCCTTTCTCAATTGAAGTCTAAGGTGGATGCTTTGGCGGAAGGTATTGAGTGTAAAGAGTTGCTGGATTTGGTTTATGTGTCTGAACAAGTGGGCAAGCATTCTTTGCAATGTGGCTTTGATGCTGTGCAGGCCTCCTCGAGGGTGGCTGCCACTAGTTCTGTTCTTCGCAGGCATGCCTGGTTAAGAGATCAGAATTTGGCTGAGCATGTTAAGACAAGGATTTTGGATGCACCTTTACAGTCTGATGTTTTGTTTGGTTCGCCTGTGGAAGCAGTTTTAAAGAAAATGGAGGACAAAGCTAAATCTATGCAAACTGTTAAGAATTTTTTGCAGGTACAGCCACCGAAGTTTAGTAGAAATTGGCCTGCTAAGGGGTGGACTTATCCTGCTTATGACTCCCAGTCTAGGGGTAGGTCTAGACGTGGTAGGGGCAGGGCTCAAGGTTCTTTTAGGTCTAGAACAGGGAGTTCACCTGCTCAGACTTCTAGTGAGGGCAGGGGTCAGTCCTTTCGTAAGCAGACCCAATGACCTGCCTTTTCAGCTGCCAGTAGATTCTCGTCTGGCAGCTCCTTTGGGAGGACGACTGTCTCTTTTCAAGACAGATGGGTGTTGGACATTATTCACCACGGTTACTGGTTTTATTTCCATACAATGCCCCCTTTCAAAGGCATGCCAGACGTTCCTCCTCCACAAAGAAAAGAGGCTCACAAGCAAGTTTCTCAGTTATTCAAAATGGGGGCCATTCAGCCAGTCCCTGTATCAGAAAGGGGCCTAGGATTTTATTCCCGCATGTTCCTAGTACCAAAGAAGGGGAACACGTGGAGACCAATTTTGGATTTATCTCTCCTCAACACTTATCTGGACATTCCCAAGTTCAAGATGTTGACGTTACAACAGCTTTTACCTCTGCTGGGCAAAGATCACTGGATGGTAACTTTAGATCTCAAGGAAGCTTACCTTCATGTGCCTATCAGGCTAAGTTGCAGGAAGTATCTGCGGTTTCGAGCTGGAGATTCTCATTATCAGTTCTCTGCATTGCCCTTTGGCTTATCTACTGCGCCCAGAGTATTCACCAAGGTTCTGGCTCCAGTGATAGCTTACTTCAGGCTACAAGGAATTCAAATCTATCCTTACTTAGACGACTGCCTGATTCTGGCTCAAGAAAAGGAAGACCTTCTACAGCATCTGGAATATGTTATAGCAGTGCTAAGATGCCTAGGGTATTCTGTGAACGAAATAAAGTCCAGTCTAGTACCCTCTCAAGACATGTGCTTTCTGGGTGTGAGACTGAATACAGCAGCCCAGATGGCCTTTTTAACCCCGGACAAACAAATGAGTCTATCACTTTACTTCCATCATCTATCTCATCAGTCCGTGCTGACTGCAGGGTCAGTCCTTCAAGCATTAGGGTTCATGGCATCTTGTATTCTGGTGCTTCCCAATGCCAAACTGCATATGAGGAAGTTACAATGGTATCTCAAAATGTATGGACACAGCACTGCCAGGATTTAGACACTGTCATTCCCATAATACCTTGCCTTCAAAGGGAATTTTTGTGGTGGGCTCAGGAATGTCACCTAAACAAGGGACTCTCTGTGACCCGGCCAGAGGCGAGTCAGATTTTAACGACAGATGCCTCGGACATTGCTTGGGGAGCTCATCTACTTGGAAAGTGGATACAAGACAAGTGGCCTGCCAGACTACAGCATCTACATATCAACATGAAGGAGATGTTAGCAGTCCAGTTCGCTTTACTGGCTTTCAAGGAGTTACTTCTTCCAGGACAGGTGTTGATTCTAACAGACAACACAACTGTCATGTGGTACATCAACAAGCAAGGGGGAACACATTCTTATCCTCTATGCAGGCAAGCAATGATTTTATGGGAGATTGCGCTAAGCTTGCAACTAACTCTTCAGGCAAGGTTTCTGCCAGGAGCACAGAACTCCTTAGCAGATGTGTTAAGCAGACGAATCATGGATCCCCACGAGTGGAAACTGGATCTTCATGTATTTCAGACATTGACAGTGTCATGGGGAACTCCAGACATAGATCTGTTCGCTTCTCCACTAAACCACCAGCTGCCAAAGTATTGCACAAAGGGGTTTCATCACACAGCTTGGAAAGTGGATGCTCTGTCTTTCAGTTGGGAAAATCTTCATGTGTATGCCTTTCCACCTCTGCCTCTTCTTCCAAAGGTGCTATTAAAGGTCAGACAAGACAGGCCAAGGATGATTTTGATAGCTCCAGATTGGCCTCGGCAACACTGGTACCCACTACTACGGAGTCTGGTAAAGAAGCCTCCATGGCCTTTACCTCTGATTCCTCATCTGTTATCTCAAGAGGACGGTCATCTGCTCAATGTCAAGCTTCACTCTCTTCATCTAACAGCCTGGCATATTCTGTGTTGAAACACAGCAGGTCTCAACTTTCTCAACAAGTTTTAAATGTGATTATGGAAGCTAGACGACCTAGTACAAGGAGAGTGTACGCAGCAAAATGGAAGAGATTTTTATTTTGGAGTGCAGCAAGAATTTGGAGATTTCTGAGCCTAATTTGAGTGTGGCTCTTCAATATCTTACCGAGTTATTGGACAAAGGGTTGTCCTTCTCTTCTATTAAGATTCATGCTGCAGCAATTTCAGCTCACTATGATTGTGACCCACCTTTGTTTTCACATCCTTTGTTCAAGCAGTTTCTTAGAGGGGCAAAGAATATAAGACCCCCACGTAGAGCTCCTACTCCTGCTTGGGATCTCAATTTTGTGTTGGAAAAACTTACTCTACAACCTTTTGAGCCTGCGGCTACTGCTGAATTGAAATATTTGTCATGGAAGACTGCTTTTTTGTTGGCTATTACTTCTGCAAGAAGGGTGTCTGAGTTGCAGGCCCTTATGGCAGTCGAGCCCTTTTGATTTTCCATAAGGATAGGGTATCATTACGCACTAATCCTTCCTTTATGCCTAAGGTGGTTTCTAGTGTGGCTTTAAACCAGACTATTCATTTGCCTACTTTTATGCAGACCCCCAAAATAAAGGGAAAAGATTTTGCATACTTTAGATGTACACAGGCAATTGCGTTATTACTTAAGCAGGACTAAGGATTTTAGACAGTCTCAGCAGTTGTTTGTTTCTTTTGCTTTGAGTTCGCAGGGCAAGCCTGTGTCAAAACAAACTATTTCTAGGTGGATTGGCTTTTGCATTGCATTTTGTTATTCCCATCATGGCAAGGAGGTTCCAGCTGGGATTAGGCCTCATTCCACTAGGGCTACTGCCACTTCAACAGCATTTCTACGGGGTGGCAACTAAGGATATTTTGGAAGCAGCTACTTGGAGTTCAGTGCATACTTTCTCTAAGCATTATCACCTTCCTATCTACTCTAAGTCTAGGGCTGGTTTTGCCACAGCTGTTTTGCAAGGCATGTTGTCAGCTCCTGCTTCTTTATGATTTGCCAGCCTCCCTTACCTCTGCTTTGGGATTCTACCCAATTGTTAGGACTGCAGCAATGGAAGGCGAAGAACATAGTACAGTTTTGTACCTACCATAAATGTAGATGTTCGAGGATTCCATTGCTGCAGTCCAATTTCCCCTCCCTCCTTCCCCTCTGTGTTTAGGGGTGGTAGTGTAGGTGAGCTTACCTGCTTATATTTTTGTATATATTGTTCATGTTTTGGTGCAGGCTTTTTGGGCCTTGTCCTTTTAGGGTCTTCTGACATCTGGGGCAAGAAAAGACTGAGGATAGGACGCCGGTCATGCGCATTAGTACCCTGACGTACTGACGTCAGTCTAATGCGCCATGACCGACGTCAGCCTTATACTCTGGTATTCGGGCCGACTGGATGCGGACTATACCCAATTGTTAGGACTGCAGCAATGGAATCCTCGAACATCTACATTTATGGTAGGTACAAAACTGTACTTTGTCTTGTAGCAGTAGACAATATATTTGCTAGAAGATGCATGACAGGGCTAGTCACCCGGTGGTGTAAACTTTGGGGTTATCTAACAGTGTAGTACCTCGCAGGATGCGCAGTAGCAAACCCCGCCCCTAAACACCCACAACTTACAAATGAACTGGAACTGAACAAACTGAACACTGGAAGCATGAAAGGTTTCACTAATATGTAAGTTTAAACTTAGTAACAAATTCATGCTGACAGAAAAGAGGGTACTCTTACACATTAGACAGTTCTACCAAACAATTTCATTTTCATGTAATGTTGGGGAAAGACTCCATGTATTTAAAACACCACGTTAAATGATGGGAAGAGTTATATACAGTGTCAATTTAGGATACCCATTCAGTACAAAAATGATGGGCCAGTAAGGCAGTAGCATTCACACAATGATGAAGAATCAATCTCATGAGAAGGGAACTAGCACAGAAACTACAAAAGCACATTTCACAAAGCTAGAGCACGCTGCACCTTATCGTAGTTACAACTGTCAAGTGGTGCCATAAGTCAGCTACTCTGTTACAGAAAAGGACTGACTACAAGTACAGAAACGAAAAGTATATAACCGCGAAACATAATTTTGGTACAGACCACCATGGGTCTCCGAAAATTGGCAAAGTAGTTTGAGCCATGCCTTTTCTACAATGAATGAGGTATATTTTAACACAATTTGAATGCCATTCCTGCCCTCCACCAAAAATAACGTGTAAATCGTAGCGTCATTTATACTGCAAAAGTCACCAGCTTACATCGACCAAAACAATGCTTAGGGTACAGAAAAGTATATTTAACAAATCAAAATCAAAAATAGGAGCACGTTATTACTTAACTCGTACAAACTTAGAAAGCTGCTATAATAACTGTCTTTGGATTACTATGCATTTCTTAAAGGATATGAATTCTGAAACTCAAATGTCTACCACTTTTTACTAACTGTAGTCCTCAGACAGACTTTACAAAGATCCTACCAAATGACGCAAAATGTGGCCATTCTACAAAATATTGGGCAGGTGATAAATATCTATGTGTACATACGATACAGTGAAAAACTTTTAATTACACAACACCAGTCAGCAACCTACAAATCTCAGTAAAGTACAGTAATCTAGAAGCATGTTAACATGCCTTTTCTGAAGGAAATGCCGTCTGAAACTCAAATGTATGTCATTATTTAATGATGTTAATCTTCAGTGCTTTACCGTGAAATCACAAAATATACGAGAAACAGACCATATCATTAGCGGTTATTGTGCAACATTTGGCAGGTTACTTATTCAGGCATAACGGGAACACTCAGTGTCACTCAAATGTGCGCTGACCTGCCAATCAATATGGACACGCCCTAACCTGTGCAGTACCGCCCGCGAGGTGCTACACTGATAGATAACCAACTTTGGCTCTAGATTATCACCGTTGAAGTGACACCCTGACCCCATGAGCAAAAATGGGAAAAAAGGGTTATGAATGGATGGATGGCTGGGCAAAAACGTAGGACAGATGAGGCTGGCATTTCACAAACAGTACTTACATCTCCAAAGGTGTGTCCCCACATTTCAAAATGCAAACACTCTACAGACAGTGTTACAGTAAAGAATAAAATGAAGCCATCAACACTGGGGAAATGGATGTGAGATGGCATTACAATAAAATAATGAGGTAGCAAAGTTATAATTGCTTGCATAGTTGAAAGATGCAGCCAGAGTGTTTATACACATTATTATGTAAATAATGGCATTTATTTGAAGCTTTATATGCAAACTGCAGAAACATGAGAAAAACGCTACATCTCAGTCTCCTGCTAATTGTTTATATAATAAAGGACAAGCTGGAGTCAGAGACAAAGTATATGAGAAATCGAAGTGCTGTCATCATAGATCACCATGCTACATCCACCTAGCTAGGCTAATGCGGATCAATATACATCAGTGAAGTTAATATGCTATGAATCATCTCAGGAAGCTGCAGCTAGTAGCCCACATGTTCCTGTCCGCTACCCACCAACAAGATAGGACTGACCTCAAACCACACACATGTACACATGCACACTTACTTAAATGAGCAAATACTCAACTAATCTGTACAAATAAGCCCAAAAGTTGGAAAATCCTACCCACACATGGGAATAACTGCCCCTTCCAAGCCACAGTTGGAGTAGGAAGCTTAGACAGTAAACAGATAAATTCCAATATAGTACAACAGTACACCCCTTAATGAAAAATGCAAGAAAAGTACACTAAACGTGTACTTCCTACTACTTCCTCAATGTGCATGTGAAATACAACAGCTGAGAATCAGTAATTCATCACAATTTAGGAAAAATCTCTCCGAAGTAATAAAAGCTGTACGTACCTGTAATACTCAGCAGCTGTCTGGTTCAGTTATATTACATTGTGATGCTACAGCAGTCTTCTACCATGATGGTTTCTGTCCCTAATACATTCCGCAAAGGGGTCTGAATTCATAATTCTTCCTTTCATAAAAGTCAACCAGTTTTGTTTTAAATACAGGACATAAAATTAAGCAATATAAAAATGTTGCGCTAAACTCTCTTCCAACTGTTCCCTCTGACTGTAAGTTCTCAAATGAGACCAAAATCCTTTAGGAAGTTGGAATCAAGCCCCACCAAAACACCTTCTGTACAACGACTCATACACATAGGTTCATAGGTTTATACTAGGCTATCTGCCCGAGGGCATTTATAAGCCTAGCCCATAGTTTTGTGGCTTACGCCACCCCTTTAGTATGGGGAACTATACCCATTATTTTGCTGTGCCTCTGTCGAGCAGTGACACTGAGGTAATCCCTGGGGTATATCTGCGATCTCCCATCCATTGGTCAAGATTTCTCTTGAACAAGGCCAGCGAGGTGCTCTGCCTCACATATACCGGGATTTTGTTCCCCAGCATAGGGAGTCTTTGGGTGATGAATCTATCCCTCCAGCACGTCCTATTAATAGCCGTGTCGAGGTTTAAGTCTCCGCCTTGTGGCTCTGACGGATCTAGATTTATTGAGGTGAAGCATATTCATCAAATCTGGGTTTGACATGGCCTTGTATGTCAGGCACAGGTCACCTCTGAGCAAGCGTGGCGACTGAATAGAGCTGAAGTTCTTTCAGTCGGGCAGCATAGGACAGATTTTGAGACCCTTTATCCTTTTGGTGAGGAACTTTGTGGCCTCTCCAGCTGCTGCAAGTGTCGGGTCAGATACATTCCGAATGGGGCATTGTACTCAATCATTGGTCTGATGAGTGATGAGTATAGGGAAACTATGACCTCCCTTGATCTAGATGTGAATCCCTTCATGATAAGATGGGCAATGTAGAAGGTCTTCCTAACTACTTTAGCTACATGGGTGTCGAATGACAGGCTACTGTCAACCTGGGTCCCCAGGTCCCTAATAACTTCTTCTGTGCTCAGTGGATTGCCACCTATATGGTAGCTAGGGGTAAACTTGTTTTTCCCGAAGGGTATGACTATGCATTTTTTGGCATTTAACTTTAGGCCATGGCTCTGGCACCAGTTATCCGTTTCTGTGAGACCCTTCTGAAGGATATCTGTGTCAGATGTGTTTTCGACTACGGCGCCCAGTTTGCAGTCATCTGCAAACTTTGTCAGCCATAACCCTCCTGTGTTTGCTTGTACTTCGGAAAAGTATATGCCAAACAAGAGTGGGCCCAGGACTGAGCCCTGTGGGACACCACTTGTGACAGGCTTAGAGTCTGACATGGCGCCAGCAGCTCTGACCCTGTGGGTTCTGTCACTCAGCCAGTTTGCAACCCATCTTGTGATGTATGGGTTTACATTTAAGCTGATGAGTTTTTCAATGATACCCGAGTGGGGTATTGTATCGAAAGCTTTCGCCAGATCGAGGTAGGCTGTATGGACTGCTTTCCCTCATCAATGGCTTTGGTGACTGTTTCGAAAAAGTCAACCAAGTTTAAAAGGCATGATCTGCCTTTGACAAAGCCAAACTGGGTTGGATCCAAAGTCTGCAAATTCCCTATGTCTTTATTTATGAGATCCATTATGATCCTCTCCATGGCTTTGCAGATAAGGCTTGTCAAGCTAATGGGCCGGTAATTTCCAGGGTCTGTGGAGGCACCGCCTTTATGAAGTGGGACCACTGTCGCAGTGCGCCACTCCCTGGGTACGTATCCAGAGGTGAGACTATGATTAAACAGCTGTCCTAGCTGTGGGTTTAATTCCTCGTTGAGTTCGTGGAGCACACAGCCGAGGACACCATCAGGTCCCATGGATGCTGTGTTTTTTGCTTTGGAGAGAGCAGTTCTCACTTGGGCGTTAGAGATGTTTGGGGGGCTGCAATCGCTTTGGTATAGATATCTCTCCTTTTGGGGGGGGGGAGAAGTTTGCACTGAACCTGTCAGCCAGTATGTTGGCAATGTCTGTAGGATCAGTAATCTTCACATCATTTTGAACTAGTTCTGAGCATATCTGGGAGTTTCCTCCCAGGTTTCTAACATAGCTAAAGAAGGCCCTATGATTGTCTTTTGAGTCTTTAGCTATTTTTCTCTCAAAGTTTGCTTTGGATGATTTTATGAGAGCTCTTAGTTTTTTACTTGTAGTGATTAAAGGTGTCTTACCTTTTAAGGATTTTGCTCTATCTTGTAGTAGCTTCCTCCTTTTGTTGTAGAGTTTGTTTATGGCTGGGGTCCACCAGACTGGACGCTTGCCTTTGGTACAAAGAGTCTTTGTTTTGCTTGGGATTGCCTTATCCATGCAGTCCTGTAGGTGCTGGTAGAAGGCATTTGTAAGTGATTCAGCGGCTCGGGGGCCTTAAAGGAGACCACACTAGTCTTTAGAAGTGTGAAGTCGGCTTTCGAAGTTCTTTACTGTGGTCTTTTTATTTCAGGTGGGGTGGGATGAGGACCTCCAGCGAGATTAGTTTGTGATCTGATCTCACCAGTGAGGGGTATACTTCCGGTGTTGAACATTGTGCTCCCATGTTCGTGATAATGAGATCAAGTATGTTTTCTCCTCTTGTGGGGATGGTGACCAGTTGTTCCATGGCGTTTGAGTTTATGAATTCCAGGAACTTTTGGGCTAAGGTGTTTGGGCTTGAGTAGTGTTCCCAGTCTATATTAGGGTAATTGAAGTCACCTAGTATGATGGTGTTTGGGGATACATTTATCCCCTCCAGTGTTTTCAGGAAAGCCATGTGAGGTTCCTGAGTTTGTGAGGGTGGCCTGTAACATGCTACAATTTGCAGAGCAGTCTTGCCTATGGTTAATTGCACCTGGATGGTCTCCGATGCATCGTGCGTTGCCACCAATCTTGAGGTGTGGGTGTCCTTGATGAATATGGATACCCCCCCTCCTTTCTTGGTATTGTCCGGATTTTGGGGCCGGAACGCATGATATGAGGTAAAACCTGATAGTGCTGGGGTGCTCTCAGGAGCCTTGAACCAGGTTTCTGTCACAGCACAGACATCGATGTTCTCCATACTGAGAAGGGCTTCGAGTGCGTGCATTTTGAGATTGAGACTTCTGGCATTGAGCAGCATTACCCTTAGTTTTTTTCCATTTTTGTGTTCTAGGGTGGTAGGTTTAGAATTTGAGCCTTGCCGAAAAAAGGCACTATGGGGGTGGCAAGAGCCTTTGCCAATATCCGGAATCCCAGGGGTGACAGGTGCAAGCCGTCCCTTGCGAAGCAGCGTGGCTTGTCCAGCATGTCTGTAATCCTGTCAGGGAGAAGCTCTCGATGGTAAGGAAATCTCTCAAACAGAGAGACCTGTGTCTCCACTGCCTCATCAAAATGAATGGACACATTTTCACCTCATTTCACACCTTTTGTGGAATTCTCTTTGCTATGGAAATGTTTTCAAGTAGCTATTGAACTCTGACTTGTATACAACAATGATGAAACCAAGTTTGTAGTAAAACACTTCTTACTTGTTAAGGCTTTCTATATCACATATTATAGCATTTTTGTAAGAATATTGCCATTACTTGTATAGATTTACTTAACATGCAAGTACAAAATGTTAGTTAAAAAGTAGTTAATGGTTTAAATCACAAAAGATGTGCATTTTTGTGAATACTGAGATGAAAAAATGTCAACAAAATTTTGAAATAGTACTGGATGTTAGCATTAGATGCACAAGGTAAATGGCAGCCTGAACAGATAATTTGCAAGCAAGCATATTTCCCTATGTTCCATATAGTTGACTGTATGTTCGCAGTATTCCTCTCAACTTCTTAGTGCTAGAAATCTGGACAGAGCCTAAAATGGCTGGGGAACAAAGGCCCAAAAAATAGAGACAAATTTTAAATATTACTCTTATAAATTCAAACTGTATGTCATTATCATGCAATTTCAGTCCTCAGTGATTTGACAGAAAATCACAAACTTTATGACAAACACAAAAATAAAAGGAAAAAAATCTGAACAGCATATGAAAATCTGAACAATTGAGAGATGTGGTGGTCACTGACCATCAGTGGCAGATGGCAAATAATGAAGAGAGGAGTACAACCATTCATCTTTACTGAGATGTTCTAATTCTTGTTGTCTTTGAATGAATTTACTACTGGAGTGTAAGCATGCATAGTGATTAGGTAGTCAGTACTGGTTTGCATTCCAAAGTCACCTAAATTTGGGAGTCTCTATTAGCAAATGTGTACATTTAAATTAGCAGAAGCACCGCAAACAAATGAACAACCAAATATTAATACTCAATGTCCATAGGTTCATAGGAGGTTACTAGGCTAATGGCCCTAGGGCCTTTATAAGCCTAGCCATGTTATACCCTTGCCCCCTAACTGACATTGGTTAGATAGTAATTTTTTACATAGCGAGTCTATGATCAGCAACAACTACCACTGTCCGTGAGGGACATAGGTGTCACTCCCAAGATGAAATTATGATCTCCCATCCAATTATTTAGGTTGCATTTGAAAAGGGTCATTGAGGAGCTCTGCGTCACATGAACTTGAGAGTTTATTCAAGAGGAGCAACAATCTCTGGGATATATATCTGTCTCTCCAGCATGTTCTGTTAATGTAACAGGCTAGGCTAACATCCTTGGAGAGAGTGACTCTTCTCCCATTTGATTTGCCGAAGCACAGCATTTCCATTAGGACAGTGTCAGCGACTGCTCTGTAAGCCAGGCACAAGCTGCATCTCAGCAGCAAATAAGATACAGAGTGCAGTGACATGGCTTTCAGTCTTTCCATGTAGGTCATGTTTTGGAGGCCCTGAATTTTCCTGTTGAGAAACTTCTGTGGTCTCTCCAGCTGCTTCAGGTGTGTGGTGAGGCACATGCAAAAGGGAACATTATACTGTATTAGTGGCCTGATAAGGGTTAAGTAAAGAGGAGTTATAGCATCCTTAGTCTTGGATGTAATCTCCTTACTTATGAGATGCACAATGCAGAAGACTTGCCTTACCACAGTGGATGCATGGTGATCTAAGTATAAATTGGTATCAACCTCTGTTCTCAAGTCTTGCACCATGGGTTTGAGCTTGGGGGGGGGGGTGCTGTCAATATTGCAATTTGCAGGTTATTCCTCTTTGCCAGAGGTGTTAATAATGTACTTTTTGTGTTCAGTTTTAGTTTGTTGCTTTGGCACCGATCCTTTGTGTTAGCCACTTTTGTAATATGTTAACATCATTGGGGGAATAAGTGATTGCACCATTTGCAATCATCACTGGACCTGGTAAGCCACAGGCCATCTACTTTCACCTAGATTTCCAAGAAATAGATTCCAAACAGTAGAGGGCTCAGCACAGATCCTTGTCGTATGCCACCGGTAACTGGTCTAGTAAACACATTAGTGCACTTGTTTGCAAAACCTTTTGATTTTATTGGTTCATTAATGAAGTAAAACTGGGTTGGGTCAAAGTTTGAAGGTTGCCTATGTCCTTTCTTGATAAGGTAGGTGACCCTTTCCATGGCTTTGCAGATTAGACTGGTTAGACTTATGGGTTTATACTTCCCAGTGTCAGTTGGTGGGCACCCTTTCAGCAAGGGATTACTATTGCTGTTCTCCACTCTGTGGGAACAAAGCCAGTGCTCAGACTGTTACATGCTCATACAGGGCTTTTGTGCACACCTCCATATAGGCTTTAATGTTTTCTTTGTTTGGAGGAGCTTGGTAACTAGCAATGGTGTCACTTAGTAGGACATAGTTTGCATTAGAACAGTTATTAAAGGTTTTGTGGTAAGGTGGGTATTCTAATTTTTTATTTATTTCAAGGGAGATGACTTTGTGATCTGATCTAACCAGCAAGGACATCACATTTAGGGAGTGCAACACTCTCCCATATCTGTGAGTATGAGGTCAAGGATATTTGTACGCCTAGTGGGAGTGCAGACTAAATGCTTCAGGGCATTTGAATTGACAAAATCTAGAAATTTTTGAGTCTGTGTGTTAGTGGTTGTGTATACTTTCCAGGTAATGGAGGCATAGTTGAAATCACCCATGAATGTGGTATTGGGCTGAATGGTAGGTGGTTTTAGGTATGATATGTGGGTTCCCATGCTATGAATGACCCATCACTTGTAAGATCACAATCACCACAATAAAACTAGTTGTAAACCTATGCTATCACATCCACAATACCATACTTTATAACAAGTAACTTACTCAGTGCATTCCACATTTGTGAAATAAGTTGACTTTACACGTCAAACGCGGTACTTCTCTTACAACCTTTATAACCTGTTGGAATAAGTGTGAAAATTCAGGACAAAACAAATTTCCAAAAACGTGTTGTCCTCCCCTCCCAGAAAAAAAGTAAATATTCTATTTTTTTTTTCAGTCTTTAGTGGATGAAATCAGAGTTTCATTTTTCTGACTTTGTTATATCTACCAGCCCAGCAGGGTAAACTACTGATGGGGTCTGTGTATGTTATGTACTGCCTGATTAACATACAATAAATAAATAAAGAAATAATACAATTGTTATTACTTGGGTCAGCTGTAGTTCATAACAGATCTTTTTATTTTCAGCCAGTTTAGGTCTAAGTCATTTACTCACAAAACATACTCATACCCAAATTTGTCTCAACACAGGCCTCAGCTTTAGTAAGAAATCTCATTAAATAACAAAGAACATAATTCACAAGTGGTGATCTTTAAATGTGTGCAAACTGGTCCCTGTGCAATACAGACAAGCTATTAGCACATAATTTTAGCTTTTATCTACCATCACCACCAGTTACAACACAAAAAGACAGTCGGGAGTGGGGTTCACAGCTGGGTTTCTGTGAAGATACTGAATACCACACACAAACGAAAAAAGCAAACTCAAGTAAACAAATAAAGGCGGACTGGAACACAATAGGAGACGGCTTTAAAATAAAGACTGATTTAATGAATCCAGATAAAGTGAGCGCCAAGTGTTCTGCCTTCTTCAGACAAACAGCAGAATTACAAATAACACTAAGTTTTATGCTATGAACATTTCTTTAAAGCCAATCAAAGACAAATGCATTATTTAGTTGCTAGTATCCAGGGTAACCTTAAAAAGACATAGTGAATGCCAAGTAAAAAACACATCCTATTTTCAAATGCTGCAACAATGTGTTACAAACCAAAATCATTAAAAGGTGCATTTACGTAAAATATAAAAAAGTACATGTTTTGTACTAGAACAAGACATAAAAGAAATTATTAATGAGCATTAAGCCCAAAAACCAACGTAGAAGTTAGATTTTGGCGATCGTTCCTATAAGCGGATATGAACCTCCAGGATATTTATCCATCCATTTGCCATATTAATCTAAGGCCAATTAAAGTGCATAATAAAATTTCCACCAGCAATGCTACGTCTGTTGAAGGACTGTAGTGTCCGTGTTATGAAACCGGACAAGGGTGGGGGTGTGGTTTTTATGGACCATTGCAAATACGTTGAATATATGATGGAACACCTAGACACACCAGCATACAGAAAGGTCTCACTAAATGAAATACATAGTGCTTATAAAAAAATCAACAACATTCTGAATGACCTATTTCTAGAGGGCTTCATTGATTCAGATGTTCATAGGTATTTACAGATGGCAGCTCCAAGAATTCCAGCTTTTTTTTGGCACACCTAAGCTACATAAACGCCTACATGCGCCCCCCTTCAGACCTATAGTCGATGGGAGGGGTTCTATTACCTACACATGTGCCAAATTTGTGGACAATATTATGAAACCTCTTATACAGAGTGAGGTTCACATTTGTAAAGATTTTTGGTCCTTCTTGAAGGATATCAGTAAACAAAGATATTCCACGGATGCAGTGTTCTTGACTATAGATGTCAAGGACCTATATACTGTTATACCCCAAGAGATAGGGCTTACCTGGGTAAGAGAATTTATGAATGCCAAAAAAGTTGGAGGGGACACTACTTAGTTGAGACCCTATTGGAGCTAGTATTAGAAAACAACTTCTTTATGTTTGAGAACAATTTCTATCTTCAAACATCAGGGGTTACCATGGGCTGTGGTGGTACTTTTGCGAATGCGGTAATGGCACATTGGGAGGCTGTATTCCTTTTTAAGGATGAGGTATTTCAACAACATGTCACCTGGTACACTAGGTACCAGGATGACATCTTTTGCATTTGGGAAGGTGACAAGGAGCTCATTCCTTCATTTATTGATAGGATTACTGGAATGACAGATTTTCTTCAGTTCACCTTTAACATAGCTGATACAGAAATTAATTACTTAGGCATACTTCTTATTAAGGACACAACTAATCACAGATTTAAAAGTGTCATCTATAGAAAACCCACGTATTCCAATTCTTTACTACTCTTTTCTAGTAACTACCCATACCACCAAAAAAGATCTGTTATAAAAGGTCAAATTGTCAGGGCAGCACGGATGGTAACAGATGACTATGATTTTCAAGTTGAATGTAATAAATTAAAGAACATGTTTATATCTAGGGGCTACCCATCTAATTTGATTAACAGTATTATTTCTGAAGTGTCTCGTAAACGAGACGAGGGTCATTTTTTCCCGCTTCTTTCTATTAACAACAACCAAGCTAGTGATAATTTTGAGGATCCTTCACCTATTGTAGGAGTTTTTAGGAGAAACAAGCTTGAGTGTAACAAATATTGCACCAGTATTTTGCATACCTTTTCCCTAGACTACCATCAAATTAAGGAAATCATTAATAAAAATTGGGATGTAATAAAACACGATAGGAACCTTTCCAGTATTTTAGGTGAAAAACCTAAGATAACTTATAGGAAGGGCGACAATTTGAAAACAATCTTGGAGAGATCTAAGAAAAAATTCAACTCCAATCGCCAATATGGTATGCATAAGTGCGGTGCATGCGCACAATGCAAATACATCAAGGTTGGAACACATTTTATCATTAATGGCAAGGAACACAAGGTAGATAATCATTATAATTGTGAAACGAAATCTGTCGTTTATGCAGCTCTGTGTAACCACTGTAAAGCATTTTACATTGGAAAAACTGAGCGCAAGATAAAAACTAGAATATATGAACACATGTATGCTGTTGCCAAGCAGGATGTAAATAATGCTCTGGCTAAGCACATTGTAGAACACAGTGGGCATTCTTTCGGTTTTACTGTCTTGCAGCAAAGAATCCCTGAAATAAGAGGGGGCCCATGGCAAATTCGTCTAGAAATTGACGAACTTTTGTGGCAGATTCGCACTAGAGCTCACCTGATGCCAGGTATTAATGATACCCTTTCAATTAAATGTGTCCTCAAGTGGCCCTCCTATAATAGATAACCTAATAGTATTTACAGTTATTTCATTTCAGAATGTAAATATACATTTTTTACATTTAGGATTAATAACTAGTCATATTTATATTAATTCTTATTGTTTGCAGACAACAAATGACTTGGTAGAAATTTAAACATGATAATTTTATCATAAATTTTTATCTTTATTTTTTGTCATTAGCTTAACATGGGTAGTTGTGCGTATGATGCTTAAGTTTACGTTTAATTCTTATTAATATATTCAACATATTCTGATTTCAATATATTACTGGTGCTACACTTAGATAGACATCTACCAACATGTATTGGTTGTGTAGTACAGTTATATATGTTGTTTTGCATTGAACTATATTTGAACATCTGCAGCCGCTTTAAGCATTGCTGGTGGAAATTTTATTATGCACTTTAATTGGCCTTAGATTAATACGGCGAATGGATGGATAAATATCCTGGAGGTTCATATCCGCTTATAGGAACGATTGCCAAAATCTAACTTCTACGTTGGTTTTTGGGCTTAATGCTCATTAATAATTTCTTTTATGTCTTGTTCTAGTACAAAACATGTACTTTTTTTATATTTTACGTAAATGCACCTTTTAATGATTTTGGTTTGTAACACGTTGTTGCAGCATTTGAAAATAGGATGTGTTTTTTACTTGGCATTCACTATGTCTTTTTAAGGTTACCCTGGATACTAGCAGCTAAATAATGCATTTGTCTTTGATTGGCTTTAAAGAAATGTTCATAGCATAAAACTTAGTGTTATTTGTAATTCTGCTGTTTGTCTGAAGAAGGCAGAACACTTGTTTTGCCGAAAGCGCTCACTTTATCTGGATTCATTAAATCAGTCTTTATTTTAAAGCCGTCTCCTATTGTGTTCCAGTCCGCCTTTCAAGATACTGAATACTACAAGCCTTGCTACTAAATATTTAATTTATTTATTTGTGTGTGTGTGTGTGTGTGTGTGTGTGTGTGTGTGTGTGTGTGTGTGTGTGTGTGTGTGTGTGTGTGTGTGTGTATATGTGTATGCATATACATATACATATTTCTTTAATTTCTAGAAACCAAAAAGTAATCAATATTCAGTCATATATCATAAAGGTCCAGTACACATGCACACACACAACTCTCAGCTCTCACAAATTTGGGGGAACACCTCTAATTTGTTCTCAAACTTTTGTTCCATCCTTCCTAAATTTAGAAATTATTTTGAGTTAACAGCAAACAATAAGATTACCTAATATGGAAGCTTCTCCTTAATTATTATTTCTTTGTCCATACTTCTGAGGTAAAAGTTGCAAGACATGACACACATACACAAGTAGATTGTTCTAACACATATGCAGCTATTTACCACAGTAGAAGAGTGGGCCACTTTTTTAATTTTTTCAGGCTCCAACTAGTTACAGAACAAAAACAAATGTCATGTTTGTTACAGTCCTTTATAAGACCTGTTTACAATTAAAAAATGAGTACACTCTTCAAAACAAATGACATGTCTCCAACTGGCTAATCAATAAAAAGGGTCTGTTACATGGATATGAACTTTCCTACTATCTCCTTTACCAGCTTAGTGGATATGGGCATCCTGAGGCAATGTAGAAATTGCCTAATGTTTGCTGACAACCAGTTAATTCTCAAACATATGGTATGTGAGAGATGTATTTACACAGTGTCACTGGAGGCAAAGCTCTCATATAAAAGCACTCCTACTGTGAATAAGGTTGTCAGTAGTACACACACTGCACCCATCACACACACATTTCAAAGCAGACACTAGAGGCACTTAAAAGTAATCTATATAAACCCCAAAGACCTCCTAGATGAAGTACACAACAAACTCCCTCAACAAGCCTGAACACACACTTTCAAAACAATACCCACATCAACACATATGGCTACATTTCATGGAGCCTCTTCTTCTTTGCCCATAAGGCAAGCCACCACAAAATCCAACATTCTAGTCATTGGAGACTCATAGGTTCATATGTTCATAGGAGGTTACTATGCTAATGGCCCTAGGGTCTTTATAAGCCTAGCCATGTTATACCCTTGTTCCCTTATTAACCTTGTTGTATGGTCTATAATTTGCAGTGCGAGTTTATGAACAGAACCAACTGCCCCTGTCCAAGAGGGACAGAGGTCACTCACACACACATGTAAATATATATGTATATGTAAATATATACGCACATGCTCATTATATTTACAGTAAATATTATATAGGTTCATAGGTAGGTACTAGGCTATCTGCCCGAGGGCATTTATAAGCCTAGCCAGAGTTTGTCGGCTTTCGCCACCTCATTAATTAATTAACTGATCCTCTGTCAAGCAGAGCCAATGAAGTGATCCCAGGGGTGTATTTTTTGTTACCCATCCACTCATCAAAGTTTCTCTTGAAGAGTGTTAGTGAGGGGCTCTGCCTGATGTAACTTGGAATTTTGTTCAAAAGCATGGGAAGTCTCTGTGACAGGAATCTATCCCTCCAGCATGTTCTATTTATTATTGTGGCAAGGTTTAGCTCACTAGAGCACGTGGCTCGCAGTGACTTGGATTTCTTTAGGTATAGCATGTCCATCAATTCTGAGTTGGACATGGCTTTGTAAGTCAGGCAGAGATCACCTCTGATTAAGCGATATGCCACTGAGTACATCTGGAGTTTTTTCATTCGGGCCGCATAGGGCATATGTTTGAGGCCAGTAATCCTCTTGGTGAGGTACTTTTGTGGTCTTTCCAGCTGTTAGAAGTGTCTTGTGGGGTACATCCCAAATGGGGCATTGTACTCTATGATGGGTCTAATGAGTGACGAGTAGAGGGGCACTATAACCTCTTTATTTCTAGATGCGAACCCTTTAGTAATTAGATGGGCCACATAGAAGGATTTCCTAACTACTTTGGCAATATGATTGTGAAAGAAGAGATTACTATCTACCTGGGTCCGCAGATCTCTTATTACCTCATCTGTATTAATGGGGCTGGCATCTGTGTGGTAATTCGTGAGTGTTTTGTTTTTCCCAAACGGGATGACTATGCATTTTTTGGCATTTAGCTTGAGGCCATGACTTTGACACCAGGTGTCCGTCTCAGTAAGGCCCTTTTGGAGGATGTCCGTGTCAGTCGGAGAGTCAGTTATGGCTCCCAGTTTGCAGTCATTGGCGAATTTGGTTAGCCATAGTCCTCCTGTGTTTGCCTGTACTTCTGAGAAGTATATGCCGAACAGTAGGGGGTCCCAGGACCGAGCCTTGCAGGACACCACTTGTGACTGGTTTAGAGTTGGACCTAGAGCCCGCTATTCTTACCGTGTGAGTTCTGTCTGTAAGCCAGTTGGCATCCCATCTCGTGACGTAGGCGTTTATGTTCAGGCTGGTGAGTTTTTCTGTAATACCCGAGTGGGGAATGGTGTCGAAAGCCTTGACGAGGTCAGGGTAGGCTGTGTGAACCACCTTTCCCTTGTCTATGGCCTTTGTGACTGTCTCGAAGAAGTCAACCAGGTTTAGTAGGCATGATCTGCTCTTAACAAAGCTGAACTGGGTCGGTCAAGTGTTTGGAGGTTCCCAATATCTTTGTTTATGAGTTCCATGATGATGCGCTCCATAGCCTTGCAGACCAGGCTAGTCAGGCGATAGTTACCAGGGTCAGTTGTGGCCCTTCCTTTGTGGAGAGGAATAACCGTTGCTGTGTGCCATTCTATGGGCACATAGCCTGTGGAGGGGCTAAGGTTGAACAGCGTGTTTAGGTGGGGGGTTAATTCGTTCTGTAGTTCGTGCAAGACGCAGCCTTGGATACCATCTGGTCCAATTGACGCTGTGTTTTTGGCTTTTGAAAGGGCTGTTTTCACCTGTGCGTCTGTGATTTTTGGGACACTACACTTTTCCGGTATTATTGTGGGCCCTTTTGGAGGTGAGAGGGGGGTGAAGTTTGCACTGAATCTATCTGCCAGGATGTTGGCAATATCAGTAGGTTCAGTATATTTTGTGCTATTTTGCACTAGTTCAGTGCATATCTGCGAGTTGCCACTTAGATTCTTAACATAGCTAAAGAAGGCTTTGTGGTTATCTTTTGAATCCTTGGCTATTTTTTCTTTCGAAGTTAGCCTTGGATGATTTCATGAGGGACCTCAGTTTCTTACTGATACTGATCAGTGATGTCTTTCCTTCTTGGGATTTGCTTTTTTTCTGAACTAGTTTCCTCCTTCTATTGTATAGGCTGTTTATTGCAGGGGGTCCATTAAACTGGTTTCCTTCTCTTAGAGGGGTGGGTCTTGGTTTTGCTAGGGATGGCACGATCCATGCATCCTTGTAGGTGCTCATAGAGTGCATTTGTAAAGATTTCTGCATCTTGGGCAGCGTTATCCTTTAGCGTGGGTTCTGTGAAACTTGCCACCTCTGTCTTAAGTAAGGTGAAGTTTGCTTTAGAAAAGTTTTTTACTGTGGTTTCCTTAGTTGGGGGTCGTGGTGGGGTGTGGACATCCAGAGTGATTAGTTTATGGTCTGATCAAACCAGTGATGGGTTGACCTCCAGTGTGGAACACCTGTCGCCCATGTTGGTGCTGACCAGGTCCAATATGTTTTCACCTCTGGTAGGGGAGTTTACCAGCTGATCCAGGGTATTTGAGTTGATGAATTCCAGGAAGCGCTGGGCCTGGCAATTTGTACTTCAGTAGTTTTCCCAGTGAATGGTAGGGTAATTGAAATCGCCCAATATCAGGTTGTTTGGTAGGACCTTCATGTTTTCCAGTGTCTCCAGAAAGGTGGAGTGGTGGTCCTGGGTCTTGGAGGGTGATCTGTAGCAGGCCACAATTTGCATTGCAGATTTGCCCGATGTTAGTTGCACATGGATGATCTCAGAGGTGTCATGCTACACAACTAACCTGGAGGTGTAGGTATCCTTGATGAATATGGATACACCCCCTCCTTTTGTGTTTCGGTCCGTGTTCAATGGCCGAAACGTGTGGTATGAGTTGTAGCCCAGTAGTGCTGGGGTGCTCTCTGGAGCCTTGAACCAGGTTTCAGTTACTGCACAGATGTCGACATTCTCCATACTGAGGAGTGCTTCGAGCGTGTGCATTTTGAGATTTAAACTCCTGGCGTTGAGTTGCATAACCCTCAGTTTTTTTGTTAATTGTGCTGTTTAGGGAGGTGGGTTTGATTTTTGAGCCTTGCCTAAAAAGGCACTATGGGGGCAGCAAGAGCCTTGGCCAGTATTCGAAAGCCTAGAGGTGACAGGTGCAAGCCATCTCTTGTGAAGCAAAGCGGCTTGTCTAGCATGTCATCCCAGGCTGACAGACACTGGATCCTCTTTGAATGACACCAGAAGCTTAGCCAATTGTTGAAATTGATCATTTTTTTCTTTATAATGAGGTATCATTCTTGGTGAGGGCAGGATGCTACTCAGGGTCAGGGTCATACCAGCCTGGGCTACATGATCAGAGAGCTCTTCCATGTCTCTTTTCATGTAGTCCAGGGAGGTACGTCTCAGGTCATTCACACCAGCATGAACAATGACAGAGTCATATTTGTACTTGTTCTGGAGTGACCTGAGTGCTTATGTTATGTGGCGGATTCTGGCTCCTTACAGGCAGCTAACAGTAACCTTCTGCTTGTTAAGCCTAGTGAGTGGGACGTCAGTGTGCATGACTATAGAGTCACCTATTACTAGTGTGTTAGGTACGTTATTTTACCTTAAGGGCTGTGATTGTGCGGCACACTGATTTTGTGTTTTATGTGTTGTCTGGTTTGTGACGGGAAGTGCATTTTGTTTGGGTGTCTGCTTTGGAGGCCCCTGATGCTTTTGCAGGTTTTTATTTAGAGCCTCCGAGTATGATTTTGTGTATTTATGTGTATTTTTTGCCAGTGCTGTTTTAGTAGGTCTGTGTGCGGCTGGAGTTGTGGTGCAAGTGTTAACCTTCTCCTCTTGGCTGTCTGTTCCATTCTTGGCTGGAAACAGCTTAACTTCTAGTTTGGCTAAATAATTGCATCTCTCACATATGTTAGTGTTTTGTGGTAGGAGGAGAGGGTTGTCTTTGTACATGAGGCAGTTGTAACATTGCCTCAGGATACCCAGATTCACTAGCTGGACTGGAGAGTGCACCTGAAGTTGCCCTTTGGTCATCCCTAAATAGTATGTTGAGCTGCTTAGTCACTTGGTTGATGAGGGGTGAATAAAGAGCCTTGCCCTTCTGGGCAGTCAGTGTCAGGGTATATTAGTGCTTGCTATTAGGTTTGAGCAAGTGCTGGGCTGTAACATGCTTTTTGAGTGCTTAGGTTGAGAGTTAGACTAGTTTCAAGGGAAAAACTGAAGAGGAGACTTAGTGGAGCCAGGAGTAATTTAACCATAGCTAATCGGCACTGCCGAGTGCACAGAACTGTGCAAACACAGTTTTTATAGTAGGGAAATGAAAGAGAGAGAAATTAGCTCAAAATGGCCAGTAAATTACTAACGTCTGGGCTGGAACCACTCTTCCAAGGACAGATAGGTTGCTCAAAGCTCCCCTCTCTCACAGGTGAACAGAGAAACTCCCTTCTATCCAAGTAAGGTATGGGCAACTCAAAAACTAGTATCACAGCCCTGAATTCAGCACTAGACTGAAAACTGAACTATACTAGCTTAGAAAGGCGGGAAACAAAAATTTTTTTTTTTTTTTTGAAGATAAGGCATAAACAGTAAAAAATACACTTAAAACAGCTTTAGGTGACTACAAACGAACAGAAAAGGCCATCACACTTTAGTGTGTAGCCTGTAACAGTTATACAAATTACTTAAACAAAAAACAAATTTTTAAAAGTGCAGGCAGTCAAATAAGTACAATATGTGAAAAAAAAACAAGCTTTGAAATCATAATAAATGCTGGAAAATCTGTGTTTAGGCAGAAAACAGTTAAGTACATCAAGAAAGTACAGAAAATTTATACTTAATCACTCCAAAGTCTCTCTCCTAAGCTAGATGGCTTGTATCAGTTTAATGCTTTCTAGTGCTACCAGTAGGTTAATTACAGAAAAGATGGGAAACAAGCGCAGATGTGGTCTTTTAAACCAGAAAGTTGAAAGAGATGGACAAACTGTCCAAATGGTCAATAAACTACAATTTCTAGGCCAGGTACCTCTCCTCTCGTGGTAGACAGGCTACCTAGTGCTTACCACTCCCACTGATAAGCTAGAAGGCTTCCCCCCAACAAAGAAAGGCTTGTGGGTCTCAGAAGCTTACCAACAGTCCTGGATACAGCAACTCTGTATCTGGACTAGGCTAGTTACAGGAAAGGTGGGAAACAAGTGCAAGTGCGGCTTTTAAACCAGAACATTGAAAGAGATGGAAAAAACTGCTCAAATGGCCAATAGCTACAATTTCTGGGCCAGGAACCACTCTTCTTGTGATAGGCTACCTAATGCTTACCACTCCTACTGATAAGCTAGAAGGCTTCCCGCCAACACAGAAAGGCTTGTGGGGCTCAGAAGCTTACAAAGAGTCCCGGAATACAGCACATCTGTACCTGGACTAGACTAGTTACAGGAAAGGTGGGCAACAAGTACAAACGTAGGCTTTTAAGCCAGCAAGTTGAAAGAGATGGAAAACTGCCCAAACGGCCAAATAAACTACAATTTCTGAGCCAAAACTCACTCTTCCCGTGGAGGATAGGCTTCCTAGTGCTTACCACTCCCACTGATAAGCTAGAAGGCTTTCCTCCAGCACAGAAAAGCTTGGGGCTCAGAAGCTTACTAACAATCCTGGATACAGCAACTCTGTAACCAGACTAGGCTAGTTATAGGAAAGGCGGGAAACAGGCACAAGTGCGGCTTTCAAACCAGAAAGTTGAAAGAGATGGAAAAAAATTGCTCAAACAGCCAGTAGCTACAATTTCTGGGCCAGGAACCACTCCTCTTGTGGTGGATAGGCTACCTGATGCATACCACTCCCACTGATAAGCTAGAAGGCTTCCCTCCAACACGGAAAGACTTGGGGAGCTCAGAAGCTTACAAAGAGTCCTAGATACAGCAAATCTGTACCTGGACTAGACTAGTAACAGGAAAGGCAAGAAACAAGCGCAAACACAGGCTTTTAAATCAGAAGGTTGAAAGAGATGGAACAGCTTCCCAAACGGCCAATAAACTATAATTTCTGGGCCAGAAACCACTCCTCCTGTGGTAGATAGGTTACCTAGTGCTTACCATTCCCACTCATAAGCTAGAAGGCTTCTCTCCAACACAGAAGGGCTTGGTGGGCTCAGAAGCTTACCAACAGTCCTGGATACAGGAAATCTGGATTGCACTAGTTATAGGAAAGGCGGGGACCAAACGCAAAACAGGCTTTTAACCAGGAAGTAGAAGGAGATGGAAAAACTCCCAAACGGCCAATGAACTACAATTTCAGGGCCAAAACCCACTCTTCCCATGGTAGATAGGCTACCTAGTGCTTACCACTCCCAGTGATGAGCTAGAAGGCTTCCCTCCAACACAGAAAGGCTTGGGGGGCTCAGAAGCTTACCAACAGTCCTAGATACAGCAAGTCTGTATCTGGACTTGACTAGTTACAGGAAAGATAGGAAACAAGCTTAGAATTTTTTTTGTTACAGAAAAGCAGCTAAAACAGTAGTAAATACAATTCAAATTTTAGGCCAGCACACCAGAGCGTGTAGCAACACTACGGCAAATACAGTTCAAATAAATGCAATTAAATTAACAAATGATTAAAAAAAACAAGTGCAGAAGGCAGTAAATTAGAAGGCTACTAACAAGCAGTAATAAGTGCAGAGTAAGAGTGACTGAACAGATAACAGCACGCAGAAGAACAACTAAGACAGTTACAGTAAGAGCAGATGAATAAGATAATATATATGTGTGTGTGTGTGTATATACAGATAGATACATACACACAACATATCAACATATGCATATATATAAAACATCTAATGACCACTGATAAAAAAGACCACTACTTCCACCTACAAAGCCAACATAAAAATAATCCCCAAAAATTCTGGTCTTCCATCAGCCAACTATTACACCCAGGCTCTCAAAGCAATCCATCCCCTGACCCACAAAAAACTCCCACTGAACTTGCTACCCTCTTCAATTCCTACTTCATTGACATCATAGCTAACCTAACCACCACCTTTCCTACAGTTAACAGCACCGCCACCAAGACAGCTGATGACCAAATCATCCCAGAAAACAAGTCTACCCTTAACCCTAACCTAAAATTCTCCCCCATACCCACTAGCACAATAAAAAAACTTTTACTTAAGCTAAAACCCTGTACTCTGGCCCCTGACAATCTACCCCCACACTTCCTGCAGCTAGCAGCAAACTCTATAGTTTATCCCATCAGCATACTCATTAACAGATCAATTAAAGAATCCCTTGTCCCAGACATCTGGAAAAAAGCATTCATTCTTCCCTTACACAAAGGTGGCACCAACACAGACACCGCAAACTTTTGACCCATAGCAATTCTCTCACCCCTCTCTAAAATACTGGAAAAATGCATCCATGCCCAACTTCTCAACCACCTGCATGAAAATCAAATTTTAGCACCCACTCAGCATGGTTTCAGACAAGGACACAGCACCACTACCGCCCTCCTATCCTTCCTTGATACAGTTAACCGGGCACAGGATTCTGGTAAAATAATCGCTTCACTTTTCCTTGACCTCTCCAAAGCTTTTGATACCATTTCCCACACTATCCTACTCTCTAAACTATCCACCCACCACATTTCTCCCCCTACCCTACAATGGTACAACAGCTATCTCTCCAATAGGCAGCAATCCACCAAATGGCGACAGTCTTACTCTCCCTTCCTCAGTACATCCACAGGGGTACCCTAAGGCTCCATACTTGGTCCTCTCTTATTTAGCATCTTTATTAACAACTTTCACACCACTCTCCCACAATGCTCAGTAATTCAGTATGCTGATGACTCTACAATAATATGCACTGCAAATTCCATCTCTGAACTCCAGCAAATTACCTAGAATGCCCTCACATCTACTGAATCTTGGATGCTTAACAATCATCTTGCCCTAAATCAAAAAAAAAAAAAAACTAGTAATTTTTACTCCTAGGCAAACCACTCCATTTGATAAAAAAACTCTTCACTATACAAGCCCAAGACACTACCACTATAGAAGTTGTCCCACACACCAAATTACTAGGCATTATTAGAGATGAAAACCTTAACTTTGACCTACACATAAACAATAACATCAAAAAAACACACCAAAAGCTTGGTATGCTCTACAGGCACCAACACTTTCTTAGCTTCTCTACTAGACAAACCCTTGCAAGTACCTTTTTATTGCCCTCTCTCCTTTATGGTGCCCCTCTCCTCACTAATATCCAAAATTCTACAAAATCCAAACTTGCTATGTGTTACAACAGAATAGCAAAATTTGCCACCAAGGCCACATTCTCATCCCACCATTGTAAGTCACTGAAACAATTAGGGTGGCTGGAACTCCCCCACAATCTCTCATTCACCCAACTAACTACTGTGCACAAAATAATCTACAGACCCACAGACTGTCCTGCTCTCTCAACTCTACTTGCCAAATACCATTCCAGCAGGCATCTGAGATCTGAAAATCATCTACTTCTAAAAGTAGATAAGCCCACCTTACCTGCTGGTCAACTCCTCTATGCCTTCACTGTCGCCAAACTATGGAACTCACTTCCGCCTTCTATAAGAAACACAGGCAGCACCACCACCTTCAAACAAATGCTGAAAAATCATCCCAACTCTTCCTGGCTGTGTTCCTGCTCTATAACCTAACCTCTTCACTCTCCTTATATGATTACTAAACTCCTATGTCTTTTGCTACTAGTGACTGATGATATTTTCTCCATATTTATTTTTATCTTCACTTGTTGATTCTGGTACAGTAATACTGATCTCTGTTTATACCAATCTGATTGAATTCATTGAATTCTGCTTTAATGTATATTTTCTGTATATATTGCTTTAATCAAACAAACTAGATTCCTGCTTTTATGTATATATTCTGTATATGTTACTATATTTACTATCTGTAACACTGTTTCTGCTTCTGTACTAATTAATGTTTATATTTTTTCTGTATCTCGTTGGAGCTTTTCTCCCTGGGCCTCCATTGAAAATGGGCTCTTTTAGGCCCAGTGGACTTATCCCGGTAAACAAATGCAATAAATAAATATATATATATATATATATATATATATATATATATATATATATATATATATATATATATATATATACACACACACACACACACACACACACACACATGTGTGTGTATATGTATATGTATATATATATATATATATATATATATATATATATATATATATATATATAAAGTTGCTAGAATAATTGGATTTTGTGTTGCCATGCACTTCTGAATGATATAAATTCTGAAACTCGTGTGTGTCCTTGTTTACTGAAATCAATCATCATTCATTTACCAGAAAACCACAAATGTTATGAGAAACAGATCAAATCATGAGGAAAAAATCATGAGAGGTATGTTACCACTGCATACAGTCTGGCATCTTGCTGCTTTGCGAGGCAGGAAGCCATCCCTAAAGCTTAGATGCTGATAAGCACCAAGGCTAACTCTTTTAGACAGCCAGTCTGTAGTGCTTGCTTCGCAAGGTAAACAGACATGGTTGTGGTTATTCATAGGTACCTCAGTCTCACTGAGGCAGAAGAAAGACAAAAACATGAATGGATTGTTTCTGTGGGCAGTGTCTGTAACCACTGGCCACAAGATACCGCTTCTCTTCCTACAGTATTTAAAAAATGCCTCAGTTGCCAACAGAAAAAAAAAAAAAGCTTAACATTTTCAGGAAGTTTAAGGTTAGTACTTGTCCTTATAAGTAGGACCTCTTGTCCCAGGTAACAGGACCTGCTGAATGCTGGCTTAGAAAAAAATCTAAACCCCCAACACTGTAATAATTAAATTACAGAAAAGAAAAAAACATAGGATGGAATTGTGTCTGTGGGCAATAAGTAATGTTACCACGACCTGCATATATATCCTGCTGTATTACAGCAAAAAAAAAAAAAAAACGATCCCGAGGCTAAGATGCTGTTAAGCACTGAGATTGGTTCTTCTAGGCAACATCTCTAGTGCTTACTTCACAATGTATAGGGACACTGCAGTTATTCATAGCCATAAGGGGGAAAAAAAACTTGGATCGCTGTAGGTAGAGTGTGCTGTTACCACCATAATTCTCAACCTCTTAGCCCAAGAAATGTGAAAAACGCTTAAAATAATGGAGGACAAAGTCCCAGAAATAGAGATAATTGTTAAATATTGCTCTTATAAACTTAGAAAGTTGGTAGAATAATAGGTTTTGCATTAGTATGTATTTTCAGTATGATATAACGTTTGAAATTAATATATGTCATTATTTAGTGAATTCAGTCCTCAGAAATTTGACAGAAAACCACAAATCTTATGAGAAACAGACAGGATGGGCAATAGTGTAAATCGCAAGTACCTGTAATTTTTATTATATGTAAAAGCCTGGGAGGTAAGGACTACAAGTTATATAGGCTGCATTAAAGTAAGGTTTCGATTTTCATGGATAATGAAAACAGGAATGGAACACTGCGGACGGAGTCAAGCAAAACACTGGCAGGACCTAACACTGATGTCATAAAGTGGGAGGTAGTAAACAAAGTGGGTGGCAACATTCACATTTAGGTCCAAGGCAAGCAACCCTATTTGGAAATCATACAGTGCCCCTTAAGTCAACATTTGCTGCTAGTTCAAAAGGAGGTTGTGCCTGGAGAAAAAATGGCAAATCCCATGATAAGGGAGGATCCTTGACAGGTTGTCTGAGTAAAAATTTACCTTTATGAAAGGCTTTGTGTAGTTTAAGGGAGGCCAACAATAAATGAACCTTATTTTACATGACTGATAGAGATTGCAACCAGTTGTACCTTGATCTCAGAGTAATTTGTGCTAGCATGGAAAACGCAGGCCAGAAAAGCTAACACCATTGGAATGGGTGACGAAAAAGTGTCTAGGTGTCTCTCATTGTGTTGATTACAAAATCTTTTCCATTTGCTCTTGTATATCTTCTCAGTGTAATCCTTTTGTAAAATGGTAAAGATGCATAGTACTTGGCATGAGAGATTAGACTGTCTAGTTATCAAAGAAAGTGGAGAAACCATGCAGTTTTAGCTAGAGTATTTCTCCAAATGAGACATCCTCGAGTGGTGACCTTTGGGGACCCATCCCCTTCATCAAAGTCTGTGTTCTCTGTTAAAAATTCTTGTGGGGAATCAATACGTTTCTGCTTGTACTTATGCCTTTGGGGAATATCTTCATAGGGGTGGTCCAAAGAGGATGCGGATGTATGGGAAGAGTGCTGCAAAAGGACTGTCTCAAGGTTTAAATGCAACAGGTGGTCAGACAAGACAAAATGAGCAGACTCAGGACCCAAGACAGACATGTGGAGGGGAGAACATGAGGGGGGTAACGATGCCCTATCCCCAGTCATGTGGAGAGCTCCCTCCACTTTTTTAAAACACAGATGCCTATGGAGAGCCAGGACTTTTCTATTAGGAACCAATGCCACCTGCCTAAAGAAATCCAAGACTTTCCCATGACCCTGCATCGACGCAGAGGTCGGAGCTGAACTGTCTGGCTCCAAAACCCTGAGGGGAAGGGATGTCTCTGAAAACCTTGAAGTTGACCCCTTATCCCTGGATCTGGCACAGAAGCTATGGCTCAGAGGTCCCTCTTGCTCTGACAAGGTCTGTGCCAGCTGGATCAGGGAAGACAGAGTTATCAAAGACCAAGTCTTTTGGGATCTGACCCAGACAATCCCATGGTTCTTGAATCCTGAATCAGTGAAGTCAAAAGGATGGATCAGAGTAGGAGATACTATTGGTGTTTGGGCTAGTGTGAAGCTCACTGGTCTGATAGGAGATGGAAGCACTTCCAAATGAATTTGGGTCCTAAAAAATTTTCTCATAATCCTGTTCATATCTACTTTAGACAGGATCTAGGAGGAACAGAAGGATGAGGAGGTAGATGGCGGTCTAGAAACTCTGCAGGGAGTTTCTTGTAGAAATGGAGAATGCAGCCTTAATGGAACTGGTTCTGGAGAGAACCGAGGTTGTTTATGGGAAGGAGACTTACTTGAAGGTAACACTGTATCCAAAGAGGTAAACACATGTGCAAGTTTAGATATTTTTGATGGTTGAGCTGAAGCCAGTGACGAGAGAGGAAAGTGCTCAGGGGAGTACCTCCTTGACTCTTTAGCCTTTCATTTTTCTTTGGACATTTTGTTAGACGACTCTTCTTTCTCACCCTGATATTTTTCCACTGGTTTATTTGCAGAGGGGGAAGCACCAGATATTGAGGAAGAAGGTAGCAGTCTATAAAGTATAAACTTGTTCCTGCATTCATTCCAGGCTCTTTCGTTGAAGCCAGAACAAATTTCACAGTTGACCTCATGATGAGCATCCTAAGACAGTAAACACATACTGAGTGGGCATAAAAGTCAGACATTTGTGCAGACACGGGTTCTACGACTCTTTGAGGCAACATTCTGTATATATTGGGAAGTAACAGAGAAATCTGGTTCCTCAGAGAAATGGGAATCCACTGGAAAGGAGGGGGGTGTTCCAGTGAAGTATTACACCCCCAATGGATTACTTTTACTTTCAGAACCCAACTCTCTGAAGCAGTCTGATTCCAGTAGGGAGGATGGAGTGTCAGAAACATAAAAAGGTTGCCAGAGTTGTGTGTGTGTGTGTGTGTGTGGTGGGGGGGGGGGGGGGGGCTGAACAGGAAGATAATCATTCAGACTCATTTCCATGATTTATTGAGCCTCCTTTCCATTTTAGAAACCTAATGACTAGCTCCATTATGCTTAAATTATTTAATTTGTTAAAGATGGGAGTCAGCAGCATCATAAGTACATTTTTAAATATCCTTAGTCACCGGAGAATACATTTATGTTCATCATACTGATCATTGCTGCACTAGCCTTAGCTATATGGGTTATGCCTCGCAAGGGATATAACAGACGGCGTCCACATTTTCAGAGTACCTTTCATGTGCTCAAATTGTTAGTGAGCTTCACCTGAGCTGACTAAAGAGATGTTTGGGCACCAAGCTATTCACAGCTTTCCTGCTGCTGAAGAGTAAGCTCCTCTGAGGCTTTCAAGGATCAATGGTCATGTTGGTTTGCTTTTATGTTGAGCAGAAAAGTACCCTTTGGGGAAAAATCTTGTGTCTTAAAAAATGTTTATTAATACTTTCTTGTTCTGAAAATAATGTTAATGCTATCAGTGTGTGTTTTAACTGACTGTCATGATAATGTACTGGAATGTTGAAACAAGAGCACTCCTTGTCAGTTGAAAAGCTGTTTTAAGTAAATAAAACAATTTTTATCTGGAGAAATTGTGTTTATTTTACTTTGTGGGTCTGGAAAGGTTTTAAAGTTTTCTTTATTGAAATGCCATCACTTTAAATGCTGAGTACCGACAAAACTTAAAGAAAAGAAAGTGAAAGCACAGAAGAACGAATTTTGAAAACCGTTCTTAAAATTTTCCTTGCTGGGGGAAAGCCCCACTGCATCCCCCATGCGGAGGGCAAGCCACCCACAGCACATTAACTTATATATACCAAATCCAAGATTACCATACCACGGACAGAAGGGAAAATTCTGATAAATGACATCTTAGAGTTAGTATATGCAAGTCAACTCTTTCAGACGATCAGTCTCCCAAGTTTTGGGACTCATTCTACTGGGTCTGGATATCTCAAATGGTTCCCATACATACAGGGTGTTAACAACATGTCCTATGCAGACAAACTAAAAACTCTATCCTTTTACTTTGTCTCCTGCCAACTATTAAGGGGTGACCTATGCCTAACTAACAAGACACTCTCTAATCAAGTCCCAACAGAGCTGTTACACATATGGAAATCAAACAGCACGAGGGTCACCTGATCTAGGGAACTAAAATTGCTCCTTCTTTAGAACCGGCTTCAAGTGCAGTTTGGATCAATGGATGGGGAATTGCACATTCACACCTGGGGTAGCATACATGTCCCTTATGGAGAGGGGCAATCTATAAGGTACACAAGACAGAGGCATAAATCCATGGCATCCTTTTGCCTAGTGAGGCAATATGTTGGATAAAATCAGGTTATATTGGCTAGGCATGTAACGGCCCTTAAGGCATTAGCCTAGTAATCTCCTATAAATCTATATTATATATATGTGTGTGTGTGTGTGTGTGTGTGTGTGTGTGTGTGTGTGTACACACACATACTTAACTATCAAAATGTGGATATGCAGGTCGACGAAAATGGGTTGGTCGAATGTGTGCTCTACAAATGCTTGTAATGTCAAACTGAAAGTGCATGACTTCACATTAGCGAAAAGTGAGTTCACATTCGCTAATATGAAGTCAATGTTCGGAATTGGTATTGCGGCACACTACGGATTGGGAAATGCTCCCCATACTTCACAGTAGTGCGATCTCGGAGTTGGCATATATATCATGCAGGGAGTATGGGGGGGTGGAGTGGGGCTTGCAAGCAAAAATGTTACTGGGTAAGATGGACTTTCAACATTGGAATTCCAGTGTTCGAGGTTACCATTTCCAACATTCTGGTAATACTGTATTACCACAATTCGGACAAACAAGTTGACACACACACACACACACACACACACACACACACACACACACACACACACACTTGCCCCTTTGCAGAAGTGATGTAAAAAAGCAGTTGTAGTGACAGAAATAGTGTACTGTAACTTTAAGTATGTTGAGGTCATTACAGGAAGCTCCTAGAACAATCGTAAATATTTACACCACTGTATTTTCCGAGAAAAGGCAAGGAAATCCTTGTTTTACATTTTTGTGGGGGGTGCATTCCCCAAACCCCCTGCAACGTAAATATACCAACTCCAAGATTGCTCTACATTGTGGCGCTGAGTGGACTTCCTGTTCCACTCAGTCTTGAGTCATTGTTACACGCATTCTGTAATGTCAGCTTCCGTATAGTGAAGTTTCAGTTATTTGAAACTTCGCTCATCTGGTCTCAATCAGATGAAAGTCGGTCATGCACCTGCACATATACATATACATATACATACACACACACACGCAGGTATACACACATAGACATATATACATATCCATAAAGGTGGAGACTACAGTCCCTGGGAATTATCACCCCATTAGCCTCACGAGTCTGATATGTAAGACTATGGAACACATCATCATACACCTAATTAACTAGGATATAGGGAATCTCCAAACTCTGGATCCCACGCAGTTTGGTTTTATGAAGGGTAGATCATGCCTGCTCAACCTGGTTGACTTCTTTGAGTCAGCCACCAGAGATGTGGATGAGGGCAAGGCAGTTTATACAGCCTACCTCGATCTGACCAAGGTCTTTGATACCATTCCCCACTCAGGAATTATTGATAGACTCACCAAACTAGGCATCAACCCCTGTATCACTAGGTGGGTTGTAAACTGGATCACAGATAGAACCCACAGTGTGCAAGTAGCAGGCTCCAGGTCAGACTGCCGACCAGTCATGAATAGAGTCCCACAGGGATTGGTCCTGGGTCCTCTCCTATTTGGCATCTACTTCTCAGAAGTCCAGGGCAACATGGAGGGACTCTGGCTGACTGTGTTCGCAAATGATTACAAGCTGGGAGCCATTATTAACTTTCAAACTGATGTAGACATCCTACAGAAAGGCTTCACTGAGACCAATGACTTGTGTCAAAACCATGGCCAAAAATGCATTGTCATTCCCTTTCAGAAAAACTCAGTTCCCACTAATTACCACATCAATGGTAGCCCACTGCACACTGAAGGCGTTATAAGAGATCTGGGGACACAGGTTGACAGCAACCTCTCCTCCAACCACCACATTGCCATTATGGTCAGAAAGTCCTTCTGTGTGGCACATCTCATTACCAAGGGTTTTGCATCCAGGAAGAAAGTGGTCATCATCTCTCTACTCTTCCCTCATTATACCAGACTTTGAGTATAATGCCCTGTTTGGCATGTACCTCACTAAACCTTAACCATTATGCCAACCTCCTATAAATATACATATAAATAGGTCTACTTCACATGACTGAAATTTCATTTGACTGATTTTCATTTGACCGAGACCATGATACCCAATTTTCAAAATACTGAAAACTGACTTGACTGAAACTCATAATAATGAAACCTTACAATGCTAAATTTCAAAATACTAACTTGTAAACCATAGACAAGCACACTTTTTCCAGAACTTAAAAACTACTTATGTACACTCTTAACAGAAACCGGGCAATACAAAACCAAACTAGGTGGGGGGCTATGCCACCACACCCCGCAGGAGGGGCAGGGGGCTGTACCCCCCCCCCCCCCAACTGTATATACTAACTCCAGGATCACATTACAGTGGGGAAAAGGGCATGTACTTTTCACTTACCTTGCAGTAGTCTACATACTGCCACTACCGCTGGGAACGCACAAAACATCTGCCATATTACTTGAGACACTTTTCATAAATATGTAAACAGACATACCCACATTTAGAAACACTATAACACCACTTTTTACATGTCTATCTGTATTCTGGCAATCAGCACTATAAAAGTTACAGTAATTCTTTTTATTACAAGCAAGTCACAGGAGAAGGGAAACACACATTATGTCTATAGCTTACAATCCACTATTATGAGTTTCAGTCAAGTGAGTTTTCACTATTTTGAAAATTTGGTATTATGGTCTCGCGCAACTGAAATTCAAATAAAATTTCAGTCACATGAAGCAGACCCAAATTATACATACACACAGGCACACACTCGCACACACACTCGCACTTGCGCACAAGCTGGCACTTGCACACAAACTCACACACACTCGCAGTGGTGCAGCATATAGCACTGTTGCCTCAGAGAAGAGGTTCCTTGGTTCGATTTTCTGTGCCAGGTCTGCATGTCTTCCCTTTGTCTGCAAGGGTTTTTTCTAAGAGCTTTGGTTTCCTTCCACATTCCAAAGAAATGCAGTAGGTGGACTGGACACTATATATTTGCCACACGTGGAGCATGTGTGTGGTACTGACAAACAGCCATGGCAGGGCTAGCCACCCTGCAGCCTGAAAGTTGGCTGTACCTGATTGTGACTGTTGAAGTGACACCCCAACCCCATGTGGAAAAATGGGAAAAGGGGTTGTGAAGGGATGGATCTATTGAAATATATATGTAAACATACTAATATATATACAAGTATGCACACACACACGGGTCTACTTCAAAACATCGACTTACCATATCATCGATACAACATCATCGAATCTTCACAAAATCGAACTCCCTGAACAGTGAAAACTAACCCGGGGAAAAGAACCACTTGGCCACCATAGTAAACCTTGCCCTTTTCCCACTGTAGTGTGATCTTGAAGTTGGTATATTTAGTTGGGGGTATGCTGGAGGAAGCTCCCACATCAGGGGGTGTGGAGGGCGAAGCCCCTCACTTTGGAGGGTTTTCTTGCTTCATTATTTGTTGTTTTGCCCTGGTGGCCAAGTGGTTCTTTTCCCAGGGTTAGTTTTCACTGTTGTAGGAGTTCGATGTTGAGAAGATTCGGCGTTATGGTCTCAATGATCGTGTCTTTGATGATGTGGTAAGTCGATGTTTTGAAGGAGATCCATACACATGTATACATATAAACAGACACACACGCATGTGCACCAGGGCAAGCCACCCAGTGGTGTACCCTTTGGCTGAAGATGATTGTCACTGGCCAAGTGACACCCCGAATATCAGTGAAAAAATGCAAAAAACGGATTGGGTATGGATGGATGGAGACACATACATGCACAGCAGACAGCACTGTTGCCTCACAGAAGTTTCCTCAGTTTGATTCTCAGATGGAGTTCTTTATGTGCCAAGTCGGCATGTCGTCCCTTTGTTTGCGTGGGTTTCTTCCCATATTTCAAAGATATGCAGTATGTGAATTGGACACTCCAAACTAGCTATAGGTGGGAGTGTGTATGATTGTGTCCTATGGAAGAGGAGGCATGGCAGGGCTAGCCACCCAGGGGTGTGAACATTGCCTCTAGATGATGGTCACTGTTGAAGTGACACTCAAACCCCATGAGGAAAAATGGGAAAAGGGTTTATGGATGGATGGATGCACACGTGTACACACAAAGACAGTGGTACAGCATATAGCACTGTTGCCTTAGAGAAGAGGGTCCTCAGTTTAATTCCCAAATGGGGTGCATGCTTTCTGTGCCAAGTCTGCCTGTCTTCCCTTTGTTTGAGTGGATTTCTTCCAGGTGATTCAATTTCCTCTCAGATTCCAAGGAAATGCAGTAGGTGAACTGGACACTATAAATTTGCCATAGGTGGGATCATGCATGCGAGTGTATGGTATTGAAAAACAGCCATGGCAGGGCTAGCCAGCCAGCGGTGTGAAAGTTGGCTGTACCTGTTTGTGACTGTTGAAGAGACACCCCTACCCCATGGGTAAAATGGGAAAAGGGGTTTTGAATAGATGGATACACAGAAATATACACGTACAAATACACATTACGCACACATATATATATATATATATATATATATATATATATATATATATATATATATATGTTATTCTTCTTTCGGCTTTTCATGGTGAGGGGTCGCCACAGCAGAACTCCGGTCCATTAATAATTGGCAGTAGATTTTTACGGTGCCAGCCTGACGCCCAACCTTCAACGAAGGCACGCCCATTCACGCATGTCTTTTGAATGCCACTCGACCACAGGGAGGACATGCAGACTCCACACAGAAGGCTTTCCAGCTGAGAATCGAACGGGAGAACCTCTTGATGTGAGGCAACAACACTACCGCTGCACCACCGCGGCTCATATATGTGTGTGTGTGTGTGTGTGTGTGTGTGTATATATATATATATATATATATATATATATATATATATATATATATATATATATACACACACACACACACACACACACACACACACACACACACACACACAGAAGCGCACATATACACACACACACACATATACACACACACACACACACACACACACATATATATATATATATATATATATATATATATATATATATATATATATATATATATATATACACACACACACACACATATATATATATATATATATATATATATATATATATATACACACACACACACACATACACATATATATGTACATACATACACACACACACACACATTTATATAACACACACACACACACACATATATATATATATATATATATATATATATATATACACACACACACACATATACATATATATATATATATATCTACATACACACACACACACAGCAGATGGCACAGTTGCCTCACAGAAGAGGTTCTGCTGTTAGATTCTCTGATGGATTTCTTTCTGTGCCAACTCTGCATGTCCACCCTTTGTTTGTGTGGGTTTCCTCCCACATTCAAAAGAAATGCAGTAGGTGGATTGGACACACTAGGTTAGCTATAGGTGAGAGTATGCATGTCAGTGTGTGCTGTGGAAGAACAGGTATGGCAGGGCTAGCCACCAGGTAGTGTGAATGTTGGCTGTAGAAGATGATCACTGTTAAAGTGACAGTCAAACCCCATAAAGAAAAATGGGAAAAGGGGTTATAGATGGATGGGTACATATATAGACACACACATTGGCACAGCATATAGCATTCTGTCTCAGAGAAGAGATTCCTTGGTTCATGTCATGGATGGGGTGCTTTCTGTGCCAAGCCTGCATGTCTTCCCTTTGTTTGTGCTGTTTTTTTCCAAGTGCTTCAGTGTGCTCCCACATTGCAGTGGCTTGCAGTAGGAGGATTGGGCACTATAAATTGGCATTATGTGGGAGCAAGTGTGCAAGTGTGTGGTATGGAAAAACAGCCATGGCAGAGCTAGCCACCCTGTGGTGTGAAAATTGACTGTACCTGATTGTGACTGTTGAAGAGATATCCCAACCTCATGTGGATAAAATGGGAAAAGGGGTTGTGGGTGGGTGGGTGGATGGATGGATGGATGGATGGATGGATACACAGAAATACATGTACATGCACCTATGTCTCTAATGGACACAGGTAATCTGCAAATGGTTCATCTCCTAGGCCCTAGCTTGTAAATGTTTCATCTCCCAAGCCCCTGCATACACTTATCAAGGGTATCAGAACTTGTCAAAGATTTGGGATACATGGCTACACTTAAAAAAGCCCTTGTCATTAGCCTAGTAAACATGTATGAACTATATGTATGCGCACACATGCACATTATATATATATATATATATATATATATATATATATATATATATATATATATATATATATATACATACACACACACACACACACACATACATACACACACACACATATACATATACACGCACACATATGGAGACACATGGAGCTTCTGTGTATGATCGCCCTAATGTCATATGTAAAACACTGACAAAATAAGTTTGATCATACACAATAGTGAAAAAAAGAAAATGATAATATTCAGTGAGGAAAGCTATTTCTTCTTCCAGTATTAAAACCACCCTCCCATAACATTAGCCTCAAATTTGTCTGAATAGTGGCACTGTTACAGGAAGGTTTTTACTATGTTAAGTTGTACGGTTAGGCTTGGGGGAAGAGGCAGCATTAGGGTTAGGGTTAGCACCCATTACTAAAGAGGGTAGGAGGGATCTCTTAACCCCAATGCTGCCCTGTCCCTCATCCCCAACCCTACACCTTAACTGCCGCTACACAAGACAGATTCAGACATACAGACATTCATAAACACACACAAACAGCACTACATCTGTCCCGTAACCTTACCCCTTCCTTAAAATACACAAATTTGCACACAAAGACACAGCACCCATCCTTCACTCATTCCCGACCCTAACTGTAACTCACATACATACATACATACATACATGCACACACACACATACACTGTCACCCCCCCCCAAACCCCACTTACCTGTATCAACATTCCATAGCATCAGCATGTCCACCATTTGGCCATCCTTAACATTGACATTAAATCACACCATTGCGTTTGTTAAACAAGTGTACATTCTGTCAAATGCAGAGGAACTATACATACATATATCTATCACTGTATAGTATCATAGGAGGTTACTAGGCTTATGGCCCTACAGCCCTTACAAGCCTAGCCAAGTTCCAACCCATTTCCCCAGAGTGTCAAAACTTCAAGCAGAGCTAAAACAACACCTACTCTCCCTATCCCAGAGGGATGCAAGGAAGACCCCAGGGTGAATTTACGGTTTCACATCCAAATTAACCTTAAATAGGGTCAACAAAGGGCTCTGCTTCACCTGAATTGGAAGTTGGTTCCAGACGAGAGGTAACCTTTGGGAAATGAGTCTGTCTCTCCAGCAAGTCCTGTTGATGTTGCATACTAGGTTAAGATCCCTAGAGAGAGTGCATTGAGTACCATTTGACTTACAAATGTGCAGCATTTCCATTAAAGCTGGATCTGAGATTGCCTTAAATGCAAGGCACAGGTCTCCTGTGAGTAGTCTGTATGACAGAGTATAGAGACAGGGGTTTTAGTCTGTCAACATAAGAGATGTGTTGAAGGCCTTGAATTTTCTTTGTGTAATAACCTTTGAGGTCTCTCCAGTTTGGTGCATGATAAGGTACGTACCAAAGGGAGCATTTTACTGTATTATTGGCCTGATGAGGGAAAAGTTCAGGGAGTTGGTTATGACCTCTTTTTTTTTTCTGGAATCAATGCCCTTACTTATGAGATGGGCAACATAGAAAGCCCTTCTTACCACTGTAGAGACATGGTGGTCAAAGGAGAGGTTACTGTCAGCCAGTGTGCCCAAATCTCTCTTCACAGATTGAGTGCTTAAGGTGTTGTTATGAATGTGGTAATCTGCAGGGATGCCGCCCTTGCCAGATGGGATTATGATTGAGCCCATGACTTTGGCATCAAGTATTGGTCTATGTAAGACCCTCTTATAGGATGTCCACATTGCTTGGGGACTTTATGACCACTCCTAGTTTGCAGTCATCTGCAAACTTTATGAGCCCATATACCTTATGTACATCTCAGAAGTAGATTCCAAATTATAGGGGCCCCAGCACTGAACCCTGTAGAACACCACTGGTTACAGGTTTGCTGGTGGAGTGGATGACGTCAGTGAGTGAGACAAATGGTCAAGCACGGATAGGGAAATTAAGCCATTTCCTTATTGTGGTGCAGTCTCATTGCTGGTATATTTAATTAACCCTGCAAAAACGGGAATAAACTCTTTTTTTAATGGATCTAGGTTGAATTATGCATACTCAATGAATATTCATGCAGTGTACAACATGAATATTCATAAAGCAATGGAACAAGTCACGGGAGATGGGTTATGGGTGGAGTTTAGGTGAGACTTACTACTGCAGAGCCAGGGAAGTTTCATTTTAATAGAAAGCGGCAAATTTAATTTTGGTGGTGCTGGCCAACTAAAACATTTTGATGAATTCTGTTTTGATCTTTATGTAGTTTGCCTGTTAGGGACTTCGAAGATTAGGGTTCAGTGTTTAGTTATTCACTTAAATAAGCATTCAACCATATGACAAACCCAAATATATATATATATATATATATATATATATATATATATATGTATATATATGTATGTGTATATATATATATATATATATATATATGTATGTGTATATATATATATATATATATATATATATGTATGTGTATATATATATATATATATATATGTGTGTGTGTGTGTGTGTATATATATAGTTATATATATATATATATATATATACATGTACACACACACACACTCGTACACATACATAAAATAGGGACTTCACACACACACACACTCTCACACACACACACACACACACACACACACACACACACACACACACACACACACACACACACACACACACAAGGGACTTCGATGATTAGAGTTCCATGTTTAGTTATTTGCTTAAATAAGTGTTTGACCATATGACCATATGATATAGACCCATATATATATATATATATATATATATATATATATATATATATATATATATATATATATACGTTTGTGTGATTTTGCAGATCCCTTCAAGGCTTCCTTTATCAACTCTCCAGTTGAAGCCTCGTCATTGTTTGGTCCCAAAGTTAAAAGTACACTGGCTAGATGTGAACAGGACGGTAAGACCCTTTCTACCGTGGGTGTCTGTTACTCTTCCCCTCAGCGGGCTTTCTCCCGAAACCAAAAGAGTGGGAAGGTATGGCACAAAAAAATCTCAGGGCTCCTTCTGTGACACACAGGACGATTTTTCCCCTAGAGGCAGAGGGAGAAATTCTCAGGGAAGATGCCCCTTTCATGGCAGAAGAGGTCCGTGTAACCAGGGTTCCAGGCATTCTTTCACTGGCCAACCCTACCAGCGCTCCTGAAGAGCGGCCCAACTGCTTTCCTCTGGAAGTGGTTGGGGGTAGTTTCTCTTTGTACCCTTCTGCCTGGCTAACCGTCACCACTGATTCTTGGGTACAAAATGTAATAACCAGAGGTTACCATATCCCGTTCTGTCTTTATCCCGCCACCTTAAGGAAATTACCCGACGTGCCACCCATTCAAAGGGTACAGGCAGCAATAGAGATTGCAAAGCTGCTAAGCAAAAAGAGTCATGCAAACAGTCCCACCAGACCAGATAGGATCCGGATTCTACTCAAGACTATTTTTGGTGCCAAAAAAGACCGGAGACTGGAGACCAGTTTTGGATCTCATTGTTTTAAACAAATTCATAAAGGTACAGAAATTCCGGATGGTCACTATACAGTCTATCCTCCCACTTTTGGAAAAAGACGATTGGATGTGCTCTATGGATCTTCAAGACGTGTGCTACCACATAAAAGTGGACAAACAGTCAAGGAGATTCCTTCGCTTCTGTGCGGGAACCAGTCATTTGTCAGTTCCGAGTACTGCCCTTCGGACTCTCCACAGCCCCCAGAGTGTTCACAATGTGCATGGCAGTTGTCATAGCATTCCTACGACTACAGGGATTCCAGATTTTTCCATACTTAGAAGACTGGCTCACCACCGCCTCCACCAGTCATCTAGTAGAAAAAGCCCTGGCTTTCTCTCTTCACACCGCAGAAAGGCTAGGCATAACCATAAATTGGCAAGAATTAATCTCACACCATCTCAATCCACAGAGTTCATAGGGGTCTTCCTGAACACAAAGAATTGCAGAGCATCCATTCCGGAGTACAGAATTCAAAGATTGAGACAACAGTTGATTCCAGTCTTCTCAAAGGAGAAATCTTCAGCTCACTCGATTCTACAGCTGTTGGGTTCCATGGCAGCCTCCATTACAATTGTTCCCCTGGCTAGGTTTTACAGTGGTTACTACTCACTCAGTGGTACCCTTTTCAGCTCCCTCCTTCAGCCGAGATTCGGATAACTCACAGGTGCAAGCAGGACTTAAATTGGTGGTTGTGTCGGAATCCGCTTCAGTGGTCCCGTACCTTCTCCCCCCAACAGCCCACGTCCACAGTGACCACGGGCGACTCCCTGATGGGGTGGGGGGACCTGTTTCAGGGAAAGATGGTCCAAGGTACGTGGTCTGAAATGGAAGCCCATCTGCATATAAATGTTATGGAGTTGAGAGCTGTGCTTCTGGCGTTGCAAGCATTTCATCCCTTATTGCCATATGGGTCCATTGTGATTCAGTCAGACAACATGGCGGTGGTCTTGTACATCACCAAGCAAGGCGGAACAAAGTCTTATCCCCTTTGCCGGGAGGCCATGAGATTATGGTAATGGGCGATGGCTACCAACCGCTTTCTTCTAGCAACGCACATTCCCCGGAGTTCCAGTGGGATAGCAGACAGGTTCAGCAGGTGCATTCTTCAACCTCACGAGTGGTCCCTAAATCCCTTGATAGTGGCGGGGATTTTCAATCGCTGGGGTCTTCCTTGCTGCGACCTCTTTGTTTCTCCAACCAACTACAAATGCAGCAATTTTTTTGCCCTGATTCCCCCTTGGGGACAGTCAACCCAGGGATGCTCTAGTCCACGATTGGCCCTCGGGTCTACTTTATGCATTTCTTCCTCTCCCCCAGGTCCTGAAGAAAGCCCGCCGGTTGAAGAACAAATTAATCCTCATAGCGCCATTTTGGCCTCGTCAGGTTTGGTTCCCCTTTCTGTGGCCTCACCTGCTAGATCAACCGTGGACTCTCGATCCAACCCCAGACTTGATCTCCCTTCCACAGAGCCTGATTCACCCCAACCTAAACAGCCTAAAGCTCACAGCTTGGCTCCTCCACTTCCAGTGATTGCCAGGCAGAATGATCTAGCCTTACCTGTATGTGATATTTTCATTGCATCTCATAAGCCGTCTACCAGAAATAACATACCTCAACAAGTAGAAGAGGTTTACTAGCTGGCAAAAAGAAAAACAGATAGATCCTTTCTCAGCACCAATGCCCATAGTGCTAGAGTATATGTCTGATTTATTCCAGTCTGGTCTTTCTGCTTCCACGATCAGAGTTCACTTGGCCGCCATTTCAAATTTTCACAGTGGGATCCAGGATTCTTCTCTCATGTCTCACAAATTATGCAGGACCTTCATCAAATGTGTTTTTCATCTAAAACCTCCCTTTAGAGAACCCACTCAACCATGGGATTTGGCTTTAGACTTACAAACTTTGACAACTTCACCTTTAGAACCAGCTTCTTCTTGCAACCTCAAATACTTGTCCTGGAAGACTTTATTCTTAGTTGCCATTACTTCTGCCAGATGTATCTCCGAACTTCAAGCCTTGTGCATCAAGAAGCCATATCTGACCTTTCATAAAGACAGTGCGTCATTGAGAACTAATCCTACCTTTTTGCCCAAAGTGATTTCTGACATGTCCATTAACCAAACCATTGAATTGCCAGTTTTCTTTCCCGATCATTCAAACACAGGAGAGTATTGCCTACATACCCTAGACAGTCACATACAACTTTGTTTCTACTTGGACAGAACTAAAGTTTCTCACAACTCAGATCAGCTTTTTTTCTGGACCTAGATTAGGATGTGCTGTTTCCAAGGTCACGTTGGCTAAGTGGTTGAAAGACTGTGTGACCTTTATTTACAGCAAGCATAATGTTCAGTTAACTACCACTGTCAAGGCTCATTCTACTCGGTCAGTACAACCTCAGCTGCTTTCCATGCTAGAGCTTCTTTACATGACATTTGTGCAGCTGCTACATGGGCTAGATCACATACCTTCATCAGCCATTACAAATTAGATCTGTCTTCCAGGTGAAGAGCATAATTTGGCTCTGTGGTGCTCAGGAACGTCCTTCCATGACGACCTCCCAAGAAATAAGGTAGCTGGCGACTCTGTCCCATGCGTAAGGAATGAACGAGGATTAACATCATCAGATAAAGAAGTTATGTCTTACCATAATGTTCCATCTGTGATGTTGATCCTCATTCAGTCATAACGACCCTCCCTCCATCCCCCTCCCGAGGCTTATAGTGGATCTCACCTTCCGATTCAGATAGGTCAGTTGACCAGAGGTAGCCTCTACCGTCTTTTGACTTGCAAACTCAATCTGAGGTAACAAGGAGAGGGGAATTATGGGTAAGAGTTTAGCTTGAGAGTTTGTGGCTGACGCGAACTTGGAAAATGGCCGGCTCGGTTCCGATACCCATGCATAATGACTGAACGAGGATCAACATCACAGATGGAACATTATGGTAAGACATAACTTCTTTTTTTTTTTATCTTCTCTCACACAAACAAAATGACTCCCCGGGCAGCAAATATAAATTAAAAGTAGAAGATGCAGGAAAAGTGCTCCGTTTTTTCTCACATTAACAAAACGAGTGTCAGCTACTGGTTCCATCTGCAAAGAGCATTAAACACTTAAAGAATGTTTGTGGTGAATAAATTAAAAGAACATGTAATGCTTAAAATGTTTTTTTTCTTGTGTATAGATTTGCATTTGCTCGAGCACACGTATGCTATAAGCGCACACAGCATATGCTTACCAGAGACCCTGACTATAGGTAACGAAAAGAGTTGCTGTTTTTGAAAATTGGACTGCCCAGCATATGAGAATAGATATAAATTAGGATGTCGCTATGAAAATGGAAAGTACTGCATGAAGTAACTCGCAAAGCTGGTGTAAAAACCGAAGATGAGCCTGTTATTCCACAGGGAACAAAAACAGACCTGGACCACAGGTGTAATCGTATTTTTAAAGAAAGTTGAATCTGTGGGTGGGATTGTTTGCTACCTCATGAGCAGTGTCACAAAGAGGTCGGTGATTAACTGAATGGGAGGCAACACTTTGGTCTGAGGCAAGAAATGGATTTTACAAATGGAATACTACCACAATCATGTAAGGGCTATAAACTTTCAAAATTAGTAGGAACTGCTGCTGAAATGTTGCAGTTCTGCTACCGGAAGCAAAACAGAATCGGTAGGGGTTGCTCACAGAAGAAGGGGAAAAAAAAGCCGATATGTGGGCATGGACTAAGTGTAATGTCACAAAATGGGAGGTCGTTAACAAGGTGGGAGGCAACATTTACTTTTCGGTCCGAGGAAAGCAATCCTTTTCAGAAACTAGATAGTGCCCCTTTAAACTAGACTCTTTTTGGTACCCATAAAGGAGCTATCATTAAAGTAGTGTACCTGAATGCCTTTCTGATAGTACCCAAATTCAAAAAAATCATTCTGCAGATGGTCCTACCCCTTCTTCCAGATGACCGCTTTATGGAGCCATTACATCTGAAAGATGCTTATTACATACTATTGCTCCTGGCTTCAAGTTGAACTTACTAATGTCCTAACACCCTTATAAAGAATTGTCTCCCTTGGGTGTATAGTGGGCACAGAAAAAAGTATGGACTTTCTACCAGAAAACATAGTCCTGACTGTGAAGAACATTTTCAGGGATTTATGTCTCAGCAAGAGTGTTTCTCAAAATTCGAGGCTTCATGGCATAAGTGAATCTCATGACACCACTGACCAGACACCATATGAGAAAGATTCTATTGTTTTTTAAAAAAAAATGTTGGACCCAGCACCCGTTTCCCTTGGTGTTCCAGGTACCAGTGCTGGATTTTGTGAACTGAGAGTTACAGTGGTGGAAGGATCATAGGTCTTTCAGTCCAAATCCACCCTTACCCCGCACAACATAACCCAGTTCAGTTAGTCCTGTCAGACTTGTCAGGTCTTACATGGAGAACAGTGTTCAAGTGAGCTCTAGTGCAAAGCAGATAGGGTCTTTTAGGTGCTGCAAACCACGTAAATGTCAAAGAAGTGTTAACAGTGATTCAGACCTTTAGTTCTTCACCACTTTATGGTCTCCAGGTCCGCTTTTGTTGGTTACAGGTAACATCACAGTAATTTGGTACCTGACAAACAAGGGGGGTACCAGGTGATACCCTCTTTGTTGGTTGGCAGTAATGGCCTGGGAGGTAGTCTTAAAGCATTCCCTGACATTTCAGGCTTCATACATCCCACCAGAGCAAACCCTAGTGGTAGACAGACTAAGCAGAACCCAGAAGGACCCTCATGAGTGGAATCTCAGGCCAGAACTCAGTCTGGATTTGGCCCATATGTAGGGAACACTTCATATCGTTCTGTTTGCCTCTTTTCTAAGTAGAAAACATTATTTTCAAGACATCCTTGTAGCCATGCTTGGAGGACAAAATCATTCTTGTTCCCTTGGATGAGAATGTTCCTTTATGCATTTCCACCTTTTCCACCAATACCCAAGGAACTTTTGAAGGTTCAGAAAGACTTACCAAAGGTCATTGTGGTGACCCCCTTTTAGCCCAAGCAAAGTTGGTTCTCCCTTTTAATGGAATTGGGTAATGGCAGTTACCACAAGTTTCCTCGCAGTCTGGATCTGCACACACAGTGCCAAGGACGACTGTTGCACCCAAGTTTAAAGTAATTGCTGCTAACAGTGTGGATTATTCTATGTTGATACCTTTTAGGCACTTGTTCCATGAGGATGTGCAGAAGGTATAGGATTCAAGAAAAACCTGCAACTAGAAAATCTTATGTTTACAAGTGGAAGAGGTTTTCCAGGTTGTGCCTAACCAATAATAAAGGTTCCATTGCGGTGTTTACCCCTCTGATTTTAAGATATTTGTGTGAGCTACTCAATGATGGATAATCTATTAACATGAATCATGCGACCATCGCAACTTTATTTCCCATGGATCCCCCTCCTTCCTTTCTTTTTATGCTCAAACAGTTATGAAAGGAGTGTTGCTGTGCTTATTGATCTTGAATCTGTAAGGCAAGTCTGTGACCTGAAAGCTCGCATGGTGGGCCAACCTTATCTGATTTTTCATAAGCTCAGGGTTGTTTTACTTACTAATCCTTTCATGCTAAAATTTGTTTCTCAGTTTACCCTGAATCTAGCCGTTGCATATCTTGGATGTGCACAGACAGCTCAGGTGCTACCGTGATAGAACTAAGCCCTTCAGGAAAGATGAACAGCTGTTAATTTCCTTTTATGGGGCTAAGAAGGGTCAACCTGTCTGTTAACACATTGTTTGTCTGCTGCTGTTGTTTTTGTTACTGCCTCCCATCCTTGTAAATCTACTCCAGGCAAGGTTAAGTCACATTCCACCAGAGCCTTATCCTCTTCGGTGGCATATTGGAAAGGAATGGACTCTAGAAGCATTCTAGAGTCAGCAACTTGGTCCTGTTTTCATGCCTCTGCAAAGCACTGCAAGCTGTATTCTTTCTCAATTTCCAGAGCAGACTTTGAGAGGACCATTCTCCAGGGGCTCCTGGATCCATCTTTCCTCTTTGCAGGTAGGGTAAGCTTTGGGAATCTACCCACATACCACTAAGGCAGTGTGAATGATAAACATAGTACAGTTGCATAAGTCCTTCTTACCTGTAACAGTTGATGTTCTAATTTCATACTGCCTGAGTTGCAGTCCCCACCCACCATCCCCCTTATTTTGTATATAGTTTAATGATATCCAACCTTGCTGTGTTGTTGTTTTGCTTTATTTGTAATGGTGTTTTGTGGCTATGAGTTGGTTGCTTCAGTCCTTTCTTGCTTCTTATCGTTCTTGGTTGGCACTAAAAGCCCAAATAACTGACTTAGTGTGACAGGGGCTAGGCCTCCTCTGATGGGAGGGGCTTAGCAATCCCTTATCACAGCGAGTCAGAGGAGGGAATTCTGAGCTCTGGTAAACTGCCACTGGGAGTTAGTGCAGGGCCAAGAACCCATATGCCACTGAGGCAGTGTGAAATTCAAATGTCTGCTATTACGGGTAAGTAGGGCTTAACCCAACTGAGCTTTTGTTCTTTTGTCAAAACTATCTTTTTCTGAAACATTGCTGTTGGTAATTGCTGGAAATCTTCTCTGTTAGTTAACCTCTACACACTCCCAGGATATCTGTCCCCAGGTACTGCCTATATCTTATATCATTAACATTTATTGTCTGCTTGCTGAGGTATAAAAATACATGTAAAAGCAGTCAGCTCCATGTTATAGAGGGATAAAACCCTGACTACAGCACAGGTTTCCTGTGATCAATTAGCAGGTCAGATGCCTATAGGAGCTGGCCAGGGGAAACAGGAGTGTGTGTCAGCTGTTGCTGGCACATCCATCCTTGGGGGGGGGGGGGGGATGTTCATGTTTCACTGTTGCAGTCATTACATTTGGGTAATCTGCTGGCAGGTTGCCCTCAGTCGGCCTGAATAACAAAGTCTTGGGTCCTCCATCGGTTGCTGTCTCCTCTTCCATGACGTCAGGTCGTCAGGGGTATAAAACATGCAGCCGATGCCATTTTAATCAGTCTTTCTTGCCGTGCGGTGCCTGAAGCAGAAGCAGTTCGCAAGTGCCGGTCGGCCGACTCCTGAAATTTTCATTTTCGAGTTTCAGAACTGAAGTCTTCAAATTAAAGCTAAGTACCCCATTGGGGAAACTTTTTCTTGCTCCTTACCGATGTCAGTAAAAGTTAATAATTGCATTACTTGTGGGAAGCAAATACCTCATAAGGATTTTCATTTGTACTGTATTCCTTGCCTAGGCCCTGATCACAACATGCCTTGCTGTCAGTTTTGTGCTAAATTTTACCAACGCACTATTAAGTATCGGTATATTTTTGCTTCTAACTACCCTGAAATGTTGTCTGTTAGCAATCCGACTACCGGAGTTCGCAAAAAACCCAAGGAAAAAGACAGAGACAGACCGTCGAGGTCCAAAACCGACGACGAAGCTTCTCCCAAGCCAGTCGCCGGTTCGCCGGTACTCAGTGAGGTGCTTTCGCAGCCCCTGATACCCTCTACTTTTGAGTCGCAGGCCTCTACCGAGACCCATTTGGAGTCCGGTATGCCGCGAGATTCGCAAAGTATTGAACCTGCAGATGTCTCTGCCTTGGATGGGTCCGGAGCCGCTGAGGAGGCACTGGCTTTTGAGGATGTTTTCAGGCCTCAACATGTTTATATTTAACAGACACCAACAACAAAAGCAAGGTCAAAAACAACTTCTATGTCTAAAAAAAAATGACGCATGAGCCATGTGCTCAGACCCTTATGCCTAAAAAACAAATTATCAAAATGGCTGAGGATTTAATTACCTTGATCAGGGCCCCCCCCCCTGCTAAGAGGCATAGGCAAGGCACTGATTATGAATCTTCAGATCAGGTTTCCATTTCTTCTGATTACTCTTCTGATCAGGAATTTTCTCTTCCACCTTATGAGGATTCTGATGCAGAGGAATCCATCCCATCTGCATCTCCTCCTGAGGATTACTCTTTTGGAGAGATTTTGCTTACTTTAAGGGAACATTTTCACTGGGAGAGTCAGGACTTCTCTGAAGCAAAAAGAGGCTTAGGGATTTTCTTCTTCTTCCTCAGCTTAGGCCTTTGGCAATGCCTCCCCTGTATTAGACATTGTTGATGATGTGTTCTCGGAATCAAGCATGGCTCCTGATTCCCTGCCTCCGGCTCCTAGTAAGCCAAACAGATATTACAGGATTCCCGACTCCCACAAATTTCATTTAAAAAATCCTGCTGCTGATCCTGAGACTATTTCTTAGGGTCCCAAGGGTGTTAAGGCTTCTACAGCCAAAAATCCTACCCCTTCTGATAGAGATTCCCGGGTGCTGGATAGATGGGGTAAGAAGCTTTGTACGTCTGCAACCTTGGCAGTCAGGGCTTTAAACTGCCAGTTTCATATGCTAAAAAATCAACAGCATGTTATGGGCTTACTGAAACAGAAAATTATGTTGATTTCTGATTGTGTGGAAAATAAAAAGTTACAGGATTTATTGCATTCAGCAGAACAGGTTGGAAAGCATACTTTGCAATGTGGTTTTGATTCCTTGGAGGCCTCTTGTAGGGCCGCCGTAACTGGATCTGTGATAAGAAGGCATGCCTGGCTCAAGGAGCAAAATCTGCCTGATCATGTTAAAGCTAAATTGTTGGATGCCCCTTTACAGCATGATACTCTGGTAATAAGGCAGAAGAGGTTTTAAAGAAAATGGAAGACAAAGCTAAATCTATGCAAACTGTAAAAGATTTCTTGCAAGTGCAGCCACCCAGGTTCAGTAGGCACTGGCCTACTAAGAATTGGTCCTTTCCTGGGACCAACAGAGCCACTCAAGGCAAACCCAGGTGCTCCAAAGGCTCCAGATATCAGTCACAGGGATCTTACAGGTCAAAGCAATGGGGTGCCTCCACCTTTAAATCTGGAGGTAACAAAGCACAACCGTACAGTAAGCAGTCTCAATGACTTTCCTGTGCCATCTCCAAGCACTTATCTTTTGGCAGCCCCCTTGGGGAGAAAACTAGCACTTCATGTTCAAAATTGGCAGTTAATTACCCAGGACAGGTGGATATTAAACATAGTATCCCAGGGGTACAGATTTCATTTCCACACTTTGCCAGTTCCAAACGGATGACCAGATCTGCCACAAAACCAGTGGGCAGAGGCCCAGAAACAAGTCATGTCTCTCATGGATATGGGGGCTATTCAACTGGTACCAGAAAAGGAAAAAGGGCAAGGATTTTATTCAAGACTTTTCCTGGTACCCAGAAAAGACAAATTATGGCGTCCAATACTGGACTTATCAGTTCTGAACACATTCCTGGACATTCCAAAATTCAAGATGTTGACTCTACAACAGCTACTGCCTATGCTAGGCAAGAATGCCTGGTTGATAACTCTAGACTTAAAAGAGGCATACCTGAATATCCCAATAAGGGAATCTTGCAGAAGATACCTCCACTTCAAAGCAGGCTTTTTGCATTACCAATTCTCTGCACTGCCCTTTGGCTTATCTGCTACGCCCAGGGTCTTTACAAAGTGCCTGGCACCAGTAATTGCATTCTGCAGACAAAGAAACATTCAAACTTATCCTTTTCTGGACGATTGTCTCATTCAGGCAGAGGACAAGGACACTCTTCTTCAACAACTGGCATTTGCAAAAAGGCTTCTAGCATGCCTAGGGTACACTATAAACGAAAAGAAATCACAACTGGTACCCTCTCAAATAATTACATTCCTGGTTGCAAGCTTGAATACAACTGCCCAGATGGCTTACCTCATGCCAGACAAACAAATGCAATTGACAACATACTTCAAACAAATGGCAACAAAAACCCAGTTATCTGCAAGACAAATTCTGCAGGCTTTGGGGTTCATGGCATCCTGCATTCTACTAATTCCATATGCGAGACTGCATATGAGGAAACTTCAGTGGTACCTAAAAAGCTTATGGAGTCAACATTGTCACAGCCTGGAAACAATGACTCCTCTCATTCCCTGCCTGCAACAGGAGTTTCTTTGGTGGGCAGGGACATGTCATCAAAACAAGGGACTGTCATTTACTCTACCCCCTGCCACCCATACCCTAATTACAGACGCATCAGACTATGCTTGGGGGCCCACCTGGCAGGGAGATGCATTCAGGGCAAATGGAGCCCAAACCAAATGCATCTACATATCAACCAGAAAGAAATGCTAGCTGTTCAGAATGCTCTGACAGCCTTCAAGGACTTACTTCATCCAGGACAGCTACTGATAAAGACGGACAACACCACAGTTATGTGGTACATAAACAAGTAGGGGGGTACCCATTCCTACCCCCTCTGCAGACTAGCCATGGCCTTGTGGAACACAGCCTTGACTTACCAAATATATCTTCAAGCTCAATTCCTGCCAGGAAAGCAAAGTACTCTGGCAGACGACCTAAGCAGAAATCTTATGGACCCACACGAATGGAAACTGGATCCACAAGTCTTCAGCATATTAACACATAAATGGGGGAGCCCAGACATAGATCTGTTTGCCTCACCCCAAAACTATCAGTTGGAGAAATTCTTCACAAGAACTCATCACAAAACAGCATGGAAAGTGGATGCTCTATCCTTCAGCTGGAAAAACCTATCAGTCTGTTCCTTTCCCCCTCTGCCTCTACTCTCCAAGGTCTTACTAAAAGTCAGACAGGAAAAAACAAAAATGATTCTAATTGCTCCAGACTGGCCTCACCAACACTGGTACCCGCTTCTAAGGAATGTCACACCTTTCTCTGTGGTACTTGCCTCAAACACCTCACCTATTGTCTCAGCAGAACTATCAAATTCTGCACACTCGGCTCCAAACTCTGAATCTTACAGCATGGCTAATCAACTAATTTTACCAACCACATCTCTCAGTAAACCTGTGATGGATGTCATTTTGGAAGCCAGAAGGCCTAGTACTAGAAAATCTTATGCTGATAAATGGAAGAGATTCTGTGCTTGGAACCAAGCACAAGGAATAGACACAGCAAAGCCCAATATTCCTCAGATTTTGCAATACTTAACTGAGATGCTTGACAAGGGCCTATCTTTTTCCTTCAGTTAAAATCCATGCCTGTGGCATCTCGGCTCACTACAACACAGAGCCTCCCCTCTTTTGTCATCCCCTGCTAAAACAGTACCTCAGAGGGGCCAAAAATTTAAGGCCTCCCAGGAGAGCACCAACTCCTGCATGGGACCTCAATTTTCTGCTGGAAAAACTCACCCTGCCTCCTTTTGAACCAGCAGCTACTGCGGCTATAAAATTTCTTTCTTGGAAGACAGCTTTTCTTTTGAGAGTCACTTTAGCTAGAATGGTTTCAGAACTACAGGCCGTCATGGCAGTGGAGCCTTTAATTATTTTTACCCGGACAGGGTGGCCCTCAGGACCAATCCTTCTTTTATGCCTAAGGTGGTATCCAGTGTGGCTCTTAACCAGACCATTCACCTGCCAACTTTTTTCCCAAATCCGCAGAGCAAGGGGGAGCAGATTCTGCATTCATTGGATGTACACAGACAACTAAGATTCTACTTGAACAGGACAAAATCTCTAAGAAAGTCTGAGCAACTACTGGTAGCATTTGCTGCAGGATCAGAGGGGAAGGCTATATCGAAACAGACTATTTCTAAATGGATAAGCCATTGCATTCGTTTCTGCTACTTGCACCATGGTAAACCGGTGCCCAAGGGGATCAGATCCCATTCCACCAAGGCTGCCTCTACTTCAGCAGTTTTTCTCAGAGGGGTCTCTACCAGAGACATTCTAGAAGCTGCTACTTGGAGCTCAGTTCATACCTTCACAAAGTATTATCATTTACCTCTCTTCTCTAAATCCAGGGCAGGCTTTGCCACTGCAGTCCTGCAGGGCCTTATAGCTGCTCCTAATGCCGTTTAGTTCCATCCTCCCATCCATAGCTTTGGGATTCTAGCCAAATGTAATGACTGCAACAGTGAAACACGAAGAACATAGTACAGTTGTGTACACTTACCATAAATGTAGATGTTCGAGTGTATTCACTGTTGCAGTCCTTACCACCCAGCCCCCTTTCTATACCTTTTCTTTCCTTCACTATACTCGGAAGCCTTTGTGGTGTATTTGCTTTAAATTTTATAGTTTCTAAAGTGCATTTATATATTTTATTTACAGTTTATATATATATTTTTGCTCCCCATTTGGGGGGCACCTGACATCTGGGGCAAGAAAAACTGATTAAAATGGAGTCGGCTGCATGTTTTATACCCCTGACGTCCTGGACGAGTAGACAGCAACCGACGCAGGACCCAAGACTTTGTTATTCAGGCCGACTGAGGGCAACCTAAATGTAATGACTGCAATAGTGAATAGACTCGAACATCTACATTTATGGTAAGTGTACACAACTGTACTTTACTGTGGCTTGCCACTTGGGTGACACCTGTTGGAAGCACTAGGAGTTGTAGAAGGAGTGCAGGTAATGCTGCCCTTGCGCATATGCATGGATCTGAGGATTCAGCATATGGAGGCATGCTTCACATATGGTAGCAGTCAGAGGAGCCATGGGGGGAGGGTGTACTCATGCTCTGGTATATAGGGTAGGCCTGTCAGCAGGACCTGCAAGTTGGCCCTCTCACTGCAACCAAACTCATACTTTTGTGAGAATGGAGTGGCTGTTAGGACTTCCCTCTCAGGAGCGAAGGAGTTGTAGGGTTCTCCCTTTGCCCTGTAATGCTTGGATCACTCCTGCATGTAATGAATGGACTGATTGGGTGCAGGTAGAGAAGCCATTGGACAAGTTCCTGTATTGTTGAAAAAATATCTATGAAGGCAGTGCCACGCAAGTGTTCTGAACCTTCTAAATTTTATAATGTGTGCGGGTTTCAGACAGATCTCCAGAGAATCCTCCCAACCAATAATTATACCTATGTGCTTTCTTCAGTTTTTCATAAATATTTCTGCTTACCCACTTTTATTGTGTAACTGATAATCCTTTCTTAGCAATTTCTTTTAGTTAACCCCCCAAACTCCCCTTGCTTTCAGTAAGAGCTTTCCTCAGGAAATTGCTCTTCCTCTCCCATCAGCCTTAGCATTGATATTAATAAGTATATCATTTTTACATATCTGAGATCCACTCTGATGTTCTTCATTCCACATTGCTGCAGTCCTAACTATTGGGTAGTCCGCTGTCCAGTCGGCCCGAATACCAAAGTATATGGCTGACGTCGGTCAGGGCGCATTAGACTGACGTCAGTACGTCAGGGTACTAATGCGCATGACCGACGTCATATCCTCAGTCTTTTTTGCCGCATGGTCCGATGCAGAAGCAATTTTGCGAGTGCAGGTTGGCGTTCTGAAAGTTTCTGAAGTCAGAGTTTCAGACCGAATCAAAGTTGGCTAAGTACCCCGTTGGGGAATATTTTGTTTTTTCTTGCCTCAGTATTTAACCGGATGTCAGAAAAAGTGAATAACTGTATTTCTTGTGGGAAACAGATACCTCATAGGGATTACCATACTTTGTGTATACCTTGTTTAGGGCCTGAGCAGGGCGTTGTTGGATGCCGCTCTTGTGCTAGATTTAACAAACGCACTATTAAGAGAAGGTTAGACTGTGCCAGGTTAGTTTTTGGGAAGCGTTGTAATTATAAAATGCCGCCGGATGCTCCGGCGCCGCTTCGCCAAAAGCGCAAGGACAAAGCAGCAAAGCCTAGAGTGGAAGAACCGACAGTCCCAGGCGTCGGTTCTTTAGAAGGCTCAGTGGAGCCGGAGGTTCTGCCAGGTGTTTCTTTGGAATCTCAGGAGAGACTTTACTGTTACAGGATGTATCCTCTCAGGAAGTAGGCCAGGCTGAGGGGCTTCTCAGGTGGCTGTTCTTCCCTCTCTTCCTAAGGTGGTTAGAGCCTCCCTTCTGTTTCCAAGGCTTCTTTGAGAGGCAGGCCAAGTTTAGCTTCAGTGGGGTTTCTCCTAGTGCTTCAGGGTCTTTGCCTAAGAAACATATGCTTAAAATGGCAGAGGATTTGATTACTATGATTAGAGGTTCTATGCCCCTCCTGATAAGAGGCCTAGGGTGGAACCTGAGTTTGAGAGTTTTGAGCAATGTTCGAGGCTTCTGAGTCTTGCTGAAGACTTGCAGGAGTATCCTCCTTATTCTGATTCTGATGTGGATGATTCTACTCCTTCAGCTTCTCCTCCTGAGGATTTCTCATTTTCAGAGACTCTGCATTCCATGAGGGAGCATTTTAAATGGGAAGGTCAAGATTTCTCTGATTCCAGGAAGAGGCTTAGGGAATTCTTGTTTTTACCCCAGCATAGGCCTTTAGCTATACCTCCTGTTCTGAATGTGGTGGAAGATGTTTTTGCAGAGGCTTCTCTGAATCCTGATTCTTTGCCTCCTGCCCCAGTTAAACCGGATAGGTACTATAGGGTGCCTGAAGCTCATAAGTATCTTTTAAGAGTCCTAGGGCAGACCCGAAACTGTCTCTCAGGGGCCTAAAGGTGTGAAGGCCTCTGTTGTTAAAAATCCTGTTCCTCCTGATAAAGAGGCAAGGGCTTTGGATAGATGGGGAAAGAAAGTGTATACTTCTTCCACTTTAGCCATGAGGGCGTTGAATTGTCAGTTTCACATGTTAAAATATCAGAATTATCTCCTTTCACAATTGAAATCTAAGGTTGATGCTCTGGCAGAGGGTATTGAGTGTAAAGAGTTGCAGGATTTAGTCCATGTGTCTGAACAGGTGGGTAAACATTCCTTGCAGTGTGGTTTTGATGCTGTGCAGGCCTCCTCGAGGGTGGCTGCCACTGGTTCTGTTCTTCGTGAGCGCCTGGTTGAGAGATCAGAATTTAGCTGAGCATGTTAAAACAAGGATTTTGGATGCTCCTTTACAGTCTGATGTGTTGTTTGGTTAGCCTGTGGAAGCAGTTTTAAAGAAAATGGAGGACAAGGCTAAGTCTATGCAAACTGTTAAGGATTTTTGCAGGTGCAGCCTCCGAGTTTAGTAGAAATTGGCCTACTAAGGGATGGACTTATCCTGCTTATGATTCCCAGTCTAGGGGTAGGTCTAGGCGTGGTAGGGGCAGAGCTCAAGGTTCTTTTAGGCCTAGGACAGGAGTTCCCCTGCTCAGACTTCTGGTGAGGGCAGGGGTCAGTCCTTTCGTAAGCAGACACAATGACCTGCCTTTTCAGCTGCCAGTACATTCTCGCCTGGCAGCACCTTTGGGAGGAAGGCTGTCTCTTTTCAAAGAAAATTGGGATTTAATTACCCAAGACAGATGGGTTCTGGATATCATTCACCACGGTTACAGGTTTTATTTCCATACCTTGCCTCCTTTCAAAGGCATGCCAGACATTCCTCCTCTACAAAGAACAGAGGCTCACAAGCAAATTTCTCTGTTGCTCCAAATAGGGGCCATTCAGCCAGTTCCTGTGCCAGAAAGGGGCCTAGGATTTTATTCTCGCCTGTTCCTAGTACCAAGAAGGGGAACACGTGGAGACCAATTTTGGATTTATCTATCCTCAACACTTATCTGGACATTCCCAAGTTCAAAATGTTGACGTTACAACAGCTTTTACCTCTGCTGGGCAAAGATCACTGGATGGTAACTTTAGATCTCAAGGAAGCTTACCTTCATGTGCCTATAAGACTAAGTTGCAGGAAGTATCTGCGTTTTGAGCTGGAAATTCTCATTATCAGTTCTCTGCATTGCCCTTTGGCTTATCTACTGCGCCCAGAGTATTCACAAAGGTTCTGGCTCCAGTGATAGCTTACTTCAGGCTAAAAGGAATTCAAATCTATCCTTACTTGGATGACTGCCTGATTCTGGCTCAAGAAAAGGAAGACCTTCTACAGCATTTGGAATATGTCATAGCAGTGCTAAGATGCCTAGGGTATTCTGTGAACGAAATAAAGTCCAGTCTAGTACCCTCTCAAGACATGTGCTTTCTGGGTGTGAGACTGAATACAGCAGCCCAGATGGCCTTTCTAACCCTGGACAAACAAAGAATCTTTCCAGTTACTTCCATCAACTATCTCTTCAGTCCGGGCTGACTGCAAGGACAGTCCTTCAAGCCTTAGGGTTCATGGCATCTTGTATTCTGGTGCTTCCCAATGCCAAACTGCATATGAGGAAGCTGCAATGGTATCTCAAAAATGTATGGACACAGCACTGCTAGGATTTGGACACTGTCATTCAAATAATACCTTGCATTCAAAAGGAATTTTTATGGTGGGCTCAGGAATGTCACCTAAACAAGGGACTCTCTGTGACCCGGCCAGAGGCGAGTCATATTCTAACGACAGATGCCTCAGACATTGCTTGGGGAGCTCATCTAAATGGAAAGTGGATACAAGACAAGTGGCCTGCCAGACTACAGCATCTACATATCAACATGAAAGAGATGTTAGCAGTCCAGTTTGCATTAATGGCTTTCAAGGAGTTACTTCTTCCAGGGCAGGTGTTGATTCTAACAGACAACACAACTGTCATGTGGTACATCAACAAACAAGGGGGAACACATTCTTACGCATTGTGCAGGCAAGCAATGATTTTATGGGAGACTGCGCTCAGCTTGCAACTAACTCTTCAGGCAAGGTTTCTGCGGAGCACAGAACTCCTTAGCAGATGTGTTACGCAGACAAATCATGGATCCCCACGAGTGGAAACTGGATCTTCATGTATTTCAAAAATTGACAGTGTCATGGGGAACTCCAGACATAGATCTGTTCGCTTCTCCACTAAACCACCAGCTGCCAAAGTTTTGCACAAAGAGGTTTCATCACACAGCTTGGAAAGTGGATGCTCTTTCTTTCAGTTGGAAAAATCTTCATGTGTATGCTTTTCCACCTCTGCCTCTTCTCCCAAAGGTGCTTCTAAAGGTCAGACAAGACAAGCCAAGGATGATTTTAATAGCTCCAGATTGGCCTCGGCAGCACTGGTACCCATTACTGAGGAGTCTGGTAAGGAAGCCTCCATGGCCTTTACCCTTGATTCCACACCTGTTGTCTCAGAGGGACGGTCACCTGCTCAATGTCAAGCTTCACTCTCTTCATCTAACAGCCTGGCATATTCTGTTTTGAAAGACAGCAGGTCTCAACTTCCTCAACAAGTTTTAAATGTGATTATGGAAGCCAGAAGACCTAATACAAGAAAAGTGCACGCAGAAAAATGGAAGAGATTTTTATTTTGGAGTGCAGCAAATAATTTGGAGATTTCTGAGCCTAATTTGAGTGTGGCTCTTCAATATCTTACTGAGTTATTGGACAAAGGTTTGTCTTTCTCTTCCATTAAGATTCATGCTGCAGCAATTTCAGCTCACTATGATTGTGACCCACCATTGTTTTCATCCTTTGTTCAAGCAATTTCTTAGAGGGGCAAAGAATATAAGACCCCACGTAGAGCTCCTACTCCTGCTTGGGATCTCAATTTTGTGTTGGAGAAACTTACTCTACAACCTTTTGAGCCTCATGGCTACTGCTGAATTGAAATACTTGTCATGGAAGACTGCTTTTTGTTGGCCATTACTTCTGCAAGAAGGGTTTCTGAGTTGCAGGCCCTTATGGCGGTAGAGCCTTTTTTGATTTTTCATAAGGATAGGGTATCTTTACGTACTAATCCTTCCTTTATGCCTAAGGTGGTTTCTAGTGTGGCTTTAAACCAAACTATTCATTTGCCTACTTTTTATGCAGATCCCCAAAATAAAGGGGAAAAGATTTTGCACACTTTAGATGTACACAGGCAATTGCGTTATTATTTGAGCAGGACTAAGGATTTTAGGCAGTCTCAGCAGTTGTTTATTTCTTTTGCTTTGAGTTCGCAGGGCAAGCCTGTGTCAAAACAAACTATTTCTAGGTGGATTGGGGTTTGTATTGCATTTTGTTATTCCCATCATGGCAAAGAGATTCCAGCTGGGATTAGGCCTCATTCCACTAGGGCTACTGCCACTTCAACAGCATTTCTAAGGGGGGTGGCAACTAAGGATATTTTGGAGGCAGCTACTTGGAGTTCAGTGCATACGTTCTCTAAGCATTATCACCTTCCTCTCTACTCTAAGTCTAGGGCTGGTTTTGCCACAGCTATTTTGCAAGGCATGTTGTCAGTTCCTGCTTCCTTATGATTTGCCAGCCTCCCTTACCTCTGCTTTGGGATTCTACCCAATAGTTAGGACTGCAGCAATGTGGAATGAAGAACATAGTACAGTTTTGTACCTACCATAAATGTAGATGTTCGAGGATCCACATTGCTGCAGTCCAATTTACCTCCCTCCTTCCCCTCTGTGTTTGGGGGTGGTTGTGTAGGTGAGGTTATATTCTGGTAATTTTGTATATATTGTACATATTTTTTGTGCAGGTATGTTTGGAGTTTTTGGTTTTGGCCTTATCTTTTCAGGGTCTTCTGACATCTGGGGCAAGAAAAGACTGAGGATATGACGTCGGTCATGCGCATTAGTACCCTAACGTACTGACGTCAGTCTAATGCGCCCTGACCGACGTCAGCCATATACTTTGGTATTCGGGCCGACTGGACAGCGGACTACCCAATAGTTAGGACTGCAGCAATGTGGATCCTCGAACATCTACATTTATGGTAGGTACAAAACTGTACTTTTCATCTAAGCCCTATTTTATTTGGCTTCTTCCCTGGTTAAATGTTAAATATCAATTGCTCCCAGTATTTGATTTCTGTAACTTGCTCCACTCCTTTGCCGTCCTTGATTGTATAACCAGCGGTCAGTGGGAATGGTCTCACTGCCCCACTATTTAAACACTTCATTTCTAAATACTGTCCTTGCTCTTTTGCTCTGACTTGCGTACAAATTCCTAAGCCGCACATTTTCCAAAAGTATGTATTTATTTTACAGTCCCATGGCAGACCCTTCTGTAAGATCCAGCAACTTTCACCTTGCTTAATGACCCTTTAGTTAAGTCAGATTTTATTTATTTTTTATTTTATTTTACATTTGTTGACCGGGATAGTCCGACTGGATGCATGTCCATTTTCAGCAGAGGCCCGGGGAGAATAGCTCCAAGGGTAAGCAGATACAGCATTACATAATACCAGCATTACATATTACAAACAGACTATTTACAGAGATCACATAAGTAAGCAAGTTAAACAAGTTCCACAGGTTACAGTTAATCCTGAGCGCAAGTCAGGATTAAATTAAATTACACAGTAAACTGGTTAACAGACTTTTACACATTCTAGAGAGAGTTAGCCAGGCTTGATACATTGACATAGCCAGTTAAGTGACAAATGTTGTTTGAGTCTAGTTTTAAATTGACCTAAGGTGGAAAGTAAGGTAATATCAGCTGGAAGAGAGTTCCAGGATCTACTTACAGAGTTTGCAAAGAGAGAATCACCGGCTGTGTTATTAATTTTGCTAGTCTGAATTAGTAGTTTGTTAGAGGATCGAAGCGGACTAGGATTGTTATAGGGGGTGATAATATTTTTAAGTGCAGGAGTATTGTCCGGATTATAGAGGATTTTATAGGCCATAATCAGTTGGTTATACTGGATTAGGCTGGGTAGTTCAAGCCACCCAAGCTGATTTAGATTGATGCAATGATGTGTTCTAAAAGGCAGCCCAGTGGCAAATCTGGCAATGTGGTTGTAGCAAATTGAGAGTTGGTTAAGGACAGTCTTGTTTAAATTCGAGAGTAGAGGGGATGCATACAGAAGGGTTGAAAGTATAAAGCCATTTTAATGCCAGATAAAGCCATTTTAATGGTATTTTGTCAAGTCTGGCATTTCCAGTCCCCAAACTCTGTGGTCATTGTTACCTTTTTGCAAGCCACCTTAGGTCTTTGTTTTTCTCATATAAGTTTCTGTAGCCTCCTTAACCCACTTAAAAAGCATAACCAGTGGGGTAACAGAAGAGCTTGCATTACATACCAATGGTAAAGCAAATATCTGTATTGGCTGTACTTTATACGGATCCATAGACATTTGTTTCCATCTATTTAGTTTAAGCCTAGTTTTTTCCCATAAGTTGTGAAAGTTTACCAGACTGTGGAATCTGTTTCACTGTCTAGACATCATAATGTTTTATCTTTTCATGTCCCCATAGATAGTTGTATTGTATACAGGTTTGTGAAGTGGGTTGCAATTAATTGCCAATGCTCTTGTTTTCATTTTGCTTATTTTGTATCTTGAAATCTTGGAAATCACTTGCACAAGTATGTTGGCATAAAATGAATCATTGTTTGAGACTGATGTGTACTGTTGCAGGGACGTTCCTGACTTCCCTAATGTTGTCTGATATCAATGTCGTATAAATATGCTTGAGTGTGGGATGGGCTTATGATGGGCTTAACCTCCTATAGAAAAGGCTTGTTTGAGTTTTCTTGTTGCGTTCTGTGTTATAGCAGCTTGTAAAATTGCAGGAGTGGGTTTTGCCAGGAGGGAACTGTTGTGGTCTCTCATAAGAGGAAACCTCATGTATTAGTTCTTAATAGTGTAGATGTCAAATCTTTATTGTTATTTCTTGATTTAAGTATGCTTTAATCAGTAGTTGAGGGCCAGCTGTTTTCTCAGGGGCTGGACATGCTTCCATACTTGCTATTTGTTTGGCATTAGAAGTGTGTACCCATAAACCCTTTACTGTATGAATACAGTAAACATTTTTATTTGTAGTACTGTACTTGGTAGAGAAGGAGAGAGATACTTATTGTTACAATCTGATGTTGTCCCTCTCATTCTGCTTCACTGATGGGTTATGGATCCGATCCTCGGATCCAGCTCGGCTGCCTTCAACAGCCTTTAGCTTCCTTGCTTGAGCTCCTCCCCTAACTCTACCTCCCCAGATTTCATTTGCCGCCAGTGTGTACAGATGCATTCTCCAGTGCTCCAAGTTTATTCTCAGCTAAATGAAGTTTTGCTCTTAATATTTTCCTACTTTCTATTCATATTTAAAACCTTCTTTCTTTGTAAAACTTCTCCCTTTCCTATTTATTGTTCGAGGGCATTAAGTCTATCTTTCCTGATGTTCTTCGTGTTTTATTGTTGCAGTCATTACATTTGGGTTATCTGCCTGCAGGTAGCCCTCAGCCGGCCTGAATACCAGAGTCTTGGATTCATGTGTCGGATGCTGTCTCCTCTTCCATGACGTCAGGTCGTCGGGGGTATAAAACATGCAGCCGATGCCATTACATCAGTCTTTTTTGCCGCGTGGTGCCCGAAGCAGAAGCAGTTAGCAAGTGCCGGTCGTCCGGCTCCTGAAATTTCTGTTTTCGAGTTTCAGAACTGAAGTCTTCAAAAAAGCTTAGTACCCCGTCGGGGATCCTTTTTCTTGCTCTTAAACCGATGTTAGTAAAAGTTAACAATTGTCTTACCTGTGGAAAGCAAATACCTCATAAAGATTTTCATTTGTACTGCAGTCCTTGCTTAGGCCCAGACCACAGCATCCTTCGCTGTTGGTTTTGTGCTTTATTCAACCCCCAAACTATTCGTCTTCGGTCTATTTTTGCAGCAAATTATTTTAGTACTCGGTTTAACTATCCAGAAATGTCGTCAGTAAGCCATCCGACTACCGATATTCTGAAAAAAACGTAAAGATAAAGACAGAGAAAGACCGCATAGGTCAAATACTGCTGATGACGCTTCCGCTAAGCTAGTCGCCAGTTCGCCAGTACTCAGTGAGGTGCTTTTGCAGCCACTGATACCGCTACTTCAGTTTCGCAGGCCTCTGCTGAGACCCATTCGGAGTCCGGTATGCCGCAAGATGCTTCTTTGACTATGGAACCTGCGGATGTCTCTAACTTGGATGGGTCCAGAGCCGCTGTGCAGGCACTGGCTTCTGAGGGTATATTCAGGCCTACAGACTTACATTTCAAATGGACACCATCTACTTCTTCAAGGGTTTTCCTTCTGATTATTCTGATCAGGATTCTGAAATTTCTGTTTCTTCTGATTACCAGAATTTGCCCTTATCTACCTTTAAGGATTGTGATGCAGAGGATTTCATTCCCTCTGCTTCCCCTCCAGAAGATTTTTCTTTTGTTGAAGCCTTGCACACTCTTAGGGGGCATTTCCGCTCATAGCCGGCCTTAGGCATAGGCCAACCAGGCGGCCGCCTAGGGCGCCGCTGTAGCAGGGGCACTTTGTCAGTATTTATATGGTGTAGGTAGACCAGGATGGGGGCACTAGATGGTGTGGTAGGGGGTGCTGTGGAGCCCTTTTGCCAAGGGCACCAGTTGACCTAAGGCCGCTCCTGTTTCCGCTGGGAAAGCCAGGATTACTCTGATTCCAAAAAGAGGCTTAGGGAATTCTTACTCCTCCCTCAGCACATGCCTTTAGCTATCCCTCCTGTTCTTGAAATCCAGCCTGGCCCCAGACACTTTGCCTCCAACTCCCAGAAAACCTGACAGGTATTACAGAGTACCTGACTCTCACAACTTCCTCTTCAAGAATCTTACTGCTGACCCAGAGACCATTTCCCAAGGACCTAAAGGAATTAAGGCTACTACTGCCAAAAACCCTACCCCCTCTGATTGAGATTCCAAGGCCTTGGACACATGAGGTAAGAAGGTATACACTTCTGCTGCTTTGGCCATTAGGGCCTTAAACTGCCAGTTTCATATGTTAAAGTATCAGCAGCATATTATGGGACTACTTAAACAGAAAATGATGTTGATTCCTGACTGTGCTGAACATAAAGAATTACAGGATTTAATGCATTCTCCTGAACAGGTTGGTAAACATACTTTGCAATGCGGTTTTGACTCTTTGGAAGCATGTTGCAGGGCTGCTGTCACTGGGTCTGTACTTAGAAGGCATGCTTGGCTTAAGGAGCAAAACTTGCCAGATCATGTTAAAGCTAAATTACTGGATGCTCTCTTAAACCAAGACCGCCTGTTTGGCAATAAAGCAGAAGTCGTCCTTAAAAAGATTGAGGAAAAAGCTAAATCTATGCAAACTGTTAAAGATTTCCTGCAAGTACAGCCTCCCAGAATTAGTAGGCATTGGCCTTCTAAGAATTGGTCCTTTCCAGTCTCTTCCAGGCCTTCTCAGTCCAAACCCAGGAACAGCAGACAACCTAGGCTACAGTCTCAAGACACACACAGACCTAAGCAGTGTGGGGCGGGGGCTCCCACTTCCAAAGCTGGAAGTAGTAAGACACCCTCCTATGGAAAAATGTCACAATGACTTGACCTTAAATCTTCCAGGCCCTGCTCAGCTGTCTGCTCCCTTAGGGGGAAAGATTGCCCTGCATGCAAAAAACTAGGAACTCGTTACCCAGGACAAATGGGTTTTAAATATAGTCTTCCAAGGATACAGATTCCACTTCCACACCTTAGCCACCCCAAACGGTTGGCCAGACCTACCCCCAAATCAGTGGGCAGAGGCTCAACAACAGGTTCTCTCTCTTCTAAGTATCAGGGCTATTCACCCTGTCCCAGCAGAAGAAAGGGGACAAGGTTTTTATTCAAGACTCTTCCTGGTACCCAGAAAAGACAGCTCCTGGCGTCCTGTCCTGGACCTCTCTATTCTAAACACCCTTTTGGTAATCCCAAAATTCAAAATGCTAACACATCAACAACTGCTTCATATGCTAGGCAAAGATGCCTGGTTGGCAACCTTAGACTTAAAGGAAGCTTACTTGCACATTCCAATAAGGGAGTCTTGCAGGAAATACCTACGCTTCAGAGCAGGCTCCATGCACTATCAGATGTTCTTCATGTTTCACTGTTGCAGTCATTACATTTGGGTTATCTGCTTGCAGTAGCCCTCATTCGGCCTGATTAACAAAGTCTTGGGTCCTATGTCAGTTGCTGCCTCTTCTTCCGTGACTTCAGGTTGTCAGGGGTATAAAACATGCAGCCGACACCATTACATCAGCCTTTCTTGCAGTGCAGTGCCCGAAGCAGAAGCAGTTCGCAAGTGCCGGTCGGCCAACTCCTGAAATTTTCGTTTTCAAGTTTCAGAACCGAACTCTTCAACTAAAGCTAAGTACCCCCTTGGGTAAACTTTTTCTTGCTCCTTACCGATGTCAGTAAAAGTTAATAATTGCATTTCTTGTGGAAAGCAAATACCTCACAAAGATTTTCATTCGTACTGTATTCCTTGCCTAGGCCCTGACCACGACGTACCTTGATGTCCTTCAAGGATGCATCTGTAGTCATCACATATGGGTTGTCCTGCCTCAGGCAGCCCTTCGGTTGGCCGGATTCCAAAGTCTGGGTCCGGCGTCGGCTGATGTCGCTCTTTCCCCGACGTCACAACGCCTGGGGTATAAAAGCGTCAGCCGGCACCATCTTCCTCAGTCTTTCTTGCCACGTGGTGCCCGAAGCAGAAGCAGTTCGCAAGTGCCGGTCGGCCAGCTCCTGTATTTCAGCTACCGAAGACTTCAAAAAGCTAAGTACCCCATTGGGGACTCTTTCTTGCCTCAGCTGATGTCAGATAAAGTTAATAATTGTTTAACTTGTGGGAAACAAATACCTCATAAGGATTTCCACTCTTACTGCCTTCCTTGCCTAGGCCCAGACCACGACGTCTCGGCCTGTTCAGCCTGTGCTTCCTTCAACCGACGAACACTTAGACGTTGGTCGGAGTTTGCAGAGGAGTTTTTTGGGGCTAGTTTTGCTTATAAAATGCCGTCGGAGGCCCCAACTTCACATTTAGTTCAAAAACGGAAAGACAAGGACCGACACACGCGGTCCGTGGTTTCGGCTGAAACCATGGCAAGGCCTACTGCGAGTGTCTCGGTTTCGGCTGAAACTGAGTCCTTAGCTCCTCCGATTACCGAAACCGCATAACCGAAGACCTCGGCACTGGAGGCCCCTGCCGAGTCGGTTGTTGTATTACCTGCTGAGACTGGTGTCCTGGAATCTTCTGACACCATCCCTTTAGATAAATCTACTCCAGGACGTGGTGCAGCCAGGCCTCCTGCATCCATGTCCATTAAGGCTTTCTCTAGGGCTAAAGCTGCTAAAATCACAAAAGCTTTGCCTCCCAAGGTTACTCCTCAGGGAACTTCTACTGGTGCTCAGATCCTAACCTTAGCAGAGGATCTTATCTCATTAATTAGGGGCTCACAACCCCACCCGGACAGAGGCTCACATCCACCTCCAGATAAAAGGCCCAGGGTTGAGCCCTCTGATCCCCACTCCTCTGATGAGTCTTCTGTTGGCTGTACCCTCTCGGACCACCAGGAGGAGGCTTTTTCGGCCTATGAGGATTCTGATGCTGAAGAATCCATTCCCTCGGCCTCCCCTCCTGAAGAGTTTTCCTTTGGGGAGACACTACATGCTATGAGAGAGCATTTCCAATGGCAGGGTCAGGATTTTTCAGACTCCAGGAAAAGATTAAGGACCTTTTTACATTTGCCTCAGCATAGGCCTTTAGCTATACCTCCTGTGTTAAATGTTATTGATGATGTGTACTCTGACTCTAGCACAGCTCCTGATTCTCTCCCTCCAGCTCCTGCCAAACCTGACAGGTACTATAGGGTCCCGGACTCTCACCTTCACCTGTACAAGGGTCACTCTGCTGATCCTGAAACTATTTCTCAGGGCCCTAAAGGGGTTGCAGCTACCACTGCTAGAAATCCTCTACCCTCTGAGAGGGAGTCCAGAGCTTTAGAGAGATGGGGTAAAAAAGTGTATACTTCTGCAACTCTTTCTATGAGGGCATTAAATTGTCAATTTCATATGATACAGTACCAAGAGTATTTGTTAGATGAATTACATAAGAAACTGTCTTCCTCTGAACCCCTTGATCGCAAATCCCTTCAGGATCTGGTACATAACTCCCAGCAGGTTAGTAATCACTTTCTGCATTGTGGTTATGATGCATTGGAAGCTTCATGTAGGTCAGCTATGACTGGTGCAGTCATACGTAGGCATGCTTGGCTGAAGGAACAATCAGTGCCAGACCATGTTAAAGCTAAACTTCTGGATGCTCCTCTGGAAAAACAGAAATTATTTGGTTCCATGGCTCAAGAGGTCTTAAAGAAATTTGAAGAAAAGGCAAAATCTGTGCAAACAGTCAAAGACTTTCTGCAAGTCCAACCACCAAGATTCAGCAGAAATTGGCCTACCAAGAATTGGTCCTTTCCAGATTTGGAAAGATTTCAGAGAGGCAGAAACAGACGTGCCAGAGGTAGAGGGCAAACTAGAGGCTCCAGCAGGGGCCGTCAGTGGCAGCCTCCAAACCAGAGAAGTAGTGCAGGATCAACAACTACTACACAAGGACAGACTCAATGACTTTGCTTTGACTCCGCCGACCAGGGCTCAATTAGAAGCACCTTTGGGCGGAAAGCTTTCTTTATTCTCAGACAATTGGCACAGCATTACAAGGGACAAATGGACACTGCAAATTATAGACAAAGGATACAGGTTCCATTTTCACACATTGCCAAAAAGAAAAGGCATGCCAGACCTGCCACCAAATCAAAGGGCAGAGGCCTTGAAACGAATCTCCAGCTTAATACAAATGAAGGCTATAGAAAAGGTTCCTTCCTCAGAACAAGGCCAAGGATTTTATTCCAGACTATTCCTTGTTCCAAGAAAAGAAAATCAATGGAGGCCTATTCTCGACTTGTCCGCACTGAATACTTATCTCATTGTGCCAAAATTCAAAATGCTGACTCTACAGCAACTCCTTCCCATGCTGGGCAAGGGGTCTTGGCTGGTGACTCTAGACCTCAAGGAGGCATACCTGCATGTCCCTATCAGACAAAGTTGCAGAAGACACCTCAGATTTCTTGCAGGGTCAGAGCATTATCAATTCTCAGCATTGCCCTTTGGCTTATCCACTGCACCCAGAGTATTCACGAAATGCCTGGCATCAGTAATAGCACACTGCAGACTCCAGGGGATTCAAATCTACCCATATCTGGACGACTGCCTTATACAAGCGGACAACCAACAAACTCTGATAAAGGACTTAAATTATGCCATCAGTCTTCTGCAGGTCTTGGGATACACAGTCACCATGCACAAATCAAGACTTGTTCCATCCCAAAGAATAACCTTTCTGGGTGCGGATCTAGATACAACCACCCAAATGGCTTATCTCACAGAAGAAAAACAGTCAACTACCGGATTACTTCAAGAATCTGACAAGACAAACTCAGATGACTGCAAGGAAAATCCTGCAGGCCCTGGGTTACATGGCATCCTGTATTCTTCTGATTCCACAAGCAAGGCTACATATGAGAAAGCTACAGTGGTACCTAAGGAGTTTATGGACTCAGCACAGTCACAGTTTGGAAACTCTAATCCCACTCATTCCATGCCTTCACAGGGAATTTCTGTGGTGGGCTCAGGCCAGCCAGTCCAACAGAGGGCTGCCCTTCACAAAGCCAAAAACCTCCCAAACTATTACAACAGACGCTTCAGACCTAGGTTGGGGAGCACACATGGAGGGCAGAGGTATCCAAGGACAGTGGTCAGGAAAGGAGCTACGCATGCACATAAATCAAAAAGAAATGCTAGCAGTGATACATGCAATCGAGGCCTTCAAACTCTTTCTGCATCAAGGCCATCTACTAATAAGGACAGGCAACACCACAGTTATGTGGTACATAAACAAGCAAGGAGGTACCCATTCTTACCCTCTGTGCAGACTGGCAGTGAATCTATGGGATCTTTCCCTGAAACTCAATATACAACTACAAGCTCAGTTTGTGCCAGGAAAGGACAATACACTGGCGGACAGCTTAAGCAGAAATATCATGGATGCACACGAATGGATGCTGCACCCAGACATTTTCCAACAAATAACACAATCTTGGGGGAGCCCGGACATAGATCTATTTGCTTCCCCCCACAATCATCAACTGAAGAAATTCTGCTCAAGGACATACCACCCACAAGCCTGGAAAGTGGACACCCTCTCTTTCAGCTGGAGAAATCTGAACGTGTATGCATTTCCTCCTCTTCCATTGATGTCCAAGGTGTTACTGAAGATCAGGTCAGAGCAGCCAAAAGTGATCCTGATAGCTCCGGACTGGCCAAGACAGCACTGGTACCCACTGCTAAGGAGCATGTCACGTACGAAGCCATGGCCCCTACCTCTATGGCCACATCTACTGACGCAGCACAGATACAAAACTCTCCACTCCAACCTGAAAACATTGCAACTAACAGCGTGGAGAATACCTTGATTCCTCCTCAGGATAAGCTGTCCCAGAGAGTAAAGAATATTATTCTGGAAGCTCGCCTCCCTTCCACAAGGAAGACATACTCAGCAAAATGGAAAAGATTTCTCATCTGGAACACCATAAAGGGCCTAGATGCAACAATGATGAACATGGCACATATTCTGGAATATTTGGCAGAAATGTTCCACAATGGACTGTCTTACTCTTCTATTAAGATCCATGCTTCAGCAATTTCAGCAGAGTACAATACTGATCCCCCTATCTTCTCTCATCCTCTCCTAAGACAATTTCTAAGAGGGATCAAAAACATCAAACCTCCTAGGAAACCACCTGTACCTGCTTGGGACCTGAACTACGTGTTGGAAAAACTAACACTGCCTCCATTTGAACCAGCAGCATCTGCAGATCTACAGTACCTCTCATGGAAGACTGCTTTCCTTCTGGCAATAACCTCAGCAAGAAGAGTTTTGGAATTGCAGGCCCTGATGTCAGTTCAGCCATTTATTATTTTCCATCAGGATAGAGTTTCATTAAGAACTAATCCTACTTTTATGCCAAAGGTGGTATCCAGGATTTCATTGAATCAAGCCATTCACTTGCCTACCTTCTTCCCAAATCCACAGAACAAAGGGGAGAAACTGCTGCACACCTTGGACATTCACAGACAGTTGCGCTACTACTTGGACAGAACAAAAGGTTTCAGAAAAACTGACCAGCTGCTGGTAGCATATGCGGCTGGTTCTCAAGGAAGAGCAATTTCCAAACAGACAATTTCAAAATGGATAGGAAATTGCATCCGCTTTTGTTACTTATTTCATGGAAAGACTGTACCAACCAACATTAGACCTCACTCTACGAGAGCCACTGCCACCTCCACAGCATTTTTAAGAGGGGTGGCTACAAAAGACATTTTAGAAGCTGCCACATGGAGCTCCGTGCATACAATTTACCTTTATATTCCAGATCCAGAGCAGGCTTTGCTACGGCTGTCCTGCAGGGTATCTTAGCTACACCATCCTTTTCCTAGTACCTCCACCCCCAGATTGGCTATGGTATTCTACCCATATGTGATGACTACAGATGCATCCTTGAAGGACATAGTACAGATTTGTACCTACCATAAATGTAGATGTCCGATAGGTATGCATCTGTAGTCAGGTTTACCCTCCCTCCTTCCCCTCTGTGATACTCCTAGGGTGCTTACCTCTCTATTAGCTAGCTGGGGGATCTATTATGGTGTATTTGTTATATATATATATATATATATATATATATATATATATATATATATATATATATTTTTTTTTTTTGCAAATGTTTGGATTTTTTATTGCATTTTTCCAAATTTAGCCTTCATAGAGGGCACCTGGCATCTGGGGCAAGAAAAACTAAGGAAGATGGCGCCAGCTGATGCTTTTATACCCCAGGCGTTGTGACGTCAGGGAAAGAGCGACATCAGCTGACGCCGGACCCAGACTTTGGAATCCGGCCGACGGAAGGGCTGCCTGAGGCAGGACAACCCATATGTGATGACTACAGATGCATACCTGTCGGACATCTACATTTATGGTAGGTACAAAACTGTACTTTGTCGGTTTTGTGCCTTATTTAATCAACGCAGTATCCGTCATCGGTATATTTTTGCCTCTAAATATTTTAGTTCTCAGTTTAATTATCCTGAAATGTCATCGTTTAGCCATCCGACTACCGGTATTCCAAAAAAACGCAAAGATAAAGACAGAGACTGGCCGCCTTGGTCCAAAGCTGCCGACGACGCTTCTCCTAAGCCAGTCGCCAGTTCGCCTGTACTCAGTGAGACACTTTCGCAGCCCCTGATACCCACTACTTCTGATTTGCAGGCCTCTACTGAGACCCATTTGGAGTCCAGTATGCCACAAGATGCTTCAACTGTGGAACCTGTGGATGTCTCTATCTTGGATGGGTCCGGAGCCGCTGTGCAGGCACTGGCTTCTGAGGGTGTATTCAGGCCTACGGACTTGCATATTGAACCGACGCCTCCTTCTTCTTTCAGGCCTAAACCTCAAACCATGCCTAAGAAACCGACACCCAGGCCGCATGTGCAGGCCTCTATGCCTAAAAAACAAATGATAAGAATGGCTGAAGATCTTCTAACTTTAATCAGGGGAAGCCAACCACCCCTTCTAAGAGACCTAGGACTGAATTTGTTTATGAACCTTCTGATCAGGATTCTGATTTTTCTGATTCTTCTGATGATCAGGATTTACCCTTATCTACGTATGAGGATTCTGATGCAGAGGACTCTATTCCCTCTGCTTCCTCTCCAGAGGATTTTTCTTTTGGTGAAACCTTCCACACTTTAAGGGAGCATTTTCACTGGGGAAGCCAGGATTTTTCTGATTCAAAAAAGAGGCTTAGGGATTTCTTACTCCTAGCTCAGCATAGGCCTTTAGCTATACCTCCAGTACTGGACATTGTTGATGCCTTTTCGGAATCTAGTTTGGCCCCTGATTCTTTGCCTCCTGCCCCCAGAAAACCTGATAGATATTACAGGGTCCCTGATTCTCACAAATTCCTTTTTAAAAATCCTATTGCAGATCCAGGGACTATTTCACAGGGACCCCAAGGGCATTAAGGCTTCTACAGCTAAAAATCCTACCCCTTCTGATAGAGACTCCAGGGCGCTGGATAGATGGGGTAAGAAGGTTTAGACTTCTGCAACCTTGGCCATTAGGGCCTTAAACTGTCAGTTTCATATGTTAAAGTATCAACAACATGTTATTGGACTGCTTAAACAGAAAATGATGTTGATTCCTGACTTTGCTGAAAATAAAGAATTACAGGATTTAATGCATTCTGCTGAACAGGTTGGAAAACATACTTTGCAATGTGGATTTGATTCTTTAGAAGCCTCTTGCAGGGGTGCTGTCACTGGGTCTGTACTCAGAAGGCATGCTTGGCTTAAGGAGCAATCTTTGTCTGATCATGTTAAAGCTAAACTGTTGGATGATCCCATAAATCAGGACCGCCTGTTTGGCAATAGTGCTGAGGAAGTTCTTAAAAAGTTGGAAGACAAAGCTAAATCTATGCAAACTGTGAAAGATTTTTTACAAGTTCAGCCTCCAAGATTTAGTAGGCATTGGCCCTCTAAGAATTGGTCCTTTCTGGCCCCTTCCAGATTTTCTCAATCCAAACCTAGACAGCAGAAACCCCAGATTTCAGTCACAGGGTACGCACAAGACTGAGCAGTGGGGGGCTTTTGCATCCACATCTGGGAGTAGTAAGACCCCCCCCCTATGGAAAACTGCCTCAATGACTTACCTTTAAAACTTCCAAGCACTTCTCAACTGAATGATCCTTTAGGCGGAAAGATTGGTCTGCAGGCCAAAAACTGGAAACTCATAACCCAGGACAAATGGGTCTTGAATATAGTGTCCCAAGGATACAGATTTCACTTCCACACGTTACCAACACCATGTGGGTGGCCAGATGTACCCCCAAATCAGTGGGCAGAGGCCCAAAAGCAAGTACTTTCTCTCTTAAACATGGGGGCTATTCAATTGGTACCAGAAGAGGAAAAGGGACAAGGTTTCTATTCAAGACTTTTCCTGGTACCCAGAAAAGACACTTCATGGCGTCCTATCCTGGACCTTTCTAGTCTAAACACCTTTTTGGTGATTCCAAAATTCAAGATGCTGACTCTTCAGCAGTTGCTTCCTATGCTAGGCAAGAATGCTTGGTTGGCAACATTAGATTTAAAAAACGCATACCTGCACATCCCTATCAGGTAATCTTGCAGAAGATACCTACGCTTCAAAGCAGGCTACACGCATTATCAGATGTCCTTCAAGGATGCATCTGCAGTCCTAACAAATGGGTTGTCCTGCCTCAGGCAGCCCTTCGATCGGCCGGATTCCAAAGTCTGGGTCTGGCCTCGGCTGATGTCGCACTTCACCCGACGTCATCGCTGCTGGGGTATAAAGGCATCAGCCGACGCCATTTTCCTCAGTCTTTCTTGCCGCGCGGTGCCCGAATCAGAAGCTGTTCGCAAGTGCCGGTCGGTCAGATCCAGAGATTTCTACTACCGAAGACTTCTAAAAAAGCTAAGTACCCCGTTGGGGACTCTTTCTTGCCTCAGCCGATGTCAGAAAAAGTAAATAATTGTTTAACTTGTGGGAAACAAATACCTCATAAGGATTTCCACTCTTACTGCCTTCCTTGCTTAGGCCCAGACCACGACGTATCAGCTTGTTTAGCCTGTGCTTCCTTCAACCGACGGACGCTTGCTTAGACGTCGGTCGGAGTTTGCAGAAGAGTTTTTTGGTCCCGCTTTTGCATATAAAATGCCGTCGGAGACTCCGACTACACAATTAGCTAAAAAACGCAAGGAAAAGGACCGACACTCCCGGCCCGCGGTTTCGGCTGAAACCACGGTTAGGCCTACCGCGAGTGTCTCGGTTTCGGCTGAAACCAAGTCCTCGGTTCTTCCTTCGGCTGAAAGCATGCCTCTGATAACCGAGGCCACACAGGCCATGGCTGAATCGGCTTCAGATATTACTGCTGCAGAAGCAGTCACCCAGGATTTGTCAGACACTATTCCTTTAGACATCTCTACTCCTGCACGTGGGGCTGCTAGACCCCCTGCTTCTATGTCTATCAAGGCCTTTTCCAGGGCTAAAGCAGCCAAAATTTCCAAGGCCTTACCTACTAAAGCTCCCTCTCACAGGCCTACTTCTAGTTCCCAGATACTCAGCCTTGCTGAGGACCTTATTTCTTTGATCAGGGGGTCCCAACCTCACCCAGACAGGTCCTCTCAACCCCCTGCAGATAAGAGGCCTAGGACTGAACCACCTGAACCTCTCTCTTCAGACTATTCCTCGGATGGCTCAGATTTATCTGACCATCAGGAAGGCCCATATTCACCTTATGAGGATTCTGATGCAGAAGACTCCATACCTTCTGCTTCTCCTCCTGAAGAATTTTCTTTTGGGGAAACCCTACACTCAATGAGGGAACACTTCCAATGGCAGGGCCAGGAATTTTCAGATTCAAGGAAAAGGCTAAGGACTTTTTTACATTTACCACAGCATAGGCCTTTAGCCATTCCTCCTGTACTATCTGTTGTTGATGATGCATATAATGATGCAAGTACTGCCCCTGATTCTCTTCCTCCGGCCCCTGCAAAGCCTGACAGATATTACAGGGTCCCGGACTCTCACCACCACTTGTATAAGGCTCATGTTGCAGACCCAGAAACCATTTCTCAGGGCCCTAAAGGTGTTGCAGCTGCCTCTGCCAAAAACCCTCTTCCCTCTGAAAGGGAATCTAGAGCATTGGAGAGATGGGGTAAAAAAGTTTATACATCTGCTACTCCTTCTGCTAGGGCCTTAAACTGTCAATTTCACATGATACAGTACCAGGAATTTTTATTAGACCAGCTAAATAAAAAACTGTCCTCTCCTGAACCTATAGACCGTAAGTCCCTTCAGGAATTGGTACATAACTCTCAGCAGGTCAGTAATCATTTTTTAAAATGTGGCTTTGATGCACTGGAGGCTTCTTTTAGATCAGCTATGACTGGAGCAGTGATTCGAAGGCATGCCTGGTTAAAAGAGCAATCCTTACCAGACCATGTTAAGTCAAAACTCCTAGATGCTCCTATGGAGAAGCACAGTTTGTTTGGCTCCCCAGCACAGGAGGTTCTAAAGAAAGTGGAAGAAAAAGCAAAATCTGTCCAAACAGTCAAGGATTTTTTACAGGTCCAACCTCCGAGGTTTAGCAGGAATTGGCCCTCGAAAAATTGGTCCTTTCCAGACACATCCAAAGCACAGAGAGGCAGAAATAGACGTCCAAGAGGCAGAAACCAATCAAGAGGTTCCTACAGGGGTCGTCAATGGCAACCTGCCAACCAGAGAAGTGCTGCCACAGCTGCCACTACAACCACTTCCACAGGACAGACACAATGACTTGACTCTCATTCCGCCTACCAGGGAACAACTAGAAGCACCCTTGGGCGGAAAGCTAGCTTTATTTTCAGAAAACTGGCATTGCATTACATGAGACAAATGGACTTTACAAACAATAGACAAGGGCTACAGGTTTCACTTCCACACTCTACCAACAAGGAGAGGAATGCCAAACCTTCCACCAAGCCAAAAAACAGAAGCTCTAAAACAAATCATCAGTTTACTAAAGATGAGAGCAATAGAAAATGTACCACCTATGGAGCAAGGCCAAGGATTTTACTCCAGACTATTTCTTGTACCAAGAAAAGAAAATCAATGGAGGCCTATTCTCAACTTGTCCGCACTGAACACATACCTCATTGTTCCAAAATTCAAAATGCTGACTCTCCAGCAACTTCTTCCCATGCTGGGCAAGGAGTCTTGGCTGGTGACTCTAGATCTCAAGGAGGCATACCTGCACGTCCCTATGCGACCAGATTGCAGAAGACACCTCAGATTTCTTGCAGGATCAGAGCATTATCAATTCTCAGCATTACCCTTTGGCTTATCTACTGCGCCCAGAGTATTCACGAAATGCCTGGCATCAGTAATTGCTCATTGCAGGCTTCAGGGAATTCAAATTTACCCATACCTGGACGACTGCCTAATACAAGCGGACAGCAAGACAAAATTAATAAAGGATTTGGCCAATGTCATACACCTGTTGCAAGCCTTGGGATACACAGTCAACATTCAAAAGTCAAGGCTAGTACCATCCCAAAGGATAACATTTCTGGGCGCAGAACTGGATACAACAACTCAGATGGCTTTTCTCACAGAAGAAAAACAAAAGCAACTACCAGTCTATTTCATGGCACTAACAACACAAACTCAGCTTACGGCAAGGAAAATCCTGCAAGCCCTGGGTTACATGGCATCCTGCATAATATTGATTCCGCATGCCAGGCTGCATATGAGAAAGTTACAATGGTACCTAAGGCATGTATGGTCTCAACACAAGCACAGTCTAGAAGCCCAGATACCAATTATTCCATGCCTGAAGAAAGAATTCCTGTGGTGGGCTCAGGCCTGTCAGATAAACAGAGGATTGCCTTTCCACAAACCACATCCAAGCCAGACAATCACCACGGACGCCTCAGACCTAGGCTGGGGGGCACACATGGAAAACAAGTGTATACAAGGCCTGTGGTCCCAAGACCAGTTGAATCTTCACATAAATCTAAAGGAGATGCTGGCAGTGAAACATGCAATCGAGGCATTCAGACCATTCCTCCAACAAGGACACCTGCTGATAAGGACAGACAACACCACAGTTATGTGGTACATCAACAAACAGGGAGGTACTCACTCATACCCTCTATGCCGGATGGCAATGGACCTGTGGCATTTGGCCCTGAATCTCAACATTCATCTGCAGGCCAGATTTGTACCAGGGAAAGAAAATTCACTAGCGGACACCTTAAGCAGAACTACCACGGATGCTCACGAATGGATGCTGCATCCAGATATCTTCAGAACCATAACAAAGAAATGGGGAATGTCAGAGATAGACCTGTTTGCCTCCCCACACAACCACCAATTGAAGAAATTCTGCTCAAGAGTATACCACCCACTTGCCTGGAGGGTGGACTCTCTATCCTTCAGCTGGAAAAACCTGACAGCATATGCATTTCCACCGCTTCCTTTGATGTACAAAGTCCTACTGAAGATCAGAGAGGAACAGCCAAAGGTAATTCTGATAGCTCCGGACTGGCCAAGACAACATTGGTACCCGCTTCTGAGAAGCATGTCTCGGGCACACTCATGGCCTCTACCTCTATGCCCCTTACTTCTAACACAGAACAACTACAAGACCCTGCATCCAAACTTGAAGACACTGCAGCTAACTGCTTGGAATATCCCATGAAACAAAATCAACCAGATTTATTTCAGAGGGTTAAGGACATTATCCTGGAGGCTCGCAGACCCTCCACAAGGAAAACATACTCAGCCAAATGGAAAAGATTCCTCATTTGGAGTGCAGCAAAGCGAGAAAATGTCTCAATGGCAAACATAGCACACATCCTGGAATACTTAGCAGAACTGTTCCACAATGGCCTGTCCTACTCCTCCATTAAGATTCATGCATCAGCAATTTCAGCAGAGTACAACATGGATCCTCCTGTCTTCTCTCACCCTCTACTCAGGCAGTTTTTGAGGGGAATCAAAAACGTAAAGCCTCCAAGGAAGCCACCTCTGCCTGTATGGGATCTCAACTTTGTGCTGGAAAAATTAACACTTCCTCCTTTTGAACCAGCAGCAACAGCAGACTTACAGTTCTTATCGTGGAAAACTGCATTCCTGCTAGCAATCACTTCAGCAAGAAGAGTATCTGAGTTACAGGCATTAATGGCAGTACAGCCTTTCCTTATCTTCCATCAGGATAGAGTGTCTCTGAGAACCAATCCTACTTTTATGCCAAAGGTGGTCTCCAGGGTATCCTTGAACCAAGCTGTACATTTACCTACATTCTTCCCCAACCCACAGAACAGGGGGGAAAGACTACTACACACCTTGGATGTGCACAGACAACTACGCTACTACCTGGACAGAACTAAAACCAGCAGAAAAACTGACCAGCTTCTGGTAGCATATGCAACAGGAGTGCAAGGAAAAGCAATTTCAAAACAGACAATCTCAAAATGGATAGGAAATTGCATTAGATTCTGCTACTCTTTTCATGGAAAGACAACTCCTGAAAATATCAGGCCTCATTCCACAAGAGCTACAGCCACCACTACAGCTTTCCTACGAGGAGTGGCTACCAAAGGCATTTTAGAAGCTGCTACTTGGAGCTCTGTGCATACATTTGCCAAGCATTATAATCTTCCTTTATACTCCAGATCCCGAGCAGGTTTTGCAACTGCTGTTTTGCAAGGGATCTTAACTACACCATCATTATCTTAGTGCCTCCTCCCCCAGTTTGGCTATGCTATTCTACCCATTTGTTAGGACTGCAGATGCATCCTTGAAGGACATAGTACAGTTTTGTACCTACCATAAATGTAGATGTCCGATAGGTATGCATCTGCAGTCAGGATTACCCACCCTCCTTCCCCTCTGTGGTATTCCTAGGGTACTTACCCCACTTTTAGCTAGCTGGGGGAATCTATTATGGTGTATTTGTTTGTATATATATGTATATATATATTTTGCTCTCTCTTGTTTGGAATTATCTGCATTTATCCAAATTTAGCCTTCCTAGAGGGCACCTGGCATCTGGGGCAAGAAACACTGAGGAAAATGGCGTCGGCTGATGCCTTTATACCCCAGCAGAGATGACGTCAGGTGAAGTGCGACATCAGACGAGGCCAGACCCAGACTTTGGAATCCGGCCGACCGAAGGGCTGCCTGAGGCAGGACAACCCATTTGTTAGGACTGCAGATGCATACCTATCGGACATCTACATTTATGGTAGGTACAAAACTGTACTTTCTCTGCACTACCCTTTGGCTTATCTACTGCACCCAGGGGTATTCACAAAGTGCCTAGCTCCAGTCATTGCATTTAGCAGACAAAGAAATATTCAAATATACCCATACCTGGACGATTGTCTAATTCAGGCAGAAAGCCAGGACATCCTTTAGAATCATCTGGCCTTTGTACAAAGGGTGCTGACTTGTCTGGGGTACACCATGAACGAAAAGAAATCACACCCGGTACCCTGTCAACAAATTATATTTCTGGGAGCAAGCTTGAATACAACTTCCCAGATGGCTTTCCTCATGCCAAAGAAGCAGATTCATTTGACAACCTACTTCAAACAAGTGGCCACAAAAACCCTGCTATCTGCAAAGCCAATACTGCAAGCCTTGGGGTTCATGGCCTCCTGCATTCTTCTAATTCCATATGCAAGACTGCATATGAGGAAACGACAATGGTATCTAAAAAGCCTATGGTGTCAGCATTCTCAGAATCTAGAAGCAATAATTCCTGTCATACCTTGCCTACGCCTAGAGTTCCTTTGGTGGGCAGAAGCCTGCCACCAAAACAAGGGACTACCATTCATGCTACCCCCTGCCGCCCTAACTCTAACAACAGACACATCAGACTATGCATGGGAGGCTCACCTGGCAGGGAAGTGCATTCAGGGCAAATGAAACCCAAGTCAAATGCACCTGCATATCAATCAAAAAGAAATGTTAGCTGTACAGAATGCTCTGACATCCTTCAAGGATCACATTCTTCCAGGACAACTAATGGTAAAGACAGACAACACCACTGTTATGTGGTACATAAACAAGCAGGGGGGTACCCATTCTTACCCCCTCTGCAGACTAGCCATGGCATTGTGGAACACAGCCATGCGCTACCAAGTGAATCTACAAGCTCAGTTCTTGCCAGGAAAACTAAATACACTGGTAGACGGACTAAGCAGAAACCTCATGGACCCACACGAGTGGAAACTGGAACCAAGGATTTTCAACATGTTGACAAGCAAATGGGGGAGCCCAGATATAGACCTGTTTGCCTCCCCCCAGAACTATCAATTGGACAAATTTTGCACAAGGATTCCCCACAAACAAGCTCGGAAAGTGGATATTCTGTCCTTCAGCTGGAAAAACCTATCAGTGTATGCCTTTCCTCCTCCGCCTCTGCTTTCCAAACTACTACTAAAGATCAAACTGGACAAGCCAAGGACAATTTTGATTGCTCCAGACTGGCCACACCAACACTGGTTCCCCCTCTTGCGCAGTGTGTCATGGTTGGCCCCATGGCACCTGCCTCAGATACCTTCCCTGTTGTCTCAGCAGGAGAACCAGATTCTACACCCTCAGCTTCAAACACTGAACCTAGCAGCCTGGCTAATTACCTAATCTCTCCTTTACCATCCCTCAGTAAATCAGTGATGGATATCATTGTAGAGGCAAGGAAATCTAGTACTAGAAAACTTTATGCTGCGAAATGGAAAAGATTCTGTACCTGGAACCAATCTCAAGGTATGAGCACAGCAGCGCCCAATTTACCTCACATTTTACAATACTTAACTGAGATGCTTCATAAGGGCTTGTCCTTTTCCTCCATCAAAATTCATGCCTCAACCATTTCAGCTCATAACACAGAGCCTCCCCTCTTCTCTCACCCACTGCTCAAGCAGTTCCTCAGAGGGGCCAAAAATTTAAGGCCACCAAGGAGAGCTCCAACTCCAGCCTGGGACCTTAACTTTGTCTTAGAGAAACTCTCTCTTCCTCCTTTCGAGCCAGCTGTTACTGCAGATTTAAAATTTCTTTCTTGGAAAACAGCATTCCTTTTAGCAATCACTTCAGCAAGAAGGGTATCTGAATTACAGGCCATTATGGCAGTGGAGCCTTTCATCATCTTTCATGCGGACAGGGTGTCCCTCCGAACCAATCCCTCCTTCATGCCCAAGGTGGTATCCAGTGTGGCTCTTAATCAGTCCATTCATTTGCCAACCTTCTTTCCTAATAGACAGAACAAAGGGGAACAGATACTGCACTCTTTAGATGTGCACATACAACTTAGATTCTACTTGGACAGGACTAAACCTCAAAGGAAGTCTGAACAACTGCTCGTGGCATTTGCTGCAGTGAAAGAAGGGAAGGCTATTTTAAAGCAAACCATTTCTAAATGGTTAGGCCATTGCATTAATTTCTGCTATAAGCATCATGGAAAACCTATCCCACAGGGCATCAGACCCCACTCTACCAGGGCTGCATCTACCTCTGCAGCCTTTCTCAGAGGCGTCCCTACCAGGGACATCCTAGAAGCTGCTACCTGGAGTTCTGTACATACTTTCACCAGGCATTATCATTTCCCAATTTTTTCTAAGTCCAGAGCTGGCTTTGCCACTGCAGTCTTGCAGGGTCTTATAGCTGGTCCTAATGCTACTTAAATTCCTCCTACCAACCTTAGCTTTGGGAATCTACCCAAATGTAATGACTGCAACAGTGAAACATGAAGAACATAGTACAGTTGTGTACACTTTCCATAAATGTAGATGTTCGAGTGTATTCACTGTTGCAGTCCTAGTTACCCTCCCTCCAGCCCCCTGACTTCTTTTGGCTTTACCTCTACTTTCCTTTACTACGCTTAACAGCTTTTTGGTGTATTTGCTTTTTTGTTGGAGGTATAACCTTGTATTTTTTATATATTTATTTGCTTCCCATTAAGGGAGCACCTGACATCTGGGGCAAGAAAAACTGATGTATTGGCTGCATGGTTTTACCCCTGACGACCTGACATCACGGAAGAAGAGACAGCAACTGACGCAGGACCCAAGACTTTGTTAATCAGGCCGGCTGAGGTCTACTGCTAGCAGATAACCCAAATGTAATGACTGCAACAGTGAATACACTTGAACATCTACATTTATGGTAACTGTACACAACTGTACTTTCTCTGCACTTCCTTTTGGCTTATTTACTGCGCCCAGGGTATTCACAAAGTGTCTAGCTCCAGCCATTGCATTTTGCAGGCAGAGAAACATTCAAATATACCCATACCCGGATGATTGCCTAATTCAGGCAGAAAGCCAGGACATGCTATTAAAACATCTGGCATTTGGATATATTTCAACAAATTGGTGGATGAAATCAAATTCATAATGGATTTATTTCAAGAGAGAGGTTACCCAATGAAAATGATGCAAAATGTAGGACAATATATTACACAAGAATGGGGAATTAAATTTAAACCATTATTAGGATCCGGTGTTGTGAACAATCAGGTTCAAAATGCAAAAAATATCAACATTAACAATGATAGTGAGACAATTCAACACCAGAGATTGTTTATATTACAGTATAGTTTAGTAGCAGGTAATGTGATCAATATATTATGCAAATATTGGTACTTGATTACTGGAGATTCCACATTAACAGATATTATGGGCACAAAACCAAGATTTGTTTACAAAATGGGACAGAATTTTAAAAGTTATTTGGAACAACATCCAGTAGGAGCGATGGGCATAAAGAAAGGAACTAAAACACACCACAAAATGTGGCACGTAATCAATGCATGTACATATTAGAAAAAGAACAAATGATTATTAACAATGGATTCAAGACAATGATTAAATTTAAACAAGGAAATTGTAATACAAAAATGCTCATATATTTGGCTAAGTGTAGCAAATGTGCAAGTTATTACATAGGCAAGACAGAGAGGTGTTTTAGAAAACGTATTTATGACCATTTGTACAACATTAGGAGGAAGAACTCTACTAGTACCTTATACAGGCATATTGAGAAGATGGGCGACACACATGAATTTAAATTTGCCATCTTAGATACAATCAAAATGGACCCGAGAGGGGGTGACCATAAAACCCTGTTGAGTTTTAAAGGAGTACCGCACGCACAGACTCAAAAAACATGTTTAAAACATCATGGCACGATGTTTCCTACACTTTAACAGCACTCTGGGATTATTTACAGGATTTTAAATATATTTATATGTAATTCCAGACTCTGACCACCTGGAGGCTGTCATATTGACGTGGTTTGGATAAATCAGGTTGCCATCCAGTATCCTAGAAATCATTGTTTGGCTCAAAAATGTTACAACATGCAGGCCTCCATTTGCCTGAAGTTCCTGTCATTTCATAGACGAACCTGGTCAACCTCGAGTTAATGATGAATTGTGTAACTTATGAGCTGATGTTTCGGCTCTACAGAATGAAGTTCATCAATTACTTGTTTTAGTCACTAGGTTAGTGACTGCAAGTAAAGATTTGGAGAAAGAACGATCTCCCATCACTACTGTTATCGATGCTGCACCTTCTATTCCAGGCGGTAGTGAGTCCGCCGTTCCGGTCATTCGACAGCTTTCAACAGCAGCGTTACATACGCCGGATAGAGACTTCCCTGTATTATTTAGGGAAACGGAGGGTATGCATATCATCAATACTATTGACCTTCCAAAGGAACAACTTGGCGAACATTCTGATTGTTTTCCTTCACCTCCTAGTTTAGATGAACGTCCCACGAGGAAAGATCAAATTTACATTTCACCTGCACAGGATTTTACTTTTGACTTTAGTTTTGGTAAGGTACGGCAGGATGCTAAACGAACTGGCACACGTCCTAAGGATACTCTTCCTGTTAAAACATACGGTAATAATAAACGGAAGGAGAATACTGCTTCAAAAGGTACTGTTTTACATAAGGTTTCTAGTCCTTGTAATGATTTTAATAATTATGCGCGAAGTGAACGTGCATTGAATGAACACAGAGTTGGTATTAACAAGCGAAATACCAAAAACGTTCAGGAAGATTGTCTCATTGATCAGTTTTTGGGAGACAATTATGACTTTAGTGACGCTAAGGGTCAATTTATTAAGTCTAAGTGTTCAGTGCATGTTTCTTCTTCATTAAAAGATATGATATTTGATTTTGGCAAAAAATTGGTGTCATTTAAAAATACTAAAATTGACACAGCCTGTTTGTCTAAATGTTTACAATCGAACATTGTACCTAAAGGTTTAAGGTTTTTTAAACTACCCTTGGGTATTGTGTATAGCCCTGATACTATGAAAGAATTCAATGACCTTTTTGATAATTTTGGCTTTTCATTTATTAAGGTGTTAAGTATCATGATGAGAAACTTATTGCATTAGCTAATGATTTAGAATGTATGAACAACAGTATCACCAAGCATATTGATTTTGATATGTGGAGGGATTTATACATTAAGCAGTTTTCAATAGCAGATAATAAGGCACAGAATATATATGATAGGAAAAATAGAAAAATGTTACGTGATGTGGAATTATACAAGCATAATAGAGCCTACATATGGCCATCGGATAGAGCTCAGGAATATATACATAGCAACAACAACTCTAGGAAACAGCCCAAAGGTTCATACAGGGATGAAAATTTTCAGTGGGGCAGATTGTTTCCAGCCCGAAACACATACAAACAATGGACTGTACAAAAGAGATGAATAAGGATTGTCATTCACTTCCCGATATTGATGGAGATGTTAACATCCCTTCGGGCGGGACAGTATGTATGAGTTCAGGTTCAAATCAGATTTTTAGTACAGTTGCAGTTCCTGTTTTTGGTTCGTTTGTGGTTGATAATATTAATAATTTAAGCGTACAACAGCAACGGCACATTTTGACTACACATAATGGATTCAATCTATACAGTTACACAGACACAGAAATTGATTTGGCCTTTTTTAATCTAATGAGTAAGGGGATGAAATTTATTCCCACCACAGGGAACAACTTGGTGGATAATATTAAAGAAATTAAGTTATTTTGTAGGAGATTAAACCTTGCCATACAATTTGACAAAGGTGTTGCCTCCAAATATTATGAGGGGGGAACTGAACTTAAAAATAAAAGTACATTCATCCCGAATTCCCACCCACAGGTTAACAATTTTGAACATCTAGTTTGTAAGGATATTTATTGGTTACATCATAAAAACAAGAAAAATAAGTTTTTGACATATCCTAATAAATTTAACATCTGAAGAAAGACAATGCGAAATAAGGATGTTAGAATTATGAAGCCTGATAAGGGGGGTGGTGGTGTTGTTTATTATACCGAGTACAATTCACACCTTCATAACATTCTACATGGTTCAGGCAATTATGAAAATGTGTCAATTAATCAGATCAACATCGGATACAAGAGAATAGATTTGGCCCTTGAGGAGTATTTAATAGACAGTGGAATTACAAATGAGTTATACTCTTTTTTAAAAAAAGATTATCCAATTTTGGCTAAAATGGTGGGGATTCCCAAGGTTCATAAATCTATCGATCACCCACCATTCAGACCCATTGTGTCGGGTTCTGAATCCAAAACATTCAATATAGGAGTCTTGATCGATAGATGGTTAAAACACATGTATAATGGGATCCCACATCTTGTTAAGGATTCGTGGGATTTTTTAGGGAAACTCACAAAAGATATATGGAACTCAAATTTAATTTTTCTGACTGTTGACGTAGTGGATCTGTTCTCTTGCATTCCTAAGGATATAGGTCTAGAATTCTTTGCTAATAGTCTAAGACAATTTTCTGGGTATAGTTGGGATAAGATATGTTTGATTTGTGACATGATGTCTTTGGTATTGGACCATAATTATATTGCATTTCAAGGGGAATATTTCAGAAAAACTCATGGAGTCGCAATGGGAGCGTCATGCGCACCCATTTTTGCGAACTGAGTTATGTTGACATGGGAGTCAGAATTTCTCTTTAAAAGTCAATATTATACTGATATAGAGTTTTATGCTAGGTATTTGGACGACTTGTTTATACTATGGAAGGCACCTGTGGATAAGATAGATGAGTTCGTGACATTTCTTAATGGTACTACGGAATTTTTAAAGTTTACATACAATTACAGTATTAAAGAAATAGCTTATTTAGATGTTTTGGTTAGTCATCATGATGAAGGATTCGCCACTAGAATTTATAGGAAACCAACATTTTCGAATGATTACATTCATTTTACTAGTAACCATCCACCACATATATTTCGTAATGTGGTTAAAGGGCAATGTATAAGAGCAGCCCGGATGTCTTCTACACAAGAGATTTTAGAGGCTGAAATATCTAACATATATAATCTTTTTCTTAAGCGTGGATATCCTGAATATATGCTTAAGGACATTACTCAGTATGTCCTCAGGGAGTGGGGACATAAATATCTACCATTATTGGGGAATTTTGATCATAGTAGTTTGGTTACACGGGATATGACTAAGGAAAACCAATATGGACAGTTTTTGTCCAATAGGGTTTGTGTTTTGACATATACCCCATACGTACACGCCATTAAGGAGATTTTACAGAGACATTGGGATGTAATTATTACTCACAACACGGGTCAGCAGTGGGACAATTTTCCTAGATGTGTATACAAGACAGCACCCAATTTGAAGAAATTATTAGAAAAAGCAGGTACTATTAAACAACGAACAGATAGAATCAAGGGCACAACCAAGTGTGGGTCTTGCAACCAGTGTAGATATATCAATGAAGTCACTAGTATTCATCTTGATGATATTAATCATACTATTATTAAGTGTAGAAATGGAAATTGTAATACCAAGCAAGTGGTCTATTTAGCAACATGAACAGACGAAAAAGTTAAACTCTAAAAACCAGAAAAAGACAAACTGGAACACAATGAGAGACGGCTGAATAATAAAATCTGATTTAATACTCCAAATAAAGTTAGCGCTTTCGGCAAAACAAATGTTCCACCTTCTTCAGACAAACAGCAGAATGCCAAGTAAAACAAAGTTTTATAGTATGTACATTTCATTAAGGCCAATGAATGACAAATGCATTATTTAATTAGATGTGACCATAGAAACCTTAAAGAAACATGGTAAATTACAAATAAAAATCACTTCCTGTTATCAGGTGCTCCAACAACTTGTTGCAAGCCCAAATCATGTGAAAATACATTTACGTGAAATACCAAATAAATGTGAAAGATACATATGATATTTTAAAATAAAGCATGAGATATGCGTGAAAATTCACTCCAAATGCCCACATGGGAATCAGGTTATAACTATAGTTCCAATGAACAGCAGTAAACCCCCAGGATGTTAACTCATTGATTCGCCATGTATCACACGGGCCGATTACAGAAGTAACATTGTATTACCTCGCACCATGCATAAACCAGTGTAGATGTACAAATATAATTCAATATGGAATAACGTGTGTGAACCATTCCACACTGCCTATGCGAGTTAATAAATGCCAATCTAAATAAGACTACAATAGTTAGTTAAAAACAAAATATGTTAAATATATGAAGGAAATGCACTTGGACTTGGACAACGTCCATAAGGCTACCTACGTTAAACCCATGCAATAAATATAAGAGAAAGTTTGTAAAAAACTGGATCATGGTTGAATTTACTTATAATTTTATGCGGTCTATAAAAGATTAGAATACATGTACATGTGGCTTGTTATTAAGTCAAAATGTATATTTGCATTCTAAAATGAAGATAGTTATGGACTACCATTGGTTTATCTATTATGAGCTAGCCACTTGAGAACACATTTAATAGAAAGGGAGTCATTAATGCCTGGCATAAGGTGGGCTCTAGTACGAATCTGCCACATAAGTTCGTCAATTTCTAGACAAATTTGCCATGGGCCCCCCCGTGTTTCTGGAATTCTCTGCTGCAACACTACGAAACTGAAAGAATGCCCACTGTGTTCTAAAATATGCTTAGCTAGAGCATTATTTTCACCCTGTTTGCCAACAGCATACATGTGTTCATATATTCTAGTTTTAATCTTGCGCTCAGTTTTTCCAATGTAAAAAGCTTTACAGTGGTTACACAAAGCTGTGTAAACCGCAGATTTTGTTTCACAATTGAAATGATTATCTACCTTGTATTCCTTGCCGTTGATGGTAAAATGAGTTCCAACCTTGATGTGTTTGCATTGCGTACATGCACCACACTTGTACATCCCATGTTGTCGGTTGGAATTAGACTTTTTCTTAGATCTCTCCAAAATTATTTTCAAGTTGTCTCCCCTCCTATAAGTTATTTTAGGTATTTAGCAACATGCACATGTTGCTCTGCTTATTATATAGGAAAAACAGAACGTCAGTTTAAAAAACGCATATATGAGCATTATTACATAATACAGAAGCAGGATAGTAATAATGCTTTATCTAGACACATTTTAGAAAAAGGGAACGAACATAGGTTTTTATTTGCTATTATAGATCAGGTTATATGCTCCCCTTGTGGAGGGAATTGGAAAATGTTTTTGGCATTATTGGAAAGTAAATGGCAGATATTTACTGATGCCACTAGATTTCCTGGTTTAAACGATCATATTAGCATCAAACCTTTTCTGGCTTCAGCATAAATTAGTATAGGTATAATTTTTATGAAATTATTTTTATGAAATAATTTCTACAATTTTTTCATTAAGTATTTTTACAAATTTATGTTTTTATTTTCATTAATATGTATCGCATCACCAAGATTTGGCATTTATTTTATATATTTTATATATCTCATTGCATAGGGACACCTCATGTAATGATATATATTCCATGCATTTTATATTTTGTATATTCTGTTTAGTGTACACATGAGATGTATTTATTGTGTCTATATATGCCTATCGTTATATTTAGTGTTGTATTAGAATTGTATTTTTTATGTTAGGCATGTTTTACAGCTTTTAGGTGTTTTGGCGCGTTTTGTTAGTAATTAAGCAATTAGAGTGTATTTATACTGGGTTCTCTCTTCACTAATGTGTTCTGATGAAGACTGGATTCACAGTTGAAAGCGCTTAACACTGTTCGTTTTTCAATAAATTATTGTGTTATTGGTCGAGCGGCTTTTTATTTTTCCATCCTGCTTTTCTCCTTGTTATATTGTTGCCGTGTGTACTATTTCATAGATGTTGCATGCGTACAAAGTAGAACAGTGTAAGTAACATTCCCTGCTGCTGGGTGACTACTTAAAACAGAAACAGTGCAAATGCCACAGAACACACTCAAAAGTGCTGTTTACTGCTGCCTTTTTTTCTAATTTAGTTTAAATGGCACTAATTTGATAGACAATGAATTCCAGTCCATTTACTTCTCCCCTCCCCCATAACACTTAGCTTCCTGAGGGTAATTTGACCTGGTAATTCCATTGATTGGCAGATCTCAGCAAGGTGCTTGACTCATGTAATTTAATCTTTGCTCTAGCATTTCCTTTGTTAGAGGGGACATTTTTTTGCTGCACTATAGCCATGGCCTTACTTGACTGCAATCACATCCAGTAAGGTCTTGCAACAAGGAGCTAAAGAATAAAACATTTATACTATTAGCCAGTTTAGATCTTTACTAAATTAAGTGTTAAGGTATCACTTCATGCTTCCACCTTGTTAAAAATTGAGATTTACATGTGCAAAGTGTGTTGGTATGCAGTGTTTGCCTTCATATGTTTTTACTCCACTGGTTGGTTTGCAAAAAAAAAAAACCCTTTGCAGTGTCCCTGGATTTGTCTTTGTACATACAAACCACATTGCTATATTTTTCCCTTCCCTTTTCTTGTGTCCAGAAGCCAAGCCACTTATAACAAAGTAAATTGTTTTTTTTTTTTTTTTTTTTTTTTTAATAAAGGACATGAAGGTTAACTTACCTTGAATCAGATAATGGATGCCACTGCAAAGGATCACTGTTGAAATATTTGTGCATGGACAAAATCCCTTACTAAATCTATTTGCCAGCCTCCAGTTCAATTGGTGCTATGGCTTTAATATACTGGTGTGTTTGCTCATGCCTTCCAGATATCTCCACCATCACATACCAGTTTTGCAGTGTAGTGACCACCCGACATGCCTATACACCTTTAGCCATCAATATGCAGCTACTCCTGTTCATGTGAGTATGTGAATTCATTTTCAGACTTAAGGTGTGGAAGCTGCACTGAGTAATTCTAGGTGCTTGTTCAGGTTTCACATGGTGCTTACTTAGACCTACTCTCATGTTAAGCCACTATGAATATGTTGCACTGCCACCTCTGATACCAGGGTAATGTTTTAATCTTTCTATTCCCGCACTGCACACTAGCAGTATCTGGTGCAAATACAACGGAGAATTAGGCAGGCGATACACCACCTAAGCATCATTTGCCGTGCAGAATGTACAAGTATGCATACCAAATTTCTGTGTTTCCAAACATCGGTGTTACTACACTACTACTGAATAAAATGAACAGCACTCAGGCTGGGGGAAGGACAAGTGTGCCATGACATCACAGAATGGGTGGGTCTTATTATTTTAGTTAGAAACAGATGACTGCTGTGGTGATGTCACTTTGGGGGAGGAAACCGATTAAAAAAAAAAAGTACCTGCACTGCCTGGCCTCGATGATGTCAGTAATTGGGCGACTCCAGGAAGCTTTATTCAAACGTGAGAGAATCATTTTGTAAGTGAAACCATCACAGTATGAGAAGGTAGGCTTCTGTTACAGAAATAAGGGGAATTATAAAAATTGTAAATGCTTTATTTTTGTTGCTTTACAGAGTTCAATGTAATAGGGAGGAAAAGGGCTGTGAAGTTGAGGAATACATTAGAGAAACCTGTTGTATTCCTTTAAGGAAGTTTGGTGACAGTTGTGTTTGGATGCAGCAACCCCACTAGGTCTCAATGACCACATCCCATGTAAGCCCATTCTGGAGATGAAATAATATCTCCGGTATATTATTGTGTAGTTTGGTTATATAGAAAAACGTGTTAGTAGAAATCACATCATTATATTAATTTTATATTAATATTATATTAACATTATATTAATATCAGTTATATACAACACATCAAACAATACTTTTTTTTACACAATTTTAGTTGTATAGGAAGTGAATCTAGTAATAATGTTACAGCTTTATTACATATTACAGTCGCACATTTGATACTGCGTATATATATATATATATATATATATATATATATATATATATTTTTTTTTTTTCATTTTTTATTCATGTTTTTATTTATTTGTGCATAACATATATTCACATATTTCATTAGAATGTTATACAATGTATTTATATTACATGTTTTTCAAGTAATACAGTTAGTTCATGACAGGACTTTATCATTACATATATTTGTATCCATACTCATACAAAGTGTCTTGGAATATGCAATTTGTTTATAGTCTAGTTTTCAGTTTTTTGTAAGGAGTTATATTCTTAGAAAAACATATATTTTAATGTTATTTTTGTTCTGTTTTTGTTTGGTGCCTTTTGGATATGGCAGATTAGAGCTAGATAGCTGGTGCTGACAATCATGTAGGTACCGTTTTAAAAGTTTAAAAGCTTAATAAAAGTTTAAAAGCTCAATATCAGCTGTAATTTGGCGCCAGTTTTTAAATATAGGTTGAATTCAGTGTAACTACCATGTTCTGATGAAGCCCACTGTGCTGTGGGTGAAAGCGCTTAACTTTTTAGTGTGTATACAACTTGTGGATCTGAAGTAGGAGATTCATTTGTCTGCAACTTGTGGGTTATGGATCCGATATCGGATCCGAACCGGCATGGTTTACCAGCTATGGATCCGAGCTCTCAGCTCCTCCCCTCGCCCATAATGCCCTGCTCTCCCTACACGACCTCAGATCTAGTTTGCCGCGCTGGTGACCAGATTAGTGTTCTTGAGCTCTTCAGCTAAGTGAATTTTTTCAAGTTTTATTCAAGTAAAATTTAATATTTTTTGTGAAAGTTGAGTGAAAGTTTAGGCTTCCCTTTTACATAGTTATACTTGTTAGTGTGTTATATTATTTTTACTTAGTTTCCCTCCCCTCGCTGGTAGCGTAGTGTATGTTTGGGCCTGTTGTGTGTGTGTGTGTAGTTACTTTTACTTTCTACCATTAGTTTAAGTAACCTTTTATTTTTTTGGGGATGTCAGAACAACCCAAAGCTGTTTTCTCTAAGTGCTCCGAGTGTGGCCATAAGCTTTCCCCTGCTGATGGCCACACTCGGTGCGTTCGATGCCTTGGGGTTGAACACCTCACTTCTGGATGTTCCATTTGTGCAGGGTTCAACCCCAGGGCATTGAAGGAGCGGAGGTCCAAGCTTGTCCTGGCGGGACTTTTGCCCCCGGATTCGGCTCCGGCCTCCGCTCCTTCGGGGGGAGCCGTTTCGACGGTTACCTCCTCTCCGGCTCCCCCTCCTCCTCCTGGGACTCAACCTCCCTGTAGTGGTTCGGAGGAGAGGGAAGCTAGAAAGAAGAACCGGAGGGAGAAGCACCATAAGCGGCGGGCCGAGACCTCTGTTTCGGCACCGCCCGCCAAACGGGTTTCTCCTCCGGCCTTCTTGTCTGCTGGTTCTCCCCCCCTCGGCTCCGGTCACCCGTGTGCTTTTCACCGGGACCTGAGGAGGAGGAGACCCGATCTCCGTCGAGGCTATCTAGGAGGCACTCAAGGCCTACCTCGGTAGCCTCGTCGAGATCAACTTATAGCTTGTCAGACGCTGATCTGGACCGGATGATGAGAAGGTTCATCCAGGCCCAGATGCAGATGGGAGTGCTCTTGCCTTCCCCCCCCCCCTCTGGGGGGGGAGTTCGACCCCTTTCTTTAAGCCAATTGCTCCTTCTCCGACCCGCTACCCGGGTTCGGAGCAGTTGGAGCCGAGCAGCTTCGGAGCCGGGGGTGGGTCGGCACCGATAGTACTTGGTACTTCGGATCCGACCCTGCCCTCGAGTTCTTCGGATCCGACCTCTCGGAGCCTGGATCCGAGCTTCGGATCCGGGAGGATCAGTGCTCCTTCGGCGCCGTCTGTGTCGGAGCGCACTGTCCCTTCGGATCCGAGCGCTTCGGCACCGGCTCCGATCCACTCCTCGGATCCGAGGGGGAGCCGATTGTCGGATCCATTGGTCGAGGTCGGCTCTCCTTCGGCGTTTGATGTAGTGGAGAGGGCCCTGTTGAGGGTCTCTGGACCCCCGGCACTTGCTTCGGCTCCGTCCCACGCTCCATCTGTACTGGGTCAGGCTTCCACCATCCGGCCCTTGGGACAGCCCGCTCCTTTGCCCCAAGCTGTTCCCTTGGAACAGGTCACTGTTTGCGAGGAGTCCTCTGACAGCCCCCCCGGAGTATGTTCCCCGCAAGCATACGTGCAAAAGGAGGCACATTGACTCCCCCGAGTCTCTCACAGAAGACACGGACTTGGAGGAAGGGGAAGGCTCCCCAAGATCACCCCCTGAGGATGTCTCATTTGGAGACATCATGGAAATGCTCCGCATAAGGGGGGGGTGGTCTGCCCCCAAGTCTTCCTCGGACGAGTCCGTGTTCTTGGAGGCATTTGAAGCGGGCCCGTCTACCTATTGGGTGTCCCCTCCTGCCGACCCCCTGGTGGACCTCATTACCACCAGGGCGTGGAAGGAACCGGACACCGTGGAGCCAATCCCAAAAAGGCCCGACCGTATTCTCAGTCCCCCGGCTGACCGTGCCCATTGGAGTAAGGGGCCTCCGGTAGATGCCATGTTGACGGCGGTTGCCACCAAGAGGGAACTTGCTCAGGAGAGTCCCTCAGTCCATCCCCCGAGCAAGGAGTCTCGGATGATGGACCGCTTGGGGAAGCGGATGTTTAGCTCAGCGACCTTCTCAGTGAGGGCGCTGAACTACCTGGCACGTGATTAGGATGCAGCGCGACCTTATAAAAGAATACGCTGCATCCCCCCCAGAGTCCATGTCGAAGGAGGACAAAGTGCTGCACTCCACCCGTATGGCCACTCTCAGGTCCTTCACTAATACCTCTATGCGGCTACTGTCCCATGCTATGGAAGGGGCCGCTAGAGCCGCAGGGGCAGGCCTAGTTACCAGACGTCAGGCCTGGCTCCGTCATTGTGATTTTACGGAGCCCTTCAAGGCGTCATTTGCGAACGCCCCGTTCGATGGTTCTGCCCTCTTTGGCAAAACTGTTCGTGACACTTTGACCCAGAGCGAGAAGGACGGGAAGACGCTGTCTGCCGTCGGAATCCGCTTCTCTGTACCCCAGAGGCCCTATTCTAGGAACCAAAAGGGTCAGAAGAAGATGTGGTTCCGGAAGTCGCAGCAATCCCAGCCTGCTCCGGACAACCAGTCCTTCCGTGGCAGAGGAGGACAGGGAGGACGCCGCCCTAGGGGCAGAGGGGCTCCCAGGAACTTCGGGTCCAGAGAACCCTTCTCTGAACGGCCCGCACAGCAGCCCTGAAGGGTTGCCCGGCTGCTCCACTCTGGAGGCAGTCGGGGGACGTTTTTCGGAGCACCTAGCGGCATGGGAGTCCATAACATCAGACCGCTGGGTCCTCCAGATCATATCCAGAGGATACCGTATCCCTTTTCGTCACATGCCAAAATTGAAGTCCCTCCCCGACGTCCCACCCGGTCAGCGGGAGGCCGCTTTGGCAGAAATTGGCCATCTGCTAAAGAAAAGAGCCATCCAGCCCGTCCCCCCAGACCAGATCGGATCAGGGTTCTACTCCAGGTTCTTTTTAGTGCCAAAAAAGACGGGGGATCTAAGACCAATTTTAGACCTTTCACTCTTGAACCTGGCAGTTCCCAAGGAGAAATTCCGAATGGTTACATTGCAGTCTATTCTCCCCCTCCTGGGAGAAAACCACTGGATGTGCTCCATAGACCTCAAGGATGCATACTACCATATTCTGATGGACAGGTGCTCCAGGAGGTTTCTCTGCTTCTGGCTGGGATCCAGTCACTACCAATTCTGGGTCCTTCCCTTTGGTCTCACCACAGCCCCCAGGGTGTTCACCAAAGTATTAGCAGTGGTAGCGGCCCACCTGAGGCTTCAGGGGGTGCAGGTCTTTCCCTACCTAGACGACTGGCTTCTCACCGCCCCAACAAGGTATCTACTTCTCTTGGCGCGAGACTCCTTTCTCCATCTTGCTCCTCGTCTGGGCATCACGATAAACACAAAAAAATCCAACCTAGCACCCACACAGTTCATAGATTTTATAGGTGCCAGGTTAGACACGAGGAGATTGAGAGCCTTCCTCACTGCGGACAGAGTTCAAAACCTGCAGCTCCAGGTGCGGACCATTCTCCAGTCAAGCTCAGTTCCTGCGGAGTTGGTCCTGAGGGCCCTAGGGTCCATGGCGGCAGCGATAGCGCTTCTTCCTCTCGCCAGGTTCAATATGCACATCCTCCAATGGACACTCCTAGTTCAGTGGTCGTATCTTGCTCTTCCTATGCATCATCCCATTGCAATCAGCAAGGCTTGCAAGTGGTCCCTCCTGTGGTGGCTACACTCTCCAGATCTCCACGGAGGCCGCCCCTTTTGTGCCTCTTCCCCTCTCGCCACAGTGACCACGGACGCCTCCCGCCTCGGGTGGGGGGGGCATTTTGCAGGCCGGATGGTCCAAGGCACGTGGAACGATTCAGAGACCTCACTGCATATCAATGTTCTAGAGATGAGAGCAGTGCTCTTAGCGTTGCTAGCACTTCAGGCCTTTCTTCCCTTGGGAACAATTGCGATTCAGTCGGACAACATGTCTGTTGTCTGGTATATCAACAAACAAGGAGGAACCAGGTCTTACCCTCTTTGTCGAGAAGCCATGAGAGTGTGGGAATGGGCAATCTCCACCAACCGCTTTCTCATAGCAACGCATATTCCGGGTCGGTCCAACATCCTGGCGGACAAACTCAGTCGCACCATTCTCACCCCTTACGAGTGGTCTCTCAATACTCAGATAGCGGAACGCATCTTCGCACGGTGGGGAACTCCTTGTTGCGATCTTTTTGCGTCTCCCTCAAACACCAAGTGCGACAGTTTTTTCGCTCTAATACCTCCTCCCGGAGGTGCCCCAAGAGATGCTCTGGTGCATGCTTGGCCACCCGGTCTTCTGTATGCTTATCCCCCCTTGCCTCTGATGCTCCAAGTTCTTCAGAAAGCCTCTCGGTTGGGGTGCAGAATGATTCTCATTGCTCCATTTTGACCTCGACAGATCTGGTTCCCTTTCCTAAGGTCTCACTCAGTGAATCCTCCTTGGATTCTAGATCCCATTCCGGATCTAATATCTCATCCATCCCGCTTATCTCCACCGAACCTGGACAACCTGAAGCTGACCGCTTGGCTGCTCCAGTTCCACTCCTGATCAGGACTCCCGGTATTTCGTCCCCTGTTAAGGCCATCCTGGTGGCAGCTCATAAGCCATCCACTAGGAAAATCTACCGCAGTAAGTGGAAACGGTTCTCCTTGTGGGCGGAGCGGCAAGGCCTAAACCCCTTTACAGTTCCTCTCCCTTTGGTGCTTGACTTCTTAACCACTCTTTTTAATGATGGTGCCAGCAGTTCCACGGTCAAAGTACAACTTGCGGCAATTTCTCATTATCATATTGGTCATGACTCCAGTCCACTGATGTCAGCCAAATTGTGTAAAATTTTCCTAAAAGGTACTTTCCTTCTCAGGCCCCCTGTAAAGCAAGCGGTTCCTCCTTGGGATCTTTCCTTAGTCCTCCAGGCCTTGACCGCCCCCCCTTTCGAACCGGCGGCTACGGTAGATCTGAAGTTCTTATCTTTCAAGACCGCCTTTTTAGTGGCTATTACCTCGGCCAAGAGAGTCTCAGAGCTTCAAGCATTATCAGCTAAGCCTCCTTACTTGGTCTTTCATCCGGACCGTGTTTACCTCAGGACCAACCCGTCCTTTCTTCCTAAGGTAGCTTCGGAAGCTAACATTAATCAATCCATTAACCTCCCTGTTTTCTTTCCTAAATATCAAAACAAGGGTGAATATAAGCTTCATTCCTTAGATGTTCACAGGCAACTTAGATTTTATCTAAATAGGACGGCTGGTCATAGGCAATCCGACCAGTTGTTCATTTCCTTTGCTAAATTTAATTTGGGCAAGCCAATTTCTAAAGTCTCATTATCTCGCTGGATTTCACAATGTATATTATTGGCTTATCAAGCTTCTGGAAGGCCCGCACCGGAGGGTGTACATGCCCATTCAACCCGGTCAGTCTCTACCTCGGCCGCCTTTAAGGCTAGGATTCCTCTAGATGATATTTGTGCAGCAGCCACTTGGGCTTCATCTCATACCTTTATTTCCCACTACAAGTTGGATCTTACATCTAGGGGTAGAGCATCCTTTGGCTCCGCGGTGCTCCGGAATATCCTTCCATGATGGCCGCCCAAGATTTAGGTAGCTGGGGACTCTGTCCCACAGGTTGCAGTCAAATGAATCTCCTACTTCAGATTTAGAAGTTATGTACTCACCATAACGTTCCATCTGAGTAGGTGTATTCATTTGTCTGCAACCATCCCGCCCTCCTATCCCCCTGGCCTTTTCAGTTTCCTGCATATGATGTGTTACCCTTTTTAGGGTGTTCATGCTGTTGGCAAACTCGATCTGAGGTCATGTAGGGAGAGCAGGGCATTATGGGTGAGGGGAGGAGCTGAGAGCTCGGATCCATAGCTGGTAAACCATGCCGGTTCGGATCCGATATCGGATCCATAACCCACAGGTTGCAGACAAATGAATACACCTACTCAGATGGAACGTTATGGTGAGTACATAACTTCTAATTTTATTCGCTGTTGTGGAATAAATATATTCTTTTACAAAACTAGAGGTGGTCGTACAGTTTTTGGTGATTCCGAGGCTGTCAGAGCATTGCCATTTGTAAAGAAACTTCTAACCTCGCTAGGGTACACCATAAATGAAAAAAAATCTCATCTAGTACCCTGCCAACAGATTGTATTCCTGGGAGCAAGCTTGAACACAACTTCCCATATGATTTACCTCATGCCAGAGAAACAAGTTTATTTGACAGCTTACTTCAGACTACTGGCCACAAATACCAAGCTATCTGCAAGGAAAATTCTGCAAACCGTGGGGTTCATGGCCTCTTGCATTCTACTAATTCCATATGCAAGACTTAAATGAGGAAACTACAATGGTATCTAAAAAGCATAAGGTGTCAACATTCTCAGGACCTGGAGACAATGATTCCTATCATTCCTTGTATAAAGACAGAGTTCCTTTGGTGGGCAGAGGCCTGCCACCTAAACAAGGGGCTCCCTTTCAATCTACCCCCTGCCGCCCAAACCCAGACTACAGACGCATCAGACTATGGATGGGGGGCTCACTTGGCAGGGCGGTGCATTCAAGGCAAATGGAAACTGAGTCAGATGCACCTGAATATCAACCAAAAAGAAATGTTAGCTGTACAGAATTCCCTGACAGCTTTCAAAGACCATATCCTTCCAGGACAATTATTGGTAAAGACAGACAACACCACAATTATGTGGTACATAAACAAACAGGGGGGAACCCACTCATACCCCCTCTGCAGACTAGCCATGGCTCTGTGGAACACAGTCCTGAGCTACCAAGTGCACCTACAAGCTCATTTCCTGCCAGGCAAGCTAAATTCACTGGCAGACGATCTAAGTCGAAATCTCATGGACCCACACAAATGGAAACTGGAACCAAAGATATTCAACCTCTTGAGGAAAAAATGGGGGACTCCAGAGATAGACCTGTTTTCCTCCCCTCAGAACTACCAATTGGACAAATTCTGCACAAGGACTCCCCACAGTCAGGCTTGGAAAGTGGGTACCCTGTCCTTTACCTGGGAAAGCCTTTCAGTTTATGCCTTTCCCCCTCTGCCTCTCCTCTCAAAGGTTCTGCTAAAGATCAAACAGGACAAACCAAGGACAGTACTGATTGCACCAGACTGGCCTCGCTTGCACTGGTACCCTCTCTTGCACAGTATGATACTGCTGGATCCATGGCACCTACCTCAGACACCTTCCCTGCTGTCCCAGCAGGTGGGCCAGATTCTGCACCCTCAGCTCCAAACCCTCAACCTTGCAGCCTGGCTAATTCCTTGAGCTCTCCAATAGCATCCCTCACTAAACAGGTGCTAGATGTCATTCTGAAAGCAATGAGACATAGTACTAGAAAATCCTATGTTGAAAAGTGGAAAAGATACTGTTCCTGGAGCCAGAATCGGGATGGGCACTACGGTGCCCAGCTTACCTCATATCCTTCAGTACTTATCAGAAATGCTCCACAGGGGCCTATCCTTATCTATCAAAATTCATGCCTCTGCCATTTCAGCACATTATAATACTGAACCACCCCTCTTCTCTCACCCACTGTTAAAGCAATTCCTCAGAGGGGCTAAACATTTAAGACCCCCCAGGCGAGCCCCTACTCCAGCCTGGGATCTTAACTTTGTATTGGAAAAGCTCACTCTCCCTCCATTTGAACCAGCTGCAACTGCAGAGTTGAAATTCCTTTCTTGGAAAACAGCCTTCCTTCTAGCCATCACTTCAGCTAGAAGAGTGTCTGAATTACAGAACAACTCCACTAACCAACTTGTACATATAACGCCAGGAAACCAAATACCAAACACAGGTTTATTGACTAAAAAGACGTTGAGCGCTTTCTTCCCTATCCTTAGGGACTTCCTCAGAACAAACATAAAACATCAACCCAGCCCTTAAATACCCTCAAATCTCAATACAGTTAAATATTTTAAATCCAGTAAATGAATTCAGTTACCCAATATAATTCACATTTACAAAATGCATTTTCAAATTAAAAAAAGCTATGCTATATATAATCTCATTACATGTAAACCACTTTTAAAATGCACTTAATATACAACCATATCGATGTAAAACTCATGAATAAAAACATTGTGGAAAAATGTTGCAAAATATTAACAAAATTAAAAATATTAAAAAATGCATTTCCTGAGACCAGACATAAATGTATATCTATTACAGTTGTTACAAAGCTTTTTTCTTCCACGTATTTAAAATAAAATAAAAAAAATATATATATATATCTATATATATATATATATATATATATATATATATATATATATATATATATATATATATATAAAATGAATAATAAATATGATGAATGATTAAAAATGTGGGTACTTGCGTATTATCGCAACCAGATTTTCGCGGTTCCGAATTTCGCATACTTCTATAGAAAGGAGGCCATGAAACACTGAAATGTGGTATTTACTGTGTTTACTGCTGTGGATTAAGTTTGCATTACCTTCAGGAAAAGAAACATTTCCGAAAACCCTCTTCCAGTTTTTGCATGCATTACACATGCACACTTACGTTATCATGTCTGCTACTGTTCTGATGTACGGATTCCTTGCACTGAATGGAAGGCTTCCTTCAGAGAAGGCAAAACATCCCTAATTTTGCCTCATGCTTTTGCCCTACCCCTCGTAAAATGTTACAGTTTCTGGTGAAGGGGTGAGGATTACAGACATGTCAATAATACTCGACAAGTTTCATAATTTGTGTCTTTAAAAAATGCACTTTGATGTTAAGCATTGTGTTTTATTAACTTTTAAAGTGAATTAGAGTAATATCAAAGAAAGGTTCCTGATTACTCCCAATTACATTTTGGATTTGCCCCTGATTCTTCAACAAATAAAGTAAGATCCATGTAAGTATGAAAATCTTATGCCTGGCATTATGGACAAACAGTAAACATTAGCGATTCACAAGAAAATTAAACATTTTACGAAAGGCAGGGCAAACGTTTCGGCAACATGAGGTTACAGGAGAAATGAGGCGCGTCATCCACATGTGCAAAATTTCACCCTTACTCCTCTTCTGGGCTCATACCCACTGAGACAGACTAATGGTTAATTCTCAACAGATCCCTTTTTAGGTTAAGCAACCTGTTTCCACGCACACCGACAGAATAATGTCAGTGTGGAAATCTGGTTGCGATAATACGCAAGTACCAAAATGTGTATATTTACTAAATGATTTTGTCATATGCACATTAACCTTTAATATGTTTCAGTTTTAATAGGCATACTATATTGATATTTTCATGTATTCCTGCATGTTTTGTAGCATCCAGCTTCAGTTGCCACTTCAACTCACATAGATCCAAATGAAAATCTGTAATTTTTCCTTGTAAATCTTTGATCAATTGTTGTATGACCATAACTTTAAATAAATGCTCCGGATTTTGGTGTATATGTCTATATAGAGCATTTGTCACCCTCTTATGTTTTATATCTGACAAATGTTCGTTAAATATGTCCTTCATACGCCTACATGTTTTTCCCACATAGAATGTGGGACAATTTTGGCACTTTGCTAAATATACAACATTTTTACTGTTACATTTGAAATGTCCAAATATATCTATATGTGTGCCATTCACCCTGAAACATTGCCCTGTCTCCAACATATTTTTGCAACAATTCCCCATCCCACATTTAAAATTTCCTTTTACCCTGCACTGCTCCACCTTATTATAGGAAATACATGCCTCCAATATTTGTTTGAATGATCTATCTTTCCTATACACAATTGTTGGCATCTTCCCAACCTTTTCTGATATCTGTTGATCTAAGTGTAAAATTTCTCAATTCCTCCTTATGGTTTCAACAACTTTAAGTGCATCTGTGTTAAACGTTGTAATGAAACTCATGTTCATATTTCTCTGATCTGTTGTAACATTCCTAAATGTAGTGACTGTCAGTGTGTCACCCGTATTATTACCCCTCAAAATTCGTTTAAATATTCCTTCCATATGTTTCCTTATACTTTCTTCTGTAATATCTTTCAATAATTGTGAGGGGTAACCTCAATGCTCAAACATTTTACTAATAAAGGACACTTCCTCCTTAAATTTTTCCAAATCACTCCCCATTCTGGCAGCCCTAACTTTTTGCCCCTTAATAATTGACTTTTTTATGGTAAGGGTGCCAACTATCAAAATTTAAATATGAATTCGAAAAAGTGGGTTTGCGATACATTTCAGAAACCAAACTTTTAGCAACCTTGTCTATAATAATGTGTATGTTTAAATAAGAAATGGATTCCATATTATATCTGTGGGTAGATTTTAAAAAATAAGCTGTCCCATTTATAAATTGAAAAAATTCCTTTAACATATCCTCAGACCCCTTCCAAATCAGAAAAATATCATCCAAAAATCTCGTGTAGTGATGAATCATGGTTGAATATCTACTGTGAAAAACAAACTCCTTCTCCCAGAAGGCCATTACATATAGTTAGCAAACACTGGAGCGCAGGCTGCCCCCATTGCCACTCCGGTTGCCTGTTTGAAGTATTGGCCTTCAAAAAATACCAATTTATTTTTTAGTACTAATTCCATTAACGCCAGCAGTTTGTTAACCTGATCTTGATCATACATTTGTGTCTTTAATAATTGAACCTCCAGCCATGTTAAACCTACATCATGGGGTATGACTGAAAAGAGGTTAAAAACATCTATTGTGACTAAATACATATCTTCACTTACTTCCACTGAATTTAGTTTCTCCAAAAAATTCCAAGACTCCTTACTAATATAGGAGAACGTCTTGGAACGTTTACCATCTACAATTTGTCTAAAACTGGGATTTTTTAGCCCTTTATGTATTTTTGGGATACCAAAGACATTGGATGCCATTGTATGGTCATTTTTCATATATCTATACTCGTCTTCTCTTATTTGGCCCTGATACACCATGTCATCCAGTGCCATGTCTATCAGTCTATACATGATGTGTTTACCTCATTCAAGGAACTTTCACTATATGTTCCTTCCATAAATGATGCATTCATACTGTTTAAATAATCACACCTATTTATTACAATTCCGTTGCCTTTATCAGGCTTCATTATACAGATCTTTTTATCATTGGCCATTTCCATTAATAGCCCGTATTCATATTTATTTAAATTATTAAATACTTCTTCTCTTGGTCCCTTAAAATAATCCCTTATATCTTTTTCACACATTCTCTTAAATGCCTCCATGAGATGATTATTAGGTGGATTAAAAATACTAGGCTTTTTTATAGCAGCACATTTATTTTCAGCAACATTGTTAAATAAAATTTTACAGTTGAGTTTACGTACAAATAACTTAACATCGATAAGCGTTTCCACAATATTCCCCTTCCTACTTGGCACAAAGGGCATGCCCTTTGCCAACAAGTTTGCATGCTCAGTGTTCAAACATTTACTAGAGTAATTATAAATATTAAAGTCCCGAGCTGTATTGTGTATGATTTGGGGTAACCTTGCCCCTTCTATTACATCTAACAACAATTCTAAATCTGTTCCTTTGTAACCACAATCAACAGCATTACAATATTCAAAAGTACTTGCTCCCAAATAATTGGTGTTGTTTGAAACATCTTTTATTTCAAACTCACCATTTCCATTCTGTTGGCCACTATCTTGCTTCCGAAAGGGTTGTTCAAAAAGTTTGTCTACTTCCGCATTGAATGACATATCCAAGAGATTTATTTCTGAAATCTCTGCTGTCTCTGCGTTTTCGGTCAAGCTCCTTGATAATTGTAGGATGTCTCCCCATCCCGTAAAAAAGACCCCACAGATTGTTGCCCCTTCTCTCATAGGCATTCCGAACGCCTCACATCTCCTTCATTATAATTCAAACAGTTGAAACGCTGGTCTTGATGAGCTCTCTGCTTAGACGTCATTTCCTCCTCATTTTGTAAACCACGACTTGTCCCTTGATTGGTGTTGCCATGGTTTCCCACCGACAATGGGTACACTTTCTCATTTGCATATTCATCTAAGTCTCTTTTTAACTTTTTGCATTTGCATAAAAAAATATTATTCCAAATGCCATCCACTTTACCCAGGATATTATTATAGTTGGTTTGATACTGGTCAAAGACCAAATCCCCTCAGATTAAATTATTGTTCGTTTCAAGTCTCTGAGAAATCACTTTTAAATCCTTAGTAATAAATTTGACCATTATTTTTAGGAGCTCCAACCCCATCCGATCGAACAGTTCATGTAATTCCTTTAACATGTCAGCATTTTCGCTTGCACCATTAGGATATTTCCAAAACCTGAGACCTCGAGGAATTTGTTTGAGGTCCAGTTTCTTGCTAAATAAGCATTTTCAAGTTGTAATTTTTTATACACAAGCAAATGTTTTTCAAACTGTCCCAATCTTTCTACTAAACTTATATTTCTAGGTAAATTACCCAGTTCATTGCCCGAATTGTTAAATAAATTCCGCTGGAAATTAAAATCTTTATTTTTCCAGAAACTAAAATCCATATTGGGCTCACCATTAGTTCTTACAGTGAAATTGTCATTAATCTTGGGTTGAACTCTCTCTGTTTCACATACCATTGGTACTGGCTATGAAGTTGCTGACGGCTGGGTTAAAGGCAGTCCTAAACTGCCGAAAATACTTTGTAGGCACACTTTGTTTTTCCACCAGAGATCATATCTGCGTGGTGTGTACCGCCAGTTGATTATTTATTTGTTGAAGTAAAGCCAAGACATCTGTGTTCGAACTGGATCCCTCCATGGCAAACAGACCAACTTCGGAACAACTCCACTAACCAACTTGTACATATGACGCCAGGAAACCAAATACCAAACACAGGTTTATTGACTAAAAAGACGTTGAGCGCTTTCTTCCCTATCCTTAGGGACTTCCTCAGAACAAACATAAAACATCAACCCAGCCCTTAAATACCCTCAAATCTCAATACAATTAAATAATTAAAATCCAGTAAATTAATTCAATTAACCAATGTAATTCACATTTACAAAATGCATTTTCAAATTAAAAAAGCTATGCTATATATAATCTCATTACATGCAAACCACTTTTAAAATACCCTTAATATACGACCATATCGATGTAAAACACATGAATAAAAACATTGTGTCTGAATTACAGGCCCTTATGGCAGTGGAGCCCTTCATTATCTTCCATGCAGACAGGATTTCCCTCAGGACCAATCCTTACTTTATGCCCAAGGTGGTGTCTAGTGTGGCCCTAAATCAGTCCATTCATTTGCCTACTTTTTTCCCTAATCCATAAAACAAAGGAAAGAGAATACTGCACTCTTTGGACGTGCACAGACAACTTAGATTTTATTTGGACAGGACTAAGCCTCTCAGAAATTCTGAACAGCTGCTAGTTGGCTTTGCTGCAGAGGCAAAGGGGAAAGCCATTTCTAAGCAAACCATTTCTAAATGGATAGCCCATTGCATTCATTTATGCTATAAGCACCATGGAAAACCTACCCCACAGGGGATTAGATCACATTCCACCAGGGCTGCATCTACCTCTACAGCCTTTCTCAGAGGAGTCCCTACCAGGGACATCCTAGAAGCTGCTACCTGGGGGTCTGTACATACCTTCACCAAGCATTACCACATGCCTATTTTGTCTAAATCCAGAGATGGTTTTGCCACTGCAGTTTTGCAGGGCTTAATAGCTGCCCCTAATGCTCTCTATAACTTCCTCCCCTCTTCCTTAGATTTGGGAATCAACCCAAATGTAATGACTGTAACAGTGAAACACGAAGAACATAGTACAGTTGTGTACACTTACCATAAATGTAGATGTTTGAGTGTATTCACTGTTGCAGTCCTGGTTACCTTCCCTTCAGCCCCCTGACTTCTCTTGGTGATACCTTTCCTTCTTGTATGGTGTATTTTAGCTTTCTGGTGTATTTGCTTTTTGTTGGAGGTGTAACATAACATATAATTGCTTCCCATTATGGGGGCACCTGACATCTGGGGCAAGAAAAACTGATGTAATGGCGTCGGCTGCATGTTTTATACCCCTGACGACCTGACATCATGGAAGAGGAGACAGCATCCGACACAGGAATCCAAGACTCTGGTATTCAGGCCGGCCGAGGGCTACCTGCAGGCAGATAACCCAAATGTAATAACTGCAACAGTGAATACACTTGAACATATACATTTATGGTAAGTGTACGCAACTGTACTTCTCTTTGGGCCTTGGCCCATTCTTTAAATCAAAAAAAAAACTTTGTAGCTTTATAACTAATAGCTTTTCTTTTTAGGATTGGTTGCCTTAGGGCATTTTGTAGTCTGTCTACCTGGATAAGCCAATTGGTTTTAAGAGGTACACTGAACCCGATAGAAAAATCCCATACTCAGACGCACATGACAGATGTGTTTATTGTTTGGGGGCTGCTCACTTGGCTTCCCCTTGCAAGATATGTGAGGATTTCAATCCTCGGGCAGTCTAGGAACATATAAGTAAGTTAATTTTAAAAGGCTTCTGCCTGCTCAACTTTCTTCTTCAGGGGCTCAAACTACCCCTTTAAGGAATTACAGGGCTCCAAGGCAAAAAAGCACTGCCATAAAGAGTCCAGGGTGTCCTCTGAACCTCCAACTAAGATCGCTAAAGAGTTGGATCCGAGGATGTCTGCTTCCTGGGATCCAGTAGACTTGACGGCTCTGAGTGAGCCTGCTTCCGAACTGTCTTCCTTGACGGATCCTACCAGTTTGGGTCCAACCTTTCAACGTCTTTCTAAGATCCGTAAGTTCCCGGATCTGGGATCTAGTATTCATTCACCGGGAGATCCATAAGATCGTTTTCTCCCACGGTGCCGACCAAGATTTTGCAGACACCTAGACATTCTAGACCATCCAATGTGGCTTCTTCCAGATCGTCTAGGAGCCTGTACGATGACGTGGACAAAATGGTTAGGTCCATTATCAAGGCTAAGATCCAGATGGAGGTACTTCAAGCTCTGTCCCCTCGTGAATCTGAGAGTGTCCCTAACACTTCTTTTCTTTCTTCTCTGATCCGTATAGTCTCGGAGCCCCAGGACAGCAGTCTACCAAGGGATTTGGGGTCAGATCAGAGGACCATTACTTCCTCGACACCAACCATGACCATGACTAACTCTGCTCTGAGATCCTCGGATCAGAGTGAGTCCTCGGTCTGTGATGTCACGGCCGGATCCGAGAGGTGAGGTTCAGCACCAGTTTTGTCCGATCTTTCCTTCCCCCTTGGAGCTTCGCCTTTCGACAGTGCAGGTCCAGTTTTATTGGAGAGCTGGGGCTCTAGGGTTCTCCTTCCTTCTTTCTCAGTGGCTTCGGCTCTGAGGGAGTGGAGGAGGGTGTCCCTGAGGCCTTCAGCTTTCTGAGTTTTAGAAAAGGCTTTCTCTGCGGACAGAGCTCCAGACCCTTTGACTTCTGCTCCTCCCCATGTTCCTGCATCAGATCTAGGCCTTCCACCTTCCATTTCTGTTCAAGGTCAGCCCGCCTCTAATGACCTCCAAACTTTTCCACCTGAGGTGGCCCCTTCATCTACCAACTCCTCACCTGAATGTCCCACAGAGGCGATCCCACTGAAGAGGACGTGCAAGTGGAGGTACTTGGATTCCCCTATGGAGTCCCTCACTGAGGATACGGACTAAGATGAGGGGGACGGATCACCCAAATCACCACTGGGCAATGTCTCTTTTGCAGACATCTTATAAATCTTCAAACAAAGAGGTGGCTGGTCATCCAAAAATCCTTCTTTGGAGGAGTCTTGTCGTCCATCAGGCCTGGAAGGAGCCGGACACCATAGAGCCTGTGCCAAAACGTCCAAATAAGATTCTTTCTCCCCCAGAGGACCTATCATTTTGGAGCAAAGGCATTTCCATTTATGCTATGGTTGTGGCAGCTGCTGCTAAAGAGCTTGTACAGCAGAGCTCGACTGCCCACCCACTGAACAGGGAGTCCAGAGCACTGGACGGGTTCAGGAAGCGCACGTTCACCTCTGTGACTTTTTTGCTTAGAGAGCTTAATTACTTGGCACATTTTATTCGCCTACAGAGAGACCTAGTGAAGAAACTATCTGAGTCCTTAAAGGAGTGCTTGCCTAAGGAAGAGCTAGATAAAGTTTCTTCAAAGCTGACCACTCTTACTTCATTAGCAAACTCTTCCATGAGGCTCATTTTCCATTTGGCAGAATGATCCTCAAGGGCAGCCGGCACCATTATTACGATAAGCAGACATGCATTGATCAGGCTTTTTGATTTTGCAGAGTCCTTTAAGGCATCTTTTGTCGATGTTGCTTTTGATGGGTCCTCTTTGTTTGGCCCATCAGTGAAGGACACCCTGACCCACAGCGAGAAAGAGGGTAAGACCTTGTCTGCCATGTGGATCAAGTTTTCCACCCCTCAGTGAACCTATTCTAGAAATCAGAGGGGCTAAGAAAACTCGGTTCCAAAAATCACAAGATTCCTTTCCTGATCAAAGTGGAGAGTACTCTTCCAGAGATAGAGGAGGAAGTTTTAATGGGAGATGCCACCCAAGAGGCAGAGGGGATCTGCACAATCAGGCTTTAGGGAACCCTTTTCTGACAAGCCCTTTCAGCACTCCTGAAGTGCTGCCTGGCTGTCCGACTCAGGAGGCAGTCAGGGGCTGTTTTTTCATGCACCCAGACACCTGGGCCCAAATAACGTCAAATGCTTGGGCGCAAAGTATAATATCCATTCCCAGCTGATGGCGCAGTGGTGCATTGGTAGCGTTGTCGTATCACAGCAAGAGGTTCTCTGGTTCAATTCTTGGCTGGGGTGCCTTCTGTGTGGAGTCTGCATGTCCTCCCTGCATTGGTGTGGGATTTCTCCGGGTGCTTCGGTTTCTTCCCACATTACAAAGACATGCGTCTGGAGCATTTCTCCCTGGGCCTCTGCTGAAAATTGGCTTTGTTCTAAGTTGGACTTTCCTGGTAAACAAATGTTAAATAAATAAATAATTCCTTTTCTCTCCCCCTCCAAAGTTTCAAAAGAAGCTCCTCGATGTTTCACCCAGTCAGATGGAGTTGGCAGTCCCTGAGATCAAAAAGTTACTGCAAAAGAGAGTCATCCAAGAGGTCCCTACCGAGCAGAGAGGATCCAGAACTTACTCCTGTTTCTTTTTAATGAAAAGAAAACAGGGGACCTAAGGCCTATCCTGGACTTAAGCAAGCTCAGTTTATACGTAAAGAAAGAGAATTTCCGGATAGTTACGGTTCGCTCCATCCTTCCCTTACTAAGGAAAGATGATCAGATGTGCTCTGTGGACTTTAAAGGATGTGTACTATCACATAAAAATAGCAAGTCGCTCCATAAGTCAAATGACCTTTCGCATGGGAGCCAGTCACTTCCAATTCTGAGCCCTGCCCTTTGGATTCACCACAGTCCCTCGGGTGTTTACCAAATGCATAGCAGTGGTCACAGCTCATGTACAACTGCAAGGGTTTCAGGCATTCCCATATCTAGAATATTAGCTCCTAACTGCCCCAACCCATCAACTTTCTCAGGCCAGAGACTATCTATGTTGGATTTCCCATGAACTAGGCATCACCATAAACTCAGACAAGTCCACAGCCATTGCCTTTTCAAACCTTGGAATTCATTGGGACTCAGTTGAACACAGTTACACAAGTAGCTGCCTTGCTCCAACATCACATCAACACTTTGACTCTTCAGGTACAAGCTATATTATCTCATCCAACTCCTCCTGCCAGATTAATTTTATGTGCCCTGGGATCTATGGCAGCTGTCATAATTCTAGTACCTCTAGCCAGATACTATATGCACATTCTACAGTGGACACTAGTAGTTCAGTGGTCAGTTCTGCATCAACCCCTATCTGTTCCTATCAGACTGACCAGTGTTTGCAGAAGCCATTTAGTGTGGTGGCTTTGATCTGACCTTTCAGTAGGCAGACCGTTTATTCTTTCCCCTCCCAATAACCACAGTGACCATGGATGCTTCCTATCTAAGGAGTGGGGGACATTTTGAGGGGAAGATGGTCCAGGGCACGTGGACTCCCCTAGAGACGAGATTGCATATAAATGTCCTAGAAATGAGGGCTGTCCTCCTATCGTTGCAAGTCTTTCAGGACATCCTACTTCTGAGAAATGTTGTGATTCACACCAACAACATGATATGGTATATCAACAAGCAAGGAGGAAACTGTTGATACTCACTATGCAGAGAGGCCATGAGAGTTTTGGAATGGGTGATTTCTTCACACCACTTTCTACTTGCAACACATGTACCAGGGAAGTCCAGTGTGTTGGCGGACAGGCTCAACAGGTCCATTCTGATGCCACACGAGCTTCCCTCAGTTAGTAACGAACAAGATATTTAACTGATGGGGTCTTCCCTGCTGCTGTCTCTTTGCATCCCCGCACAGTAACAAGTGCAGCAGTTACTTCACTGTGATCCCTGAGAGACACTGTAGTCCACGATTGCCCCCCCCCCGGTCTTCTTTATGCTTCCCCTCCTCTTCCACTGATTCCAAAATTCTTCAGAAAGCCAAACGTTTGAAGAGTACTGTGATCCTCATTGCCCCATTTTCGCCTCATCAGATCTGGTTCTCCTATCTCTGGTCTCACCTAAGATATCCTCCATGGATACTGGAACCCAAACCAGACCTCCTTTATCACCCTACACTAGGACTCCACCCGGATCCTGGCACACTCAAGTTAACCACTTAGTTTCTGCAGTTCTCTTGATTGCTAGAGGGGCCAGGTTTTCCTCACCTGTCAAAGCGATCATTCTAGCTTCCCAGAAGGCTTCCACCAAAAAGGTATATAAACACAAGTGAAAAAGATTTTCTATGTGGGCTGTTAATCATCACATTGACAATTGTCCAATGCGTGTTGCTTATATTCTTTAATTTCTTGAGACCATATTTAAAGAGGGACCCAGTTGTGCAACTATTAAGTTCCAGCTAGCAGCCATTTCCAATTTTCATTTAGGATTACCTTCGGGTTCTGTAGCGTCATCCAGAATATGTAAAGCTTTTCTCAAAGGTGTCTTTCTTCTTAGGCCTCCGATCAAAGACCCCACTCCTCTGTGGGATCTAATTGTTATCTTGCAAGCATTGACCTAAAAACCCTTTGAACTGGCTGATGCTTGTGACTTGAAATTTTTGTCTTGGAAGTCTGTCTTTCTCATAGCCATTACTTCAGCAAGAAGAGTTTCTGAGTTGCAGGCACTGTCATCTAAGCCTCCATACATAATTTTTACAAGGATAGTTTTTCCCTATGTGTTAAACCGTCTTGTATGTTGGGCACATAGTCTAAAATAAATCAGAGCATTCATTTACCAGTGTTTTTTCTGAATTATTCTAACAAAGGAGAATATATATTACACTCCTTGGATCTTCACAGACCGTTACGTTTCTTTCTACATATAACAAAACAATTCAGAAAATCTGAGCAGCTATTTGCCTCCTTTTCCTCTAACCATAAAGGTCAAGCAGTTTCTAAAGTGACATTAGCTAGGTGGATAATTGCATTTTATGACAAAAATGGTCTGAAATTGCTTAGTACTCCAAAAGCCCATTCAACAAGATCTGTAGGTTCTTCAGTGGCTTTTTCATCTAGACTTCCAATTGACGATATTTGTGCTGCAGAACTTGGTCTAAGTCTCAGACTTTTGTGACCCATTATAAGTTGCACATGATCTCCACGAGTAGGACATCTTTTGGCTCCTTGGTACTGCAGCATATCCGTCTTTGAGGCCACCAAAGAAATCATGTAATTGGGGACTCTGACCCATCAGTGAAGCAGAATGAGAGGGTCAGCATCAGACTTATTAGTTATGTACTTACCATAACTTATCTGTGTTGTCCTTCTCTCATTTTGCTTCACCTTCCCACCCAGCCATCTCCCTCCTAAAAAGTCTATTTTTAGAGGATCTGAAGAAACTTTTGTAGGAACCTACATTCCGGGTTGAGCCCTTGGTTCCTTTTCTTTTTTTCTGTCTTCTTCTGTTAGAGGCAGCAAACTCGATCTGAGGAGGTAGAGCTAGGGACAGAGGACTGTGGGTAAGGGGGGAGCTCAAGCCTGGAAGCTAAACTCTGTTGAAGGCAGCTGAGTCAGATCCAAGGATCGGATCCGTAACCAATCAGTGAAGCAGAATGAGAGAAGGACAACACAGATACCAAGTTATGGTAAGTACATAACTAATAATTAATGCTCTTCTATGTAAAATAGAGCTGTGTGCTTAAAGAATTGGTGATCATTTACATTTACCCCTTTCTCACTTAACAGAGTGAAGAAGACAATAGTGTGATAGAGCTTAAACGGATAGTGTAGTTGTACTCTTGTACACTGCAAGTATGTCAGATGCTGGAGATGTCTGTTTTGCTTTTATCCTGTTTTTTCAACAACTTTTTAATATACTGAGGATGTGCTAGTCTTCCTTGTAAAAGGTTATGCAAGTGTGAGGCATTGTCAGTAGGTGCTATTGTCTTAACTACAACCAGTTATGTTTTTATTAATGCTTATAGAACACCCATCACATGTTCTTGAGAGGTGTTACTTATCTAGGTTGGTACAGAAGGAACAAATACAAGAACTGAATAAATATAAAGGATGTGAATGTAAGATACCAGGTTTAGACTGAAATGGTACATTACATATCACCATAGGTAACGCATTATCTATTTGAGTAGGTAATATTAGCATTACATCATGTTACTTTTCCACAGCCATTTTCAGTTTAATGTAACAACAGCTTTACACTGATTCATATTAATTTTTTTATAGTTCAGAGTCTGGCCCACGGTGTAGTTCTCCTGTGGATACTGAAAGCAGCGCATCTGATGGAAACCCAAAGCAAAGTCAGGATAAGAACTGTAAGTAACCCTCTCTATAGTTTGTGTGTTGAAATTGTATGTTTTGGGCATAATCTGGTTTTGCTGGCTGGCACAGACCATGATAATGGCCTCTTCTACTATTCTCTTATTCTTTAGCTGCAGTGATCAGAGGCATAAGAACACATGCTGTGATAACATTCTTTAGGTAGTAGGGCATGCACAGTCACTTCTTTCTTCAGTTCTTTTGCACTGCGCAGAGTTTGGATCTTGATCCAAACTCTTGTCGGAGAAAAGTCTTCGCATTCATTATGAGTTGAGACAAAAATGCTTTAGGTGTTCTTAAAATCGGCAGATTATAGTTAAGTCTCATACTAGTACTGCTTCTGTTTGGTGTCTGACCAGAAGAGTTGCACATGTAGTCTTTAACCTTACCACTTAAAGGTGAAGTAGAGACTATCTCCAAACCTTTCTCATAGATGAAAAGATGGTATTATTGTATGGTCTTCAGTATCATGGGATTGGCACAAAGGTTTCCAAAATGAACCCAGGCTTTCATCTATAGTGAACGGGGAAAGGTGGGACACAGCTGGACACTGATCAAATAATTTGCTTTCCAAGTCTGTTGAAAAGTGCCTTCCACTTCCTACACATTGAACTTTGTCTAACTGGCAAGAAATTGAGTTTGTATACTTTATTTCTGAAAGTTTCAAGGTGAACTGGGGAGGTGTCTTCTTAGTCAACCACCTTTGTGGGTGAATCCCTGGATGGTAACTTCTTCCCCTGCATAGTTGGGTACTTGGAGCAAGATAGCAGCTCTTGTAATATACTTCCACAAGTTCCACACTGAAGAGTTTGCAGTATCTTTGTGGATTGTGAAATCTGCTCCCCTCCCCAAAAGCCACCACTGCTAAATGGAATGGAATAGAGGAGACTGTTATTCCCCATGCCCAGTGCCCCCCCCCCCCACACACACACACAAAATAATGCTGGTTGTCAGCGCATTGTTCAGCCTTTTCTAGGGCTCATTCTTGCAGATACTATAGTGTTTAGCTAGGGAAAAATCTGATGGTGCTTGGACACCACTCCACTCCCCAAGGCTACCTTGTTATCGCTAGTTTGTGCCCAGGCTACTCATACCCAGATTAAGCCTTGTGCTTGTCATGCCATGTCCCATGCTGTTTGAATTTTGAGGAGTGCACTTTGACAAGTTAAAGAAGAAGAGTGTTCTCTTTTCCATCTAAATCAGCCTTGGAGGGTGATGTTTTAAAACAACTGAGATGTTCATAATTAGATCACTGTTGCATTAACCTAAGCTGTAATGGACAAATCCAGCCAAGGATTGGAAGACCAGCCATCTTCCAAAGCTTTAGAGCACCTTCCACACATCCTAACCACTGTAATAGTACAAGGAGAGTGGCATAAAGATAGTGGTATGGGTGCCAAAACCCCAGAACTTTCTTGCTGTTGAAGCATCCAGCAAGTCTTTCTGCTGCGGATTCATGGTTTTGGCTTTTTGCTAGTGCTTCACAAAGTACCCTGTTCATAGATTCATAGGTGTGTACTAGGCTAATGGCCCTGAAGCCTTTGCAAGCCTAGCCCTTAGGATTACCCTGGCATCTTGTCACCCGACCTTAGTTCCTAGTGCCTCTGTCGAGTAGAGCCACTGGAGTGATCCCCAGGGTGAATTTTCTTTTTCCCATCCACTCATCAATATTTCTCTTGAAGAGGGCCAGTGAGGTGCTCTGCTTGACATGTATGGGAAGTGTATTCCATACCATTGGCAGTCTCTGGGTTATGAACCTGTCCCTCCAGCATGTTCTGTTGATTGTGGTAATGACTTTGAGGACTCTGGAGCGTGTGGTGCGGAGGGATTGGGATTTCTTTAGATGTAGCATTTCTAACAGAGCTGGGTCAGACATGGCTTTGTAAGTCAAGCAGAGATCACCTCTAAGTAGACGATATGAGACAGAGAATAGTTGGAATTTTTTGAGTCTGTCCATATAGGACAAGTGTTTAAGGCCTAGAATCCTCTTTGTGAGGTACTTTTGCAGCCTCTCCAGTTGTTGCAGGTGTCTAGTGAGGTACATGCTAAATGGGGCATTGTACTCGATGATTGGCCTAATGAGGGAAGAGGAGAGAGAGAGAATGACCTCTTTCTTCCTGCATGCAAAACCCTTAGTAATGAGATGTGCCACATAGAAGGACTTTATGACCACAGTGGCAATGTGGTGGTCAAAAGAGAGGTTGCTGTCAACCTGTGTTCCCAGATATCTTATAACACCCTCTGTGTTCAGTGGACTACCATCGATGTGGGAATTCTAGGGAACCGGGTTTTTCCTAAGGGGAATGATGATGCATTTTTTGGCATTGAGCTTAAGGCCATGGTTCTGGCACCAGTCGTTGGTCTCATTGTTGCCTTCTGTAGGATGTCAGCATCAGTTTGGGAGTTAATAATAGCTCCCAACTTGCAATCGTCTGTGAACTTTGTCAGCCAGAGTCCCTTTGTGTTGGCCTGGACTTCTGAGAAGTAGATACCAAAGGAGAGGACCCAGGACCGAACCCTGTGGGACTTCACTCATGACTGGTCGACAGTCTGACTTAGAGTCAGCTACTTTCACACTGTGGGTTCTATCTGTGAGCCAGTTTGCAACCCACCTAGTGATATAGGGATTGATGCCTAGCTTAGTGAGTTTGTCTATGATTCCGGAGTGTGGAATGGTATCAGAGGCCTTGGCCAGATCATGGTAGGCTGTATGAACTACCTTGCCTTCATCCACAGCTCTGGTGACCGACTCAAAGAAGTCAAAGTTGACCGACTCAAAGAAGTCAAAGTTGACCAGGTGTGATCTACCCTTCACAAAACCAAACAACATAGGATCCAGAGTTTGGAGATTCCCTATATCCTTATTTATTAGGTCCATGATGATGATGCGTTCCATAGCTTTGCATATCAGACTCGTCAGGCTAATGGGGCGATAGTTCCCGGGGTCTGTAATTGCTCCTCCCTTGTGGAGAGGGATGACTGTAGCAGTGCACCATTCGGTAGGGACAAAGCCTGAGGTGAAGGTGTGATTGAACAGGGCACACAGGTGAGGTGCCAGTTCACTCTGTAGTTCATGTAGAACACAGCCGGGGATATTGTCAGGTCCCATAGAAGCTGTATTTTTGGCCTTGGACAGTGCTGTTTTAACTTGTGCAGCAGTAATATTGGGGTCATGGGCAATCTACTGGTATTGTGATTGGTTCTTGGGGTGGGGGGTGAAGTTGGCACTGAATCTGTCGGCCAGTGTATTATCAATATCTGTTGGCTCGGTATAGCAGGTACCATTGTGCAGTAGCTGAGAGCAAATCTGGGTATTGCCGTGGAGATTCTTTACATAACTATAGAAGGCTTTGTGGTTGTCTTTACTATCTGCTGTAATACTGTTTTCATAGCTAGATTTAGAGGATTTAATGTGGGATCTCAACCTTTTGTTGAGGCTGATAAGGGAGTTTTTCCAGTCTTGGGACTTCACCTTATTCCACATCAGTTTCCTCTTTCTGTTGTAGAGCTTATTTATGGCAGAGGACCACCAGATTGGCTTCCATTTTTTTGAGGAGAACGTTATGGTTTTATTGGGTATGGCGGGATCCATGCATTTGTGTATGTATGCGTACAGGGAGGTACGTCTTAGGTCATTCACACCCACATGTACAGTGACAGAGTCATATTTGTACGTGTTGTTGAGGAACCTGAGTGCATGTGTTATGTGGCATATCCTGGCACCTGACAGGCAGCTGACTGTTACTTTCTCCTTATTCAACCTAGTGAGTGGGACATCAGTGTGCCTCACTATCGAGTCACCTATGACTAGTGTGTTGGGCATGCTGTTTTGCCTTAGAGGCTTTGGTTAAGTGGCACACTGTTTAGGAGAGTTGTGTGTCCCGTGATTAGTGTTGTGTTGAGGTGGTTGAGTGCGTTTCTGCCTTGGAGATCTCTGCTGTTTGGGAAGATTTTTATTGAGAGCCTCAGCGAAGGTCGGTGTGTGGTTTGTGTTTTTATTTGAAGACAGCACTGGTGTGTGTTCTGGAGGGCTATGTGTTCCATGTGGTGTGGTCCAAGTGTTGACCTTCTCCTGTTGACCAGCTATTCCGGTCTTGGCTGGAGAGTGCGTGGCTTCCAGTTTGGATATATGTGTATCTCTCGCAAGTCTGAGTGTTGGCAGGTAAGAGGAGAGGGTTGTCAGTGTACATGAGGTAGTTGCTACATTGCCTTAGGATGCCCAGGTTCACCAGGTTAATAGGAGAAAGCACAGGGAACTGGCCTTTAGACATGCCTGGGGGGTGGGCATTAATAATAAGTACTGGAGCTGTTTCCTTGTAGAGTGTTTAGTGCTGGTAGCACTTTTGTGTGCTACAATAATTGCTACAAGAAGTCTGGTAGAGTGCTAAACTAATAAGCTAGTAAAAGTGCAGAAGAGGAGAGAACTAGCAGATCAAAGGGAAGAATTGAAGAGCAGACTTTGGCACCGCTCAGAAGCTTGCAAACAGTTTTGGATACAGCAAATCTGTATCTGGACTATATTAGTTACAGGAAAGGCGGGAAACAAGTGCAGATGTGGGGTTTTAAACCAGAAAGTTGAAAGAGATGGAAAAAAAACTGCCCAAACGGCTAATAAGCTACAATTTTTGGGCCAGAAACCACTCCTCTTGTGGTAGATAGTCTACCTACTGCTTACCACTCCCACTGATAAGCACAGAAAGGCTTGGGGGGCTCAGAAGCTTACAGACAGTCCTGGATACAGCAAATCTGTATCTGGACTACACTAGTTACAGGGAAGGCAGGAAACAAGTGCAAATGTGGGCTTTTAAACCAGAAAGTTGAAATAGATGGAAAAACTGCCCGAACGGCCAATAAACTACAATTTCTGGGCCAGAAACCACTTCTCTTGTGGTAGATGGGCTACCTAGTGCTTACTACTCCCACTGATAAGCTAGAAGGTTTCCCTCCAACACAGAAAGGCTTGGAGGGCTCAGAAGATTACCAGCAGTCCTGGATACAACAAATCTGTATCTGGACTAGACTAGTTACAGGAAAGGCAGGAAACAAGCTTAGAATTTTTTATTTTTTTGGAGACTACTTTCCATTTTCTATGAGAAAACTTTATATTTTTGTCAGGGTTTGTGTCTAGAACTTAGGATCAGTGTTCAGGTGGTTGAGATGTACATTTTTACCTGGGAAAGAGCTTGATACTTAGGCTCCACTACCTACTTATCAGTCAGTTTTTTTCAGAAGACTAATGGACCTGAGTTCCCTTCCATGATTTGCAAGAAACTAAAAGTTCTTTATGGAGACATTTTTTTCTACAGCCTCCCCTCTGCCTTGTCCCTCTATTAGTGATTCTGCTGTGCCCTTATCAGAGTCCTCTGATTGCTTATCTGTTTCTCTCTGTCCCTATGGTGTAGCTCCTGTGTAAACCACTAAAGACAGAGAGGCAGGTAAGTCCTCCAGGGATGGTTGCCTGTCTGCTTTGGGTCTATTCCAGGTTCCTTTTAGTTCCAAAGAAGGCAGGGCACCTCAGCTGCCTAAGTCAGTTTGTCAAACAGATGAAGTTCTGGATGGTCATAGTACAGTCCATACTACCCCCTTTGACGAAGAACGATTGGATGTGCTCTTTAGATCTTCAGTGTGCCTTCTACCATACAAAGATTCAAAGGCAGTCCAAAAGATTTCTTCATTTCCAGCTGGGAGCCAGTCATTACCAATTCAGAGCACTGCCATTCCTTGTTAATACAGCCCCCCCCCGGGTGTTCACCTAGAGTATAGCAGCAGTAGCAGCTCATCTATGACTGCAAGGGGGGTCCATATCTTCCCATATGTAGACAATTGGCTTCTGACTTCTACCTCCAGAGATCTACTGCTACAGCATTACACATTCCTACTCCATCTTGCAAATCAATTAGGAGTAGCTATCAGTAATGTGAAGGTCAGACTGCCTCAATACCTAGAATTCATAGGATGTCAGATCAGTACAGCTCAACAAATTGCCAAACTTCCAGCAGCAGAAATACTGTCATTAAGACTGGTGGCTTCTTAGGTAATTCAGTATTCCATTCCACAAGTAAGATTGATTCTTTGTTAGGTCTGATGGCCTCTACCATCACTTTAGTTCCACTGGTGATGTGCCACATGAGCGTAAAGTAGACTCTTTTGGTGTAATGGTCACAGAGTTTTCATCACTATCATGCCATAATCCATCTCACTCAAGTATGCGCAAGCCATATAATGAAGTGGATAAGCTCTTCATCAGTTGCAGAAGGGAGACCCTTCTGTCCACTGACACCCCAGGCCACAGTAACCATGGATGCTTCCCTTCTGGGAAGGGGGGGCATTTCAAGGGGAAGACTGTTCAAAGTATTTGGTCAACTACAGAGGCCAAACATCACATCACTATCTTGAAGATGAGAGTCAACTACTCTTGCCAGCATTGGTGGAGGGAGCTGATGTTCTTCCATTAAAGGACCACATGGAAGTGCTTTTTATCACAGGGAAAAGATTGTACACCTGTGTGCACTTTTTCAGAAGACCATCAGGAAAAGGAACATAAACTTAAGCATTTTTCCTCAACTGTGTATCTTTCAGCTATGATAGCCAATGAGGATTGGCTGGGTTTTGCCGAAGGCTAATTTAAAGCCTTTCAGTCAATATAGTCTAGTTCTTCCCTTCATTTAAAAAGAAAAAGGTTTCCTTCTCTCTTCGATTCTGATTCAGTCTGAAGTACAGAAATTAGGTTTTACGCTATAATTCTCTAGGTTTTACTCGTGTGAATGGGGATTCTAACTCAGAAGAAATATTTTCTTCAGATTCCCCACCTAAAGAGTTGCCTTTTTCTGACACTAGTAGCAGGATGAAATAATAGCAAAAAGAATGGCAAAAGTGATGCCAAAATTGATAGATAATGGATCACTGTGGTTTTATGGAGAGGAAGCAAACATTTGACAATATTAACAGAACAGTGATGATCCAGAAGGAAGGAGAATATAAGAAAATACCACTGTTGTTGGTAAGTCTTGATGCAGAGAAAGCATTTGACAGAGTAAGCTGGGACATTATGAGCAGAGCAATAAAAGCATTTGCATTCCCTGAAAAAAATATAAGGTTGATTAGGAGAATATATGAGAGATCGGAGGTGAAAATGAAAGTGTGTGGGGTCCTCTCTGATAATCTCTGCTTGAGCAGAGGATATAGGCAGGGGTGTCCTCTCTCCCCATTGTTGTTTGCATTATATTTAGAACCATTGGCAATGAAAGTGAGGGACTCAGAAATTCAAGGATATAATTGGTATGGTAGTCAAGAGAAGGTGGCTGTATTTGTAGATGACATTATTTTATACCTGACAAAGCCAGAAAGGGATATTACAGTGCCATAGAACATAATGAGACAGTTTCAAACCTTTTTGGGATACAAAATTAGTGAAGTCAAAACAAAAGTAATAGCGGTAAATTATGTACCCACATACGAATTGATTCAGCAATATCCATACTTATGGGGACATGATAAAATGAAGTATTTAGGAGTATGGATTTTAAATGATACTGATGTGGTAACTAAGGATATGTGGGAAGAGACCAAACAAAAGATAATACAAAAATTGAGAAAATGAACACTATGTTATATGTATATTTATAGTAAGATACAAGCAGTTAAAATGTTTTTAGTCCCTTTAGTGGATAGTAATTAATAAAGAACTGAAGGATTTTATCTGGCAGGGTAAGACGGCAAGAGTCAAGTGGGATAAGCTGATTCTTCCAGTATAACAGGATGGATTGGGATTACCCAATTTGAAGGGGGTTTTCAGAGCAACACAGTTAAGGCTCCTCTACATAGCACAAGCAGAAAACTGTAACTCAAAATGGAAAGAGATGATCAAGAAACAAGGGGGAAGTTCAAGTAACAGGGAGAGACTGAGATTTCAGATGCAAGCCTTTAAGGAGAACAACAATAATCGTACAGAATAGTATATTCATAAAGTAGCAGAAGGTATTCTAATAACATTCCCTGAATAGCGGAATAAATTTGCTTCTCTTCTGCCTGGTGTACAATGTGTAATCATTCTCCACAAACACTCTGCTGTCTCCCACTTTTAGTACTTTGTCCTTCTGCCACAGTTTTGTCAAAATCAACTCCTTCTGCTGGTAGGATTGCATTTTTACTATTAAAGGTCTGTGTTGCTTTCTCATAGCCAGGTTTGGAGCATACACACGATGTACCCCTTCAACTAACAGCTCCTGCTGTGGAATACCAGTCCAGTTGCTTATTTGTGCTTTCATAAAATTAATGCAGTCTGTTCCTTCCAGCTTCCATGGTGTAGCTGAAAATCTCAGATTTTCCCTATGTGCTCTTTCCTCCTTAATTTTTGAAACATCTCTTCCTGACCAGTCTGATATTCAGCCAGCATTTTCTTCATTTCAGCCTCTGACTTTTGCACTTTGTCACCTCATCTGATTATTTGTTTAAAGCTTCTTCCATTTTTTCCAGCCTTTGGTTGTTTGTGTTGATATACTCCATTGGTGTTTCGTTTATTTTACCAGGTCTTTGTGCAGTTGTCTTCCCGTAGGTTACTGGAATTCATGTTGTTTTTTGCTGAACAGCTGCAGAAATTTCCAAAGTCAGTGTTTCTTCCTCACTAGTTGTAGCTGACTTTTTTCCAGGTCCTCTGTATTTCTTTTTTCTTGGCATCCAGGCAGTGCACTTACTAGCCAGTTACTGAAATTTACTCATAAACACAAGTCTACTGTCCTTCTCTCCTGAGTTTCGTTTTTCCCACTGGGAGAGCTAGAACTAAGTTGTTAGTCAATGTATAGCCATCTTGGAAGTCCCTAGATATATTTTATTGTTAGTACAGTATAGGGTAGTGATAGGTTTAGGTTGGTTAATTGTAATTTTCAAGCATTTTTATTTTTTATAGTCTGAAATTTCCATATTGTTCTGTTATTAGAGTATAACTTAGGTTAATATAGTATTTCTGTGTGTGAGTGTTTTTTTAGAGTAGTAAAACAGTAAGATAGTTCCTTGTTGAGTGTTTTTTTGAGACGTAAAACAGTAAGATAGTTCCTATTCTTATAAGGGTTTAGATTGTTGGAGCACGTATATACAGTTTATTCTAATAGTGTTTACATAGTTTTCTGATCTCAAACAAATTATCAGTATCCAAAAAGTGTTCAGTTTGTGGACACAAGATCCCTCCTCAAGGCCTCCAGTGTGTGTGTGTGTGTGTGTGTGTGTGTGCGTGTGTGTGTGCGCGCACGCGCGCGTGTATGTTGTTTAGTTGCCACTCATCTTCAGTCAGACTGTGACATTTGTGCTGCATTTGGCTCTAGGTCTGAATGGGGTAGGAGGGAAAAACTAATTATTAAAGGATTGCTTCCCCCACTTAGAGTCTTCAACACCTACAGTGTCTTCTGAATTAAGACGTCCATCTGCTTCTCACAGTGCTGAGAAGAGAAAGGAGAAAGAAAAAGACAAGTCTGATGATAAACACAGAATGAAACATTTAGAGAAAGGACTGAAGAAAATAAAGCAGTATTCCGCAGTGGTACAGCGGTAGCATTGTTATCTCACAGCAAGAGGTTCTCCCGTTTGATTCTCGGCTTGGCTTGGGAGTGCCTTCTGTGTGGATTCTGCATGTCCTCCGCGCGGTTGGGTAGCTTTCGAAAGACATGCTTCCGTAAATGGGCGTGCCTTTATTGAAAGTTGGGCGTCGAGCTGGCACCTCGGCATTTCCTAAAAATCTGTTGCCAATCATTAGCGGACCGGAGTTTCCCCACTGTGCCGACCCCTTACCGGGAAAAAGCCGAAAGACAAACAACTGAAGAAAATAAAGCAGAAGAGAAGAGGCTCGACAAGTCAAGAAAAGGGTCCCCAGATCCATCTAGTAGATCAGGTCCGAAACAAAAATTTTGAGGGAGCCTATTCCACCTGCCAGTCTAGTCCAAACTTTGCCCCACCTCAAGTTACTTTTCTCCGGAGCTGGTAAGCCCTTGGTTTCATTCACTGAACCTCCTGGACAAACAGCCTTCTAGACCTCCGTCAGTAGCCTCATCATCAAGGTCTGTAAGATCCACCAGAATTCTCATGGAAATGGATGTTGACTGCATGATGAGGAAGTTTTTGAGGACACACATTCAAATGGGAGCCCTTCTGGCACTGTCCCTGAAGAGAAGACCAAGTACAAGCCCAACGACCCAGTTACACTTTTCTCCAATACCAGTTCAGTTTTCAGATCCTGTTGCCACGGGTCCTAACCCTTCCAGCACACCTCATTCGGCTCTGACAGTCCAGGGGACTTCGGCTTTGACTACATCTCTTTCACTCCACTGCTATCAGATCAAGCCAAATCTCAGAGGTGAAGTATTAACACTGGGACACTGGTGATAGAGTTGACCCTGAGGTTTTCAGTGACATTCTTTCCCTTAATGCCACGGCACTTGACAGCTTAGTTCCTAGGTCCTCCTAGGAGCTGACCCATATTGGAGCTAGGAGACTTCCTGAGTCTGTTGACAGATGAAGTGCTTCCTTAGCCCAAATTGTGGTGTCTGCTTTCTAGGCTGTGGAAAAGGTTTTGGCTGGTCCAAGAAGGCAGGTGCATGCACCGAGTTGGGATCCATCTTGACACCCATTCATAGGCTTTGAGACCACATTCTACCCTCGAGTTCCCAGTCTGATTCTGATCTGTCTCCACCAGAACCTCCAGAGAAATGTTTCAAGGAAAGAGACATGCAAACAGAAGCACATAGACTCCTCTCCTTGGTTATTCACTGAGGACATGGATTTGAATGAGGGAGATGGATCCCCCCAGATCCACCCTGGCAAATGTCACATTTAGGGACATCTTAGAATTGATTAAGCAGAAGGGGGGATGATCCACTGAAATTTCTTCTCTGGATGAGTCTTGTATTTCTCAAAGCTTTGGGGTCTAGCTCATCTGCATTCTGGATGGTTCCCCCTCCTGATTATGTCATAGATTTTAATTCACAGCGAGCATGGAAGGACCTTGATGTTGCAGAACCAGTTAGTAAAAAAAAAATGACAGAACTTTTTCAGCCCTGAAATATAGGCAACACTGATCAAATGGGTCCCCAGTAGATGCTGTGGTGGTGGCAGCAGTCCCAAAGAAAGACCTTTATGATGAGAGGGGTCTATATTAAATTCTCGAAAGCCAACAATGTCGAATCTGACATTGTTGACACGAGAATAGAGAAACTGCAGAACATCGAACAAGTAAACAAAAATTTCTGTAAGGGGAGATTTCCGTTTACTTCAATGTAGTGCAGTCTCCGAGTTGGTATATTTAAGTAGCGGGGGTGTGGGGGGTGCTTGCCCCCCTTCCTACACCATTTAGTTTTTTTTTTTGTTGTTGGTGTTGTTATTTTTTTTTCTGAACGTTCGATGTTTTAACAGTTCGATCACTAAAGATCACCCTTTAGTGATTCGAACTGTTAAATATTCGATGTTCTAATATAGACCCTGAGATTTCTTCTGTCTATCCCCATAGCAGAGACTCCAGAGCTTTGGACAGATTAGGGAAACAGATTTAAACTTCAGAGGCCTTTGCTCTCAGGGAACTGAATTACCTTGCACACTTGACACTTTTGGGGGATGCGGCTATGCAATTTCACAGAAAGCTGTGGAAAGCTTCACAGCAACCTTTATTACTCCTCCTCTCGAGGGTTCCATACTTTAGACCCAATGTTAGAGAGTCTCTTACTACGTGTGAGGAATTTGGTAAGACCCTGTCTGCCAATAGAAATCAATTTCTCCACTTCACAATGAAAATGTGGTACAGGAAATCGGAGAGTTTTCACCATGACACTCCTGGAAATAAACCCTCCCTGAGGCAGAGGATGAGTCAACTTGAATGGACATCACTCCAGTGGCAGACTGCAGAATCAAGGTTTCCATGGTCCCTTCAGTGAGAAATCCCTACCAGCGCCCCTGAAAGGTTACTCAATTTGTGCACTCTTGGGGCAGTCGGGGGGGGGGGTGCTTAACCTTGTGCCTCCAAGCCTGGAGAATCATTATTTCAGATTCATGGGTGTTCAGGGTAATCACCAGAGGCTGTACAATATTTTTGTATCCTATAAACAAAAGATTACAGATCCCTAATACTACTTCTGATCAGTTGGAATTTGCAGAAATAGAAGTTTCAAAGTTGCTAGAAAAAGTCATCCAGCAGGTCATCCCAGACCAGTTAGAATCCAGAGTCTATTCCAGGTTCCTTTTAGTTCCAAAGAAGACAGGGCACCTCAGCTGCCTAAGTCAGTTTGTCAAACAGATGAAGTTCTGGATGGTCATAGTACAGTCCATACTACCCCCTTTGACGAAGAACGATTGGATGTGCTCTTTAGATCTTCAGTGTGCCTTCTACCATACAAAGATTCAAAGGCAGTCCAAAAGATTTCTTCATTTCCAGCTGGGAGCCAGTCATTACCAATTCAGAGCACTGCCATTCCTTGTTAATACAGCCCCCCCCCGGGTGTTCACCTAGAGTATAGCAGCAGTAGCAGCTCATCTATGACTGCAAGGGGGGTCCATATCTTCCCATATGTAGACAATTGGCTTCTGACTTCTACCTCCAGAGATCTACTGCTACAGCATTACACATTCCTACTCCATCTTGCAAATCAATTAGGAGTAGCTATCAGTAATGTGAAGGTCAGACTGCCTCAATACCTAGAATTCATAGGATGTCAGATCAGTACAGCTCAACAAATTGCCAAACTTCCAGCAGCAGAAATACTGTCATTAAGACTGGTGGCTTCTTAGGTAATTCAGTATTCCATTCCACAAGTAAGATTGATTCTTTGTTAGGTCTGATGGCCTCTACCATCACTTTAGTTCCACTGGTGATATGCCACATGAGCGTAAAGTAGACTCTTTTGGTGTAATGGTCACAGAGTTTTCATCACTATCATGCCATAATCCATCTCACTCAAGTATGCGCAAGCCATATAATGAAGTGGATAAGCTCTTCATCAGTTGCAGAAGGGAGACCCTTCTGTCCACTGACACCCCAGGCCACAGTAACCATGGATGCTTCCCTTCTGGGAAGGGGGGGCATTTCAAGGGGAAGACTGTTCAAAGTATTTGGTCAACTACAGAGGCCAAACATCACATCACTATCTTGAAGATGAGAGTGGCCCTCCTAGCATTGCAGGCTTTCCAGGACCACCTACCCAAGGGTGATTTCTATCCAAACGGAAAATATATCAGTGGCGTGGTGCATCAACAAACAGGGGGGAACACAATTGTATCCACTTTGCTGGGAGGCCATGCAAGTCTGGCAATAGGTGATGTCGTCCCATCACTTTCTGGTAGCAACACATATTGCAGAGATGTTGAATGTGCCAGCGGATGAGTTGAGCAGTTCTGTTACCTTACTTATATGTGGTCTCTCAAGCAGACACTGTAAATGGAGATTTTCAACCATCGAGGCCAACCTTGCTGCCACCTCTTTGCCTTCTACCGAAGCAACAAGTGTAGCAATTACTTTGCTCTAATGCCTCCACAGGGACAGTCACCGAGGGGCACTCTGGTCCTCACTTGGTCCCCCTGAGTCTCCTGTATGCATTCCCACCATTACTTCTCCTGACAAAATTCATACAGAAAGCCACAAGGTGCAAGGCCAAGGTGATCTTCATTGCCTCATTCTTGCCCCAGCAGGTTTGATTCCCATCCCTTTGTTCTTATTTGCTACCCCCAAAGTGGGTGCTGGATCCCACTCCAGATCTTCTGAGTCACCCATCCGGGATGTCTCTACCAGATCTACAAGCGCTAAAGATAACTACATGATGTCCTGTTCATATGCTAAATTATTCATAACATGAAGGAGTCCGCCTCCAGTTGACTCGTACATCCAGCCAGTATACCAAAGTCTAAAGCCACTGCAACGTACATGTGATGGCGCACATCACTCAGCGTATGTCTGCCATAAAGAGACATTGGGTATAAAGCGGACATCAGCACGTACCAACTTCAGAACTTTTCTGCCGCCTGTCGAGTGCCAGCTCTGGTTGTTGCTCGACAGAGAACTCGTGTTTGTGCTTCAGATAAGTACTCCATAGGGTTTTTTCTTTTTCTTTTGGCTACTGGGTTAGTTTTCTGTTGTGAGTACATGTCAGCTAGGAAGGGTAAGTGCCAGTGTGGAAGGCAGATTCCACATAAAGACTCCCACGAACTTTGCTTATTTTGCATAGGCCCAGACCACAATTACACATCCTGTGTTATCTGCAAGGCCTTTGTTCCTAAAATCCTCAGTAGCCGCCTAGTGTCCCTTAGGTTATATTTGGAGAATCAGTGCCTTAAGTGCTTAGCTCGAGACATGGACCGGCTGTCGGGCCCTTCAGAAGAGCTGCAACTCAAGAAGGCTAAGAAGCCTCAGCCTGATCCTACAGCTGCTCCGTCTGCTCCGGGCAACCCACCCAAGGCTGAAGTAGGCTCTTAGGCCACTACGGAATCTGCAGAGTTGCTTTTGACAGGTACCTTAGTGGAAGCCACCAAGGAAATCTCTAGGCACGTCCCAGAGGAATTCGCAGGTGTCTGACGTAAGTGCTGAGAGGAACCACGGCTGATTATTTATGAAGGTCCACGCGGATTGTTGTTCATGAGGATGTTCTTATTGACATCATGGAATGCTGTCCGATGTCAGGCTCTTCTACCTTTCATCTTCTGGCTCCTGAGGCTTCAAAGAAGAAGAAACTAAAAGCTAAACATGTTTCTCTGCCTCCTCAGGACCAGGTTTCTGATCAAAATCCTGACTGGCAAGCCTTTACCCAAGGCCTCTTTAATGCTTTCATGGATCTCCACCAGACGTCAGCCCCTTCCTTTCCAACACAGGCCGTTTCTCTTACTCCTTTGAAGAAGCCTGCAGAAGATGTCTCTTCTGAAAAGTATGATTCATCAGAGGATGAATCTCTTGCTTTCTCTACTCAGATTGCTTCAACTCTGTGTTATGCCTCTCCAGAGGAGGATTCTAATGGTACGGATTCCCCTGAGGAGGGCATTTCCTTTGGAGAGACAATTTTGAAGATGGAGGACTTCTTTAAGTGAGATTGCTGCCAGGTTTCTGAGATTCAAAAGAGGCACTATGAACTCCTACAGATGGAATCCCCTAATCCTTCAGCCATCCCTCCAGTCTGGCTGGCCTTCTTGGATGCCTTCACTGCACCTTCAAAATGCCCAGACTCCCAGCCCCCAAGTGCCCTGACAGATTTTACAAGGTGCCTAAAGATGCCAAGTTCTTTTTTAAAGCACCCTCAGCTAACCCAGCTACTAGATCAGTGGCAGCAGGTAAAGCTTCCAAACTTCTACCCTCCACCTCCCTGCTTCCCTCTGATAAGCAGAGCAAGGTCATGGAGAGACTGGGGAAAAAAGTGTATACTTCTGCAACCTTGGCTTTTAGAGCAATGAATTAGAAAATTCACATGGCCAAATATTCCCTGGCTCTTATGGCAGATGCAGTGAAACTCCTGTCAGAGATTCCAGATTCTCCCAGCAAAGCTAAGCTTCCCAGCATTCTTAGTTCCTGCTCCCAAGTTACTAGGCACTCCATCAAATGTAGTTATGGTGCAGTGGAGGCTTTGTGTTGGGCTGCTGCTATGGGGGTCTGTCCTGAGAAGGTATTCATGGCTTAGATTACAGCCCTTACCAGATGATATCAAGGCTAAGCTCATGGATGCCCCTCCGGACAACAAAGCCTTATTTGGCACTGCAGCTGCAAAGCTATTTAAAACCCTTCAGGAAAAGGGGAAAGAACTCCAGGATTTAAAACACTTTTTTGTCTCTCCTATCCCTCGCTTCAGAGGAACTACCCAGCCAGAACCACCTTTGTTAGGAAGGCACTAAATCTCTCCCACCAAAAGGTAAGAGAGATGGTAGGAGACAGGCACCGTCCAAGTCTGCTTCCTGCACACCGTCTCAGAAACAGCCCTTTCTGGTGAAACCTGGTGGTCTGTGACTAACGGGTCCCAGGGTGACTATTATATGATCGAAGACACATTCCTTCGAATGCATCTTGATCGAACGTGAAAGCATAAAAAGGGAAAATAGTGAAATGGCATATAAGCGATTTCTTTCCCTGGGAAAGAGATCTCTTGGCCGCCTCCTTTACTTTGCTGTTTTCATCACTGTAGTGCGATCTCAGAGTTGGTATATTTAAGTATGGGGGGTGGAGGGGGCAGGGGGGTGAAGCCCTCCCACTTTATGTAATGTTTTAAAGTTTTTTTTTTTTTTTTGTTTTCTCTTTTGTGGAACAGCGATTTTTTTTCTCTCGAAAAAAAATCGTTGTTCTAAGTGTTCGGGATTGTAAGCTTTTGCTTACATGGGGTTGATAAATCAGCGTTCGCTGATTTAATATAGACCCAGGTCCCCCTTTCTCTTCATCTCTCTCTTACCCTCCCATCTTGGAAACAGATAAACCAGGACTCTTGGGTCCTCCCCATCATCGACCAAGGTTACTTCATGGTATGGGAAACCCATCATACCTTCAAGGGAATCCCACAAACCCCACAGGACCAAATAGAATTCTTTCCACTAGTCATCTCCTCTCTTCTTTCTCAGGGCACTATCCAGGAGGTGCCACCCAACTAAAGGGGAAAAGGATTTTACCCCAGAATGTTTCTGGTCCTAAGAAAGGATGGCACATGCTGGACCATCCTAGACCTGTCCCATTTAAACACCTTTCTTAAAGTTCCCACCTTTTGCATACTGACTCTACCTACCCTACGCCCTCTGATTCTTCCCCAGGTCTTCATGGTTTCAATGGACATAAAAGATGCTTACTTTCACATCCACATTCACCAACGGTTCAGGAGATTTCTTTGCTTTTCTGTGGCTTCCTCTCATTTTCGGTTTTGTGCTTTGCCCTTTGGTCTATCTACAGCACCGAGGGTATTCACAAAATGTTTAGCCCCTGTTATAGCCCACTGTAGGCTGCAGAGCATACAGATATTTCCATATTTGGATGACCTGCTCCTCCAGACCCGATCACCAGAAATGCTTCTGGATAATTTTTCTTACACAATGTCCCATCTGAGAGGGCCAGGGTTTACCTTCAACCTCTAAATGTCTTCCTTGACCCTTTCCCAGGATCATGTCTTCCTGGGGTGCCCCTGACAAGTGCAATGATAGCTTGTTTATCCCCAGAAAAAAACCTGTCTCTCACCTCATATTTCCAGAATCTAATACCACTTCAATCTCTGACTGCCAGGGAGTTCCTACGCCTCCTGAGATTCATGGCCTTAACTTTTCCAGTGCTTCCCTTTGGCAGGCTATACATGAGGAAATTTCATTGGTTCCTGAGAACTGTTTGGAAGCAACACACTCACCCTCTGGAATTTGTTGTTCCCATCTTACCCTGTTTGACAAAGGAGTTATAGTGGTGGATTTTCCAGGTCTGCAGAAATCCAGGCCTACCCCTTCGACCACTTCCACCCACCCAGGATCTGTATACGGATGCGTCAGATACCGGATGGGATGCAACTCTGGGAAACTGGAAGGTCAGGGATGTGTAGTCCCCTCCTCAGACAAAAGAACATATCAACATAAAGGAAATGAGAGCTTTGATCTTTGCCCTCAAAATCTTCAAGTCCAGGATTTCACCAGGGGTCCTAAGGTGGTTCACAGACAGTAACACAGTCCTCTGGTATATCAACATGCAGGGAGGACAAAGTCCTATATCCTCTGCATACTGGCATTATACACCTGGGAGATAGCCTAGCAGAGCCTGGTTTCCCTCCAGGCTGTTTACATTCCCTCAGCTCAGAATATGATGGCAGACTCCTCTCTAAGCAAGTCCATGACTAAATCCCACGAGTGGATGTTAAACAGGGATGTATTTCTGGACCTTGTCCATCGTTGGGGTATCCCTCAGATAGATTTTTTTGCTTCCCCCATGAGCAGACAGCTTCCCAAATGTTGAGCCAGGACTCCACATCCTGGGGTATCGAAGGCGGATGCATTATCCTTTCCATGGAAGGGGATGTTTCTGCCCCCTTCCCACTCATTCAGAAGGTTCTGCTGAAAATTCAGCGGGATCAACCAAAAATCTTGCTGATGACCCTCTTTTGGCCAAGATAGCAGTGGTTCCCCCTTCTTCTACATTTAGCCAAGGGCAGTCACACAAGTTACCCCACAAAATGGACCTGCTCACAGAGGACAAGGGAACTCTAGTACATCCACAGACATCGACCCTAAACTCGACTCTGTGGGTGATAGGGCTTTGATTCCCTTTAGACACCTTTATCATTGAGGACTTGCTACAAGTTCTGCAGGAGGCCAGAAAACCCACTACTAGGAAATCCTTTGTCTGCAAATGGAAGAGGTTTTCCTTCTGGTGTCTTTAGAAAACACTTGCAACCACTGCCTGTAGAGGTGCCAATGGTTTTGTCTTACCTGTGTGAATTATTGAAGAGTAGTTTGTCATATTCCACAGTCAAGGCATATCTGTCTGCCATCTCAGCATGCTTACCTATATCTCCTTCCTTGGCTTCCAGGTTGGAAGTCAAACTGTTCCTAAGAGATGTCCTTTACATTAGACCACCAAGGAAACCAGTGCTCCTACTTGAGATCTCAATTTTGTCCTGGAAAAACTTACCTAGCCCCTTTCGAACCAGCATTGTCATCCTCCCTCCAACACTGCACATGGAAAATGGTACTCCCTTATGGCCTCCTGTGTCTTCACCAAGCCCATCCATAAGTCTGACAGATTATTTGTCTCCTGTCATGTATTTCCTCTTGGATCTCTAAAGCCATTTCTTTTTGATACTCAACCAATGGAAAGGATCTGTCTTCCCCTGTAAGGGCACGCTGTACTAGGGCTGTGTCCTCTTCTGAGGACTTCTTTAAAGGATTGGATACAACTTCTATCCTGGAGGTAGCTACCTGGTCCTCTGTTCATACCTTCACAAAACACTTCAAATTGGATGTCATTTCCAAGTCCAGAGCGGGGTTTGCCAGAGCTATTTTCCATGGCTCTGTGGAAAATCTTTCTGCTCCTCCTTCCAATTCCTCCTCTGCATGAGTTTTGGCATTTTCCCTCATATTAGGAATACTGCAGCATATGAATAGAAGGACATAGAATAGTTATGTAAAATCTTAACATAACCATAGATGTCCTTCTTTTCTATATGATGCAGTATTGCTTCCCCCCTGCCTTCCCCCTGATGCTTGCCTGGTCCCTGGTTACATGTTTCTTACTTTTGTCAGGTTGGTGCTTTGCGGCATTCAGTTCTGAGGTAGGTACATGCTGATGTCCACTTTATACCCGATGTCTCTTTATGGCCGACACATTCTGACTGATGTGCGCCATCGCACATACCTTGCAGTAGCTTTAGACTTTGGTATACTGGCTGGACATACAAGTGAGCTGGAGGCGGACTCCCTCCTGTTATGAATACTGCAGCATATAGAAGAGAAGGACATCTATGGCTATGGAAAGATTTTATGCAACTATTTTTTTTTTTCCATTTTTAACAATCGCCAGAGATGCCAGGCTGTCTGCTCCAGTAGTTCATGTCATTTCTTACCAAAAAGACTTACACGCGTAAATGGAGAAGATTTTCTATTTGGGCATTATCAAAAGGACTGAACCCTTTTTCTGCCCCCCTCCCTCCATTCAATATTGGAATTTCTTTCAGCAGTTTTTCGGCAAGGTTCTAGTTTTTCTACCATCAAAGTTAAATGGCTGTCATTTCAAATTTCCACGTAGACCGTAATGACACTTCTATTGCTTCTCTTAGAATATCTAAAGCTTTCCCCAGAAGATTCTTTTTGCTGAAGCCACCAGTTCGGGACACAGTTCCCCCGTGGGATGTCTCTATTTTACTTCAGTCATTGACTCAGAAAATTTTTGGGCAGCCAGCATCAGCTAACGTTAAGTAAGTTTTTTGGAAAACTGTTTTCCTAATTGCCATTACATACACCAAATTAATTTCTGAATTGCAAGTGCTCTCATGCAAGCCACCTTTTCTTATTTTCCACCAAGATGGTGTCATTGAGAACAAATCCTACCTTTCTCCCAAAGGTCTCATCTGAAGCAAATTTGAATTGGTCCATTTATTTGCCAATCTTTTTTCCCAATTATTCTAGCAAAGGAGAACATATGCTTCATATCTTAGATGTTTATAGACAGATCAGGTACGACTTGCATCATACCAAAGATATTAGACAATCAGATTGATTATTTTGCTCCTTCACTTAAGCTGAATTGGGAAATCATGTGCCAAAAGTTACAATTTCTAAGTGGCTGTCAGAATGCATTTTTTGTATATAAAATTCAAGCTTTGTCTCTCCATTTAAAACCAAAATCTCATTCCACTAGAGCAGTTGTTACCTCTACAGTATTCATGAAGAGAGTCCCAATTAATGACATTTGTACAGCAGCAATTTGGTAAACTGTTCATACATTTATATCTCATTACAAATTTGGATGTGCAGTCTAGAGTTCGCTCATCCTTTGGTTCTACCATTTTCAGGAATATTCTTCCTTGATACCACCCCAGTCTCTCTAAGCAGCTTGGGAATTTGTCCCAAATGTTGAATTAGGATGAAAGTAGACATCGTTGGATAGGAAAGTTACATACTTACCATAATGATAGATCCGTGTTGTCTCATTTTCATCTGGTTCAACAACCCTCCCTTGTTTCCCCTTTCTGCAAACTTCAGATGTTCGGACATGCCTCGACCAAGACCCTGTCTATGTTAAGTCACATTACCATATTTGGCATATTTAATAAGTTGGGCATAGGAATTTATTCTTATCTGTATATTTTTTCTCAGTAGTTAGAAATAGCCATCAAATTTGAGCTGAGGTAATTTAGATAGAAGGAAGGAATTGTGAATAGGGAAGGAGTCAGAGTCTTGAATTCAAAGCTGTGGAAGAAGGTGCTGAGGTTGGATCCAGTCAAATCCGACAACCCAAACATTGATCCAGACAAAAATGAGACAACATGGATGTATCATTATGATAAGTACATAACTTTTGTTTCCCCCCCTGCCACCAAGGCAACACAGTAAAGCTTTCCCAAAGTGTAATTTTTCACTCACACAAACCACCAAGAAAAAAAGTCCAAAAACACAAATTTAACACCAGCACCTTTCTTTCTTTATTCAGCAACACTGATCTGGCACTTTGGCAGTTTGCCTTCAAGGATACTTGAAGGCGAACTGCCAAGCTTGTCAGATCAGTGTTGCTGAATAAAGAAAGAAAGGTGCTGGTGTTAAATTCGTGTTTTTGTAATTTTTCACTCTCTTCTCTGGCAGCAGGTAACTTCAGATCATAGGAAGTTACTAGGCTATTGGCCCTTAGGCCCTTACAAGCCTAGCTAAGAATTTAGCCCATGTTCCAACAAGTCAGCACCCTATGCCACTGTCCAGCAGGGTCACAGGTGGAATCCCAAGGGTGTATTTTGTGTTCCCCAGCCAGTTATCCAGGTTGCGCATAAAAAGGGTTAATGAGGTACTCTGCTTGATGTGGAGAGGGAGTCTGTTCCACAAAAGGGGGAGTCTCTGGGACACAAATCTGTCCCACCAACAAGTCCTATTGATGTCACAGACCAGGTTGAGTTCACGCATACCTGTTACTCGAGTGGAGCTTGACTTGCGGATATGCAGCAGTCCCATGAAGGGGGGTCTGAGATTGCTTTGTATGCCAGACAGAGGTCACCTCTGAGGAGTCTGTAGGAGACTGAGTAGAGGGACAGGGCCTTTAGCTTATCTGTGTAGGGTAGATGTTTGAGGCCCTGGATTCTCCTACTGAGGAACCTCTGTGGTCTGTCCAGCTGCTGCATGTGCTTTGTGAGGTACATGCCGAAAGGGGCATTGTACTGAATAATGGGTCTTAGAAGGGAAGAATACAGGGATGTTATGACCACCTTGTCCCTGGATGAGATACCATTAGGTGAGCTATGTAGAAAGCTTTCCGTACAATGGAGGCAGTATGGTGGTCAGAAGTCAGTTTGCTGTCAGCCTGGGTGCCCAAGTCCCTCACGACTGATTTCATGCTTAGGACCTTGTTATCAATGTAATAATTTGTGAGGACGTCACTCTCCCCAATGGGGATAAATGGCATTCAGTTTGAGGCCATGTTTCTGGCACCAGTCATTTGTTTGGGTGAGGCCCTCTTTGAGAATGTCCACATTACTAGGGGAATTGATGACAGCACCCAGCTTGCAGTCATCTGCAAACTTGGTCAGCCATATCCCACTGGTTTTGGCCTGCACATCAGAAAAGTATATCCCAAACAGCAGAGGCCCCAAGACCGATCCCTGGGGTACACTGCTCATTATAGGTCTACTGCATGAGGTGGCTTCCCCTATTTTGACTAGGTGAGTTCTATCAGTGAGCCAGTTTGCTACCTATCTGGTAACATATGGATTGGTACTTAGTTGAGAGAGTTTATCTATTGTACCTGAGTGGGGAATAGTATCGAAGGCATTCTGCCATGTCAAGGTAAGCGGTATGCACTGTCTTCCCCTCGTCCATGGCCTTGTTGACTGTCTCAAAGAAGTTGACCAAATTTAACAGGCATGACCTCCCCTTGACGAAACCAATCTGTGTGCAATCGAGTGTCTTGAGGTTGCCAATGTCCTTGTTAATGAGGTCCATGAGGATCCGCTCCATGGCCTTGCAGATCAGGCTAGTTAGGCTGATGGGTTTGTAATTTCTTGGATCAGTGGACACTCCACTTTTGTGCAAACGGATGACAGTGGCTCTCCTCCACTCAGCTGGGATGAAGCCGGTACTCAGGCTTTGGTTGAATAGGGTGCATAATGGTGGTGCAAGTTCCTGCCTGAGTTAATGTAGCATGCAGCCTGGGATGTTATCGGGTCCCATGGAGGCTGTATTTTTTGCCTTTGAGTGGGCAGTGATGACTTGCTGCCTAGAGATAAGCGGAGGGGAGCAGGTACCAGACATGTCCTGTTTTACTGATAGGGGGTACAGAGAGGTGAAGTTTTCACTGAACCTGTCTCCCAGCAGGTTGGCTATATCTGCATTGTTTGTGTATGTGGTGTCCTTGACCACCAGTTCTGAGCAGATCTGGGTGCTTCCCTTGTGGTTGTGGACATATGTGAAGACGGCCTTATGATTGCCTTTAGTAGATATGGCCAGTTTGGACTCAAAGTTTGCCTTGGAGGATTTCATTAGTGCTCTTATTTGCTTGTTCATTCTAAGGAGAGATTGCTTCCAGTTAGGCACCTGCTCCTTCTTGGTTCTGGCCAGCAATTTTTTCCTATTATTATAGAGTTTATGTAGTGCAGATGTCCACCAGACAGGTGTTCTCTTCCATGAGGAGGAGGATTTTGTCGTGTTGGGTATTTCTGTCCTGATTCCATGCAACTGTACAAATGCTCATAAAATATTTTGGTGTAGGTTTGGACAGATGTGCCAGATGTTCTTCGTGTTTCACTGTTGCAGTCATCACACTTGGGTTATCCTGCCAGGGGTAGCCCTCAGTCGGCCCAAATACCAGAAGCTTAGCATTTCTGCGTCGGTTGCTGTCGCTTCAAGACTGACGTCAGGTCATCAGAGGTATACAAACAGGCAACCGACGCCATTACATCAGTCTTTCATGCAGAGTAGCCCAAAGCAGAAACAGTTCGCATGAGTGCCAGTCGGCCGCTACCTGAGTTTTCGTTCCAAAATTGAATCATCCTGCAGTCTTCAAAAGCTAAGTACCCCGATGGGGTTCATTTTTTCTTGCTCTAACCGATGTCAGAAAAAGTTAACAATTGACTCGCCTGTGGAAAGTAAATACCACACCGAGATTTCCATTCTTACTGCATCACCTGTTTAGGCCCAGACCACGACTTACCTTGCTTTCGGGTTTCTGCCTTGTTCAACACCTGAACTATTCGTCGTCGGGCCCTTATTGTAGCTAAATGCTTTAGTTCCCGATCTCCATATTCCAAAATGGCTTCGGTAAGCCATCTGACTACCGATCTTCCAAAAAAAGTAAGGATAAACACAGAGACCGCACAGGTCCAAAACTGTTGATGGCGCTTCCGTTAAGCTAGTCGCCAGTTTGCGGGTACTCAGTGAGGCATTTTTGCAGCCCCTGATGCCCGCTTCGATGGATTCGCAGGCCGCTACTGAGACTCATTCGGAGTCCGGTATGCCGCAAGACTCTTCTTTGACTATAGAACCTGCGGATGCCTCTACCTTGGATGGGTCTGGAGCCGCTGTGCAGGCACTGGCTTCTGAGGAAGTTCTTCGCACTACTGCTATTCGACTTAACCAATGACTTATTTCGCGTCTTCAGTTCTTTCTAAAACTACCGAGTTTCTAAGGCCAAGAGTACTAGGTACACCTAAAAAAAAACAATGACCCAAACTCAAACGAATGTTTCCTTGTCATAATCTCAGATGCTTAAAATGGCAGAAGACCTGATCATGCTGATTAGCGGAAGCCAGCCTTCCCCTGCTAAAAGAAAAAGAGACTTGTCCCCAGCAGCTTTATCTGACCAGGAGTCCGATGACTCAGAGGTTTCTGAATATAAAGACATGCCTTTATCTGCCTGTGAGAATTCAGATGCAGAGGAACCCATTCCTTCTGCCTCCCCTCCAGAGGACTTTTCTTTTGGTGAAACCTTACATACAATAAAAGCAACTACAGCTAAGAATCCCACCTCCTCGGACAGGGATTCCTGAGGTTTAGACAGATGGGGTAAAAAAGTATACACATCTGCAACTCTCGCCATCAGAGCATTGAATTTTCAGTTCCACATGCTGAAATACCAGCAGCATACTATGGAACTTATTAAGCAAAAATTATCTACCTTTCCTGACTGTGCAGAAAATAAAGAATTACAGGAGCTTATGCATTCTGCATGCCAAGTCAGCAAGCATACCCTGCATTGTGAGTTTGACACCCTAGAAGCATCTTGCAAGGCAGCAGTCACAGGTTCTGTACTTAGAAGGCATGCCTGGCTTAAGGAGCAGACCTTGCCAGACCATGTCAAATCAAAATTATTGGACGCTCCTTTGCACAAGGACAATCTGTTTGGCACCAAAGCGGAAGGGGTTTTAACAAAGATGGAAGAAAAGGCTAAGTCTATGCAGACAGTCAAAGATTTTTTTGCAAGTGCAGCCTCCAAAATTCAGTAGGCATTGCCGCTCAAAACATTGGTCCTTTCCAGCCACCTCAAGGCCAACTCAAACTAGACCCAGGGGAAACAGACCCCCCAGATTACAGTCACAGGGTATACAGAGATCTAAGCAATGGAGTACCTCTACTTCTAAAGCAGGGAGTGCTAAGCCACCCCCTTACGGAAATAATTCACAATGACTTCTCAACTCCACTACTCACCTCTGCCCAATTGCTCATGCCCCTAGGAGGAAAAGTTGCCCACCATGCAAAAAACTGGGCCTCCATCACCAACGATCGATGGGTCCTCAACATAATATCCCAGGGGTACAAATTTTATTTCCACATGCTGCCAACCCCAAAAGGGTTCCCAGACCTTCCTCCAAACCAGTGGGCAGAGGCACAAAACCAAGTTCAGTCCCTGCTCTCCATAAGGGCAATTCAGCCTGTTCCTGCAGAATAGATAGGTCAAGGTTTTATTCCAGACTTTCCTGGTACCCAGAAAAGAGGGCACATGGCGCCCAATCTTAGATCTATCCATTCTAAACACCTTCCTGGTGGTACCAAAATTCAAAATGCTCACCCTGCAGCAGCTTCTCTCTATGCTTTCCAAAGATGCCTGGTTAGCCACCCTAGACCTAAAGGACCCTGCATATCCCAGTCAGGGACTCCTGCAGGAAATATCTACATTTCAGGGCAGGATCTATGCATTATCAGTTCTCTGCACTTCCTTTGGCTTATCCACTGCTCCTAGAGTTTTTACAAAATGCCTTGGTCCAGCCATTGCCTACCACAGACAGAGAAATATTAAAATTTACCCTTACTTGGACGATTGCCTGATTCAGGCAGACAGTCAGGGAAAACTGTTGCAGCACCTGAAATTTGTAAAGGACCTTCTAACCTCCCTGGGGTACACTATCAATGAAAAGAAATCCAAACTAGTCCCCAGTCAAAAAAATTATATTCCTGGGAGCAAGCTTGGACACAGCAACCCAGATGGCATTTCTTTCTCCAGAAAAACAAGCCTATCTGACAGACTACTTTGCTCAAATGGCAACCAGAATCCAGTTATCCACAAGGAAAATCCTGCAGGCTGTGGGGTTCATGGCCTCCTGCATTCTACTAATTCTATATGCCAGACTGCATATGAGGAAACCTCCGTGGTACTTAAAAAGTCTTTGGTGCCAACATTCTGAGGACCTGGAAACTGTCATTCCTATAATACCTTGTCTAAGGAAAGAGTTCCTTTGGTGGGGAGTAGCATTGGACCACAACAAGGGGCTTCCCTTTACACAACCCCATGCCACCCAGACCATAACCACAGACGCATCAGACTATACCTGGGGTGCACATCTGGACAGCAGGTGCATTCAGGGCCACTGGAGCCCAAATCAAATTAATCTGCTTATCAACCAAAAAGAGGTGCTAGCTGTTCAGCACGCTGTGACAGCTTTCAGATCCCTACTCTCACCAGGGCCTCTACTAATAAAAACCGACAAAACCACAGTGAATGTGGTACTTCAGCAAGCAGGGGGGAACCCACTCTTGCCCACTCTGCAGGCTAGCCATGACTGTGTGGAACATGGACTCAGCCATGCATATTCACATGCAAGCTCAATTCCTGCCAGGCAACCAAAACTCTCTGACAGACAACTTAAGCAGAAATCTCCTAGACCCACACGAGTGGCAATTAAACCACAACACCTTCAATCTTATGATCCAGAAATGGAGTACCCCAGAGGTGGACCTATTTGCCTCCCCCTACAACCACCAGCTCAGCAAATTCTGCACCAAGGTACCTCACAGCGAGGCCTGGAAAACGGATGCCCTATCCTTCCAGTGGGCAAATCTGTCAATCTATGCATTTCCTCCTCTGCCTCTTCTTACAAGAGTATTACTCAACATAAGGGAGAAAAGACCAAGAGCAATCCTGATTGCCCCAGACTGGCCACACCAGCATTGCTACCCACTACTGCGCAGTCTGTCACCAGTGCCCTCATGGCACCTACCCCACATCCCAACTCTCCTGACTCAGCAGGAGGGACAGTTCTTTCATCCACAATTGCAAACCCTGAACCTTGCAGCCTGGCTTATTCCTTGAATTCTCCTGCAGTAGCCAGCCTAGGCAAGCAAATACTGGATGTCATATGTGAAGCCAGATGACCCAGTGCAAGGAAATCCTATGCTGACAAGTGGAAAAGGTATTGTTCTTGGATTCATACTAAAGGAGCGGATACAGCACAGTCCTCCTTACCTCTTATCCTGGATTATCTAGCAGACCTACTGCACAGAGGCCTGTCCTTCTCTTCCATTAAGATCCATGCCTGTGCCATCTCTGCTCATTACAGCACAAAGCCACTTGTCATCTCTCGCCCTCTCATCAAGCAGTTCCTGAGAGGTGCTAACAACTTAATGCCACCAAGAAGAGCCCCCACCCCTGCTTGGGACCTTAACTTTGTGTTGGAAAAGCTCACGCTACCCTCCTTTGAGCTTGCAGCATCAGCAGAGTTAAAATTTCTTTCTTGAAAAACAGCCTTGCTTCTGGCCATCACTTCAGCTAGAAGAGTGTCTGAGCTACAAGCACTTGTGGCTGTGGAACCCTTCATTATTTTTCATGCTGTCAGGGTCTCCCTCAGGACCAACCCACCTTTCATGCCTAAAGTGGTGTCCAGTGTGGCTCTCAACCAATCTATTCATTTGCCCACCTTTTTCTCTAATCCTCAGAATAAGGGGGAAAGAATCCTGCATTCCTTAGATGTGCACAGACGGCTCAGATTCTACTTTGATAGGACTAAGCCCTTTAAGAAATATGACCAGTTATGAATCAGCTTTGCACCAGGGGCAGAGAGCAAGGCCATATCAAAACAAACCATCTCCAAATGGATAGCACACTGTATCCGTTTCTGTTACAAACGCCATGGGAAACCACCCCCTCAGGGGGTCAGAATGCATTCCACTAGGGCAACTTCAACCTCTGCAGCCTTTCTCTGAGGAGTCCCTACCAGGGACATTCTGAAAGCTGCTACTTGGAGTTCTGGTCATGCCTCCACCAAGCATTACCACCAGCCTATCTTTTCCAAATCCACAATGGGCTTTGCAACAGCAGTCCTGCAGGGCATACTAGCCATCCCCAACTCTTCTTGACTGCTTCCACCCATTCTTCAGCTTTGGGAATCAACCCAAGTGTGATGACTGCAACAGTGAAACACGAAGAACATAGTACAGTTGTGTACACTTACCATAAATGTAGATTTTCGAGTGTATTCACTGTTGCAGTCCTGGTTTCCCACCCTCCAGCCCCCTTGTCTCTCTCTTCCTCACTCCTTACTGGGCTATTGCTATTTACTTTTTACTGGTGGTGTTTTTCCACCATAACTTAGCTCTGTATTTGGGGTCCCCTGACATTTTTGTGCAAGAAAAACTGATGTAATGGTGTCAGCTGCCTGTTTTTATACCTCTGATGACTTGATGTCAGTCTTGAAGCGACAGCAGCTGACGCAGAAATACTAAGCCTCTGGTATTCGGACCGACTGAGGGCTACCCCTGGCAGGATAACCCAAGTGTGATGACTGCCAACAGTGAATACACTTGAACATCTACATTTATGGTAAGTGTACACAACTGTACTTTCCTATGGAGGGGGCTGTGAAGCTGTTTATACCTTCCCTCAGGAGGTTGTAATCAGCTTTGGAGATGTCTTTTTGTTTGACCCTAGCTGGGGGGGGGGGGGGGGGTCAGGGGAGATGGTGACTTTGAAAGTGACCGCTTTGTGGCCGGATCTTACCAGGGATGATGATGCAGTGATTACTCATGTTGGTTAATACCAAGTCCAAGATTTTTTTTACATGTTGTGGGTAACTGATCCAAGGCATTTGCATTGAAGAAATAAAGGAATCTCTGGGCATTTGTATTTTGGCATGCATATTTCTTCCAGTCTGTGGTTGGATAGTTAAAGTCGCCCAGGATCAGGGTAAAGGGTTGTATCTTGATAGATTCAAAGAGGTCCAGATAGGTGGAGTGGGTATCTTGAATCAAAGTTGGAGGCCTATAGCTAGCTATGATTTGAATATGGGATCCTGTCAGTCATTAACTGCACCTGGAGTGTTTCCTTGAGTTCTGAGAATCATTTAAAAAGGCTACATCTGGCAGTGACATTCCCTTCCTCCTTTTCCAAGGGATTCCTCTGCTTCCAACCAGTCACACGTTCCTGATTGTTTATTTTATTTTACTTTGAATTTTGTAACCTAGTTTCAGGGGGTTGGAGTACCTTTTCTTACAGATCAAACAGGAAAAGTTTTTTACTTAAGAATTTTTTCTGCTATCAAAGGAAAGAAGGAACCTGGAAACCTATCCTAGACCTTTATTTTCTAAACCTTCACATCATTTCCAAAATTCAAAAACATCTCTACATTTAGTTTTCCAGTAACTCTGGATTTAAAAGATAGTTATCACATTCCAGTTTTCAAAAATTTCAGATGCATTTTAAGATTTTTTTTCTGGTTTGCATTTTCAGTTTCCTGCTTTGCCAGTTAAGTTGTTAGCAGCTCTAAAAGTGTTAAAGTTTATAATTCCAATGATAACTCATTGCAGGCCACAGGACGTTCACGTTTTTCCATATGTAGACTGCTTTATTTCCTGCAGATACTTTCATATATGTTGTCAGGAAATCTCTCTTTTAGGTAGAAAACTTTTTTTTTTATTTGGGATTTCAAGTGAACCTAGAGAAATCCTCTCATTCTGTCTCTTAGTCTAGTGTTTCAAGGATCTCTTAGATGCATCCCGCTTGAAGGCTTTTCCTCCTCAAGACAAATTGGAATATTACAAGGAACAGTTACAGATATTCTCCTGCCATACTCTTGACATCTGCCAGGGAGTATATTAGGAATGTAGGTTTTATGTTCTCTACAGTTATCATGATTCCTTTGGTCAGACTTCACATCAGAAAAAATCCAGTGGATCCTCAAGTCATCACCAGCATTCCCTAGCCTTTTAAATGCCAGTGCTGGAGTTTGTAAAAAGGGTGATTCTCTGGTGGATGATTTGTTCCCCAACCCATGCCGCCTTTCTTCTCCTCCAGCTTCTGTTCAGTCTGTAAATATAGATGGCTCAGACTTTGCTTGAGGAGCTGTACCCAAAGGGAAGAAAGTACATGGTTTGTCGTATCAGCAGGACAGACTGAAGCACATAAATGTGAACTAAATAATGGCACTAGTAAATGCTTTCAGATCTCTAGACCATCTTTAGATTCCAGGCCCTCTGTTCGTAATCACTGATAACACCAAAGTGTTGTACATAACAGTGGGACGCAAGATGCTATCCTCTTTTCAGACTAGCTGTGGTAGTTTGGGGGCTAGGAACTCAGCATAATGTATACCTACAGCCTACTTACATTTCATCAGAGCAGACATTTGTAGCAGGCAAGCCCAGCACGACTAGGCGAGAACCCCACAAAGTGGAAGTTTTAAACGGGTGATGTTCTTCCAGAAATTGGAACAACAGTGGAATACTTCTTGGGTAAATCTGTTTCCATTTACAACAGACAGTTAAAAAAATGTGGCTGCAGGACTTCTTGCACAAAGGCCTGGAAGACTGATACCTTTTCAGTCCCATGGGTGTGAATGTTCCTTTATGCCTTTCTTCTGATAACCAAGGTTCTTCTAAAGATTCAAAAAGACCCTTAAGACATGATACTGAATTCCTTTTTTTAGCCACCTAAGAATTGTTCTCCCATCTTTTGAAACTGGCCAAGGGAATTTACTGCAAACTTCCTCATATGCTGGATTAACTGACAAAAGACAGGGGTTCTCTGATCCACCCTAATCTTCAACTTACTGCCTGGATGATAGCATTTTAATAAGTTTTTAGGGGCCCTTTTATTTCCGGGTGTGCAGCTGGTATCAAATGAGGCTAAGAAATTTGCTACTAGAAAACCATATATGGCTAAGTGAAAAAGATTTTTAATTTGCTGCCAAAACACAAACCAAGATCTATTTATTTATTTATTTACAGTTTGTTTACTGGGATAGTCCATTGGACCTAGAAGAGCCCATTTTCAATGGAGTCCCGGGGAGAAAAGCTCCATGAAAACAGTGCGTTCGCATTTTGTAATACAGGTGAAGAACGAAGGTATTACATAGTCTAAAAAATTACAGTTTACAGTGGAATTCAGATAAAAATAAGAAAATTATTAGTAAATATTCACAAATAGATTAGTTTATTTTAAGGCTCAGATATCTTTAGTTTTGCAGTATTTGTGAGTTATCATCATTTTGGCCTTTTTTTTTTTACTCTTCTGTAAATAATTAACTTTCCGAATCTCTACTTTTCTTCCCTTACGGACCCCCCCCCCCCCCTTCTGCAAACCTAAAGTGAAACAGTTTTTGAAAGGAGTGGCTTGGTCAGTGTTCAGTTGGATTCATCCTCTCCACCACACACATTTGATCATATTTTTCTATTTTTCATGGGAACTTCTTGGTCTTGGAATCTCTTACCCCAGGAGCCAGTATGTACATTGGCATCACACATGGACTACATAGGTATCCCTAGTGTCTGAGTCCTGCAGTTCTTTCTGCCACCTTGTACAGTTGAGATCAAGTCTGAGGTATACTGGTGAAAAGCTACTGTTTTCTCAATCTAGAAAGTACTATATAGTGACTGCTGTGAGGATCATCAGGTTAACCGTCAAAAACACTGGCATTCTGTATACTTTCTTGCTGAGGAGTATGATATAAAACACTGTATTAAGCACCATTGGTTCAACCATGTCATGATCACATACCAGAAGGAAGAACTCTTGGACTACCATACAGTCACCAAGATGTTGGTTGCGCAAGGATTGGTAGGAAATTCCCTTTTGAATTTGGTGAGTGAACCGTCACAAAACCAAGTCTCAGAAGACAGGCCATAGCCTAGATTTCTTTGCAATAAGTTTATTGTTAGTGTCATTCCTTTCCCTACAAGTGATGAACTTATCTTTACCTCAAGAGGATCTGAACCCACTCCTGTACTGTGCTGTGCTGTAGCCAGTGACAAAAGACATAAAGGAGAGTGCACTCTTAACTCCATCCTTGAGAGGGGAATGTAGTGTTTCATGGAGCAGGAACCTCTCCTCTCCCAGTTGATGATCTGGAGCATGCTGTCAGCAGGTCTTAATCTGAGGAAGTGGTGTATAGAATCATTCAACTTCAGGCTGGCATACATGATGATGAGGATTTCTCTCTTAGAGTTTCCCTCTAGGCTTGACAGGTGCTCTAAGCCCATGTTGTTGGGGGGGGGGGTTACAAGGCTGTGTTACACCTTCTTCTTCTTCTCTTTCAGCTGTTCCCGTTAGGGGTCGCCACAGTGGATCATCTGTATCCATTTCTTCCTGTCACACCATGGTTCACATTTCAAGGTCTAGTTGTTTGATATCTGGTGAGAATGAAGTGTGGGTGCAAAGGTGCATCCTCTGGGAATATGGCTTGATGCCGGTCCAGGACCTTACGTAGGTACCTCTCATCCTTTCACTACCTTGGTAGTAGTGGTCCAAGCACCATATGTCTCCTGTCAGCTTTTAGTACTTAACTTACACTTCCTTCTGATCAACACTGCCCAAGTTTGCTCTTAGAGTTGGCAAAAGTGAACTCCCTCCCCTTGGGCACATTTCAGTAATATGAGAATACAGTAACCAGTCTTTTTGAAACAGACTAGGATATTGGGTCCATTCTGTCTTGTACCCTCATACCCCTTGTTGTGGGGAGACCTTTGAGGCTCATAAGATCTTTTGTGGTTACTCTGGGGCCCATTTTCCCTTGCAGCAGTGGTTGAATGTGCATCTTTGAGCATGGAGAGAGAGCTCTGGGTTATTTCCCAGTGTGGATCTGGGGATTAAGGGTGTCAGCCTAGCAGTCTGAAAACACTTAAAATCTGTCCCTGTGGCCCATTCCAGAGGAGACCCCCCCCCCACAGGCTGAATGGTACAAGTCCATGACCATACATCACCAATCTAATATCTGCGTGATCTCTTTGGTCCAGTGTGAGATCAATTATGTTTTTGCTACCTCACCACCATCCCACTGGTGTGGCAAGAATATGTATTCTTCTGCTATTTTGGGGGATCACAGCCTTCAGGTTTTCATTCTACTAGTCCATATTTCATTCCCTCCTAGTGGACCAAGCTTTGAAAAAAACTTTCTCCCCTCCCTGAATCTGGATTATAGGATGGTGTGGTCAAAATTGCCTGCATTTTCCAAGATGGAGTTTCATGTAGCCGCCTGTAGTTTTGATTGTGCTGCTGTTCTGAGTAGGGCTTGCAGACACAGGATGTGCTGGCATGGGATGGTGTGGCTATGGCCATCCTCCTTAGAGGAGCTCAGACACCTTGTCCTAGATGCTGATCTCAAGAAACAGTTCTCTTTGACAAGGTTTTTCAGCATCTGGTGGATGATCCCTGAGGGATAAACAGACCTTCAGCACTGCTAAGGACCTTTATGACCTCTTGTCCTCCAGTCCTCCTCTTTCAGTGTAAAGCAACCCCAAAAGTGGAATAATCTTCCTTGCTGATTGGGGAAGGCTTTTGAGCATCAAACAGTTGTATTCCTTCCAACATCAACCAGTGCAGCCAAGGGGATAAGTACACTGGTCCCTACACTGAGCCAGCTGTAGCATTTCTGACTATGATTGAGTATGTACATGCATAGGTGTCCTCTCAAAATTTGCGGCAGCCTATCGAGCCAAGTACCACTGTTTTCTGGGTGTGGTCAGTGTTAGTCATGTCTCAGAGGTCTTAAAATGTTTATCATTCACACTGCTTCAGTGGCATATGGGTTCTGTGCCTGCATACAAACCCACATTGGCAACTTTCCAGTGTTCAGAATTTCCTCCCCTGATTCTGTAATTGGGGATTGCTTAAGCTCATCACTTCAGAGGCAGCCTAACCTGTCACAGAAAATCAGTTATTCAGTCTTTTATTTCCAGCTGTAGGACTCTCACAGTTGAATCTTCTCAGCGGCATGCATTGGTGAATTACAGCTTCCAGACTCTGACAAGAAACCTTTGAGAACACAATTTCTCTGTATTAGTATACTTTTGTGTGTGTGTGTGTGTGTCTGTCAGTCTGTGTGTATATATATATATATATATATATATATATATATATATATATATGTAGAATGTGTGTGTTGGCTTTTTATTTTCTTACTGTGTACTATTGGTACTTATTCCTTTCTAAGTTCTAACTTAAACTGTGTTTGTTTGCTTACTACTTTTACGCAGTCATGTGGCTTTTCTAAAGTGCTGTGTGATTTGCACGGGGAAACTGAAGTTCTGTGGTGTCAATTGAACATGAAGCCTCTTGTTTTTGTTGTTTATATACTTCATTTTGGAAGTTCTTGCAGGAGGATATTGCATTTTTTCACATTATTCTTCATTTATATGAAATTTGCTGCTTAACTCTGCTTTAGTTGCTTTTTTTCATAAAATTCCAATTTTACCTCAAATTACTTCATTTGCATTTTCTGAGGAGATTTTTTTTTAATTTCTAACAAGAGAATGTCTAAGTAAGTGCTTATTTGTGCAGTTTTGAAAGGTTTCAGTTTGATGTAAGGGCATGTATTTAATTTTTTTTTTTTGCTAGTATTTGGACAAGTGAATTTTACTTGGTATTGTGATTGTGTGTGCTGTTTACTACACTGTGCAGATGTTAGAACAAATGATGGCATAATTTAAACTGTTACTGCTCTATTTTATGCAGTTTAACTCTATTTGCTGTGTGGGGCAGAGTTTATATTTTCAATTACTGCTGCCCATAGTAAGGCCATAATATTGTCAGTATATTATTTTGGCTTTTGATTTTCCCCTGACTTGATGGATCCTGGTATGGCTAACCCCAGTCAAATCCAGTTGCACCTAAAATTGAAAAACTCAACAAAACATACCTCTGCCTATACTTTGTGAATCTGTTTGCCTTAAGCAAGCCTCAGACTACTTAACCTTTTTCCCTGTCACCCTCTGATGTGAACCCACAGCACTCTATGGTGTGTGGGTCAAACACATTTTCCAGGGCTGTTCCAGTACCTGCATCAAGTTCATATATTCGTAGGTAAGTAATAGGCTAGCTGCACTTGAGGGCCATTCTATCTAGTTTCCCTTTTTATGTTCCAATTAACCTATCCCATTTGGTTAAATATTGACTTTACCCATCTCATGGTCAATTATATATTGCCCCAACGAGAGTAACTGGTATCATACCATACATAATTTGAGGAGACCCATGCATGGAATGAAGCATTTAGGAGCTGCCTCTTTCAGAGGGATACAGCCAACAGGCAGAGAATGTCAGGGGAAGTGTATGACAGAAGAATTCCAAAGAAGCCAAAAAGTACTGTCTACAAAACAGTGGTATGACCAATACTACTGTATGGCACAGAAACCTGGGCAGTAAAGGCAGAGCATTTGAGAGAGCTAGAGGTGATGGAGATGAATTACCTGAGTTGGATGGTAGGATCCACACTGTGGGACAGACGAAGAAATGAGCAGAAGCCAGAGTAGCTTTAATTGCAGACAAGGTCAAGGAGAGCAGATTATGGTGGTTCAGTCACATGTGTAGAAACGCAGTAAACAATCTTGTGAATAAGAATTGGGACAGACAGGAAGAAGACAAGAAGAAACAAGGGCAGCAAGCAAAGAGGTGGATGAATCGTGTATGGGAAGACCTGCAACAGCAGGCATGAGTGTCGAAAAAATGACACTGAATTAAGAGAGATGGAGATAGTTGACTCGACACCCCAACTACGTGTAGAAAATGGGGGAAAAAAAGAAAGGTTGATATTGATGTTGATGCTGATCTGTCCATTAATAGAAAGGGGCAATCCTGGGGTAAATTTTCTGTTTCCTGTCCATAGATCCAAGTTGTGGTTGAATATAGACAAGGATGAACTTTGTTTTATGTGGATGGAGAGTCTGTTCCAGAGGAGCAGTATCCTTTGGGAGGTATACCTCTCCCTTCAAAACATTCTGTTGATATTGCAGAAGAGATTTATATCCCTATACCTAGTGTTTCTGATGCCATTTGATGTGTTGATATGCAGTAAATCCATCAGTATTGGGCCAGAGGGTGCCTTGTATGCCAGACACAGGTCACCGCCTCTCTGCAGTCTTTAGTGTACTGAGTATAATGTCAGGACTCTGAGTCAGCATGTAGGACATGTTTAGGCCTTGTATCTTTTTCCTAAGGTATTTAAGTAAGAACTACATGAACTACAGAATGAACTGGCACCCTACCTAAGTACCATGTTCAATCATTGCCTCACCTCAGGCTTTGTACCCACTGAATGGCGCACCGCGACGGTTATCCCACTCCACAAAGGGGGAGCCACGACTGACCCCGGGAACTACCGCCCCATTAGCCTGACGAGCCTGGTCTGCAAGGCCATGGAACGTATCGTCATGGAACTCATAAACAAAGACATTGGTAATCTCCAAACTCTGGACCCTACCCAGTTTGGATTTGTAAAAGACAGATCATGTCTCCTAAACCTGATTGACTTCTTTGAAGCAGTCACCAAAGCCATAGATGAGGGTAAAATGGTTCACACAGCTTATCTAGATCTCGCCAAGGCTTTCGACACCATCCCCCACTCTGGAATTATAGATAAGCTCACTAAACTAGGTATAAATCCCTATGTCACAAGATGGGTTGCCAACTGGCTCACAGACAGAACCCACACTGTGAAAGTAGCGGATTCCAAATCCGACATCAGACCAGTGACAAGTGGAGTACCACAGGGTTCAGTCCTGGGTCCTCTCCTGTTTGGTATCTACTTCTCTGAAGTGCAGGCCAACACAGAAGGTCTTTATTAACAAAGTTTGCAGATGACTGCAAACTAGGAGCCATAATCGAAACTCCTAACGATGTGGACAAACTACAAAAGGGCCTCACTGAGACAGATACCTGGTGTCAAAGCCATGGCCTGAAGCTCAATGCCAAAATGTGTATTGTCATCTCCTTTGGTAAAAACTCTGTACCCGTGAACTACCACATAGCTGGTAGTCTACTTAATGCCGAAAATGTGATGAGACCTTGGGACACAGGTGGACAGTAGTCTCTCCTTTGATAATCACATCGCCACAGTGGTCAGGAAATCCTTCTATGTGGCTCATCTCATCACAAAAGGATTCTCATCCAGAAAAAAAGAGGTCATTGTTCCCCTCTACTCATCACTCATTAGACCCATTATAGAGTACAATGCCCCTTTTGGTATGTACCTCACAAGACATCTACAACAACTGGAAAGACCACAGAAATACCTCACAAAGAGGATTACTGGCCTCAAACAGATGCCCTATGCAGACCGTCTCAAAAAACTACAGCTTTACTCCATCGCATATCGCCTACTCAGGGGCGATCTCTGCCTAACATACAAAGCTATGTCAGACCCAGAGCTGTTGGACATGCACCACTTAAAGAAATCCCAATCCCTCCGAGCTACACGCTCTAGGGACCTAAACCTTGTCACCACAATAAACAGAACATGCTGGTGGGATTGATTCCTGTCCCAGAGACTTCCCATACTCTGGAACAGACTACCTATCTGTGTCAAACAAAGCTCCTCATTAGCACTCTTCAAGAAAAGTCTTGATGATTGGATGGGAAATGGGAAATTCTCCCCGGGGATCACTTCTGTGGCTCTGCTCGACAGGGGCACAGGAAAATAAATTTTTTGGGTGGCGAAAGCCAGGGTACATATTTTGGCTAGGCTTGTATGGGCCCCTAGGACCGATAGCCTAGTACCTACCTATGAACCTATTTGTGTGGGCATTACAGTTGTTTTGTGTGTCTGGAGAGATGCATGCCAAATGGGGCATTATAGTCAGTGACAGGCCTAAGAAGAGCTGAGTAAAGGGGTACAGAGACATTCATAGATGTAGACGCAATCCCTTTGTTTAAAAGCTGTGCAGTATAGAATGACTTTCTTAGAACAATGGACACATGTTGGTCAAAATTTAGGTCACTGTCCACATAAGTTCCCCAATCCCAAACAACTGGGTCATCTCTTAGGGGCGTATTGTTAATGTGGTTGGCTCCCACTAAAAACTCTCCCCCTAGATGAAGCTATTAACTATTTCAACAAACTTTTTCTGGACTCACTGAATAGCTTAGCCCCCATACGAACCAAACGTACCAAGGCCAATCATGCCCCCTGACTAACTAAATCAACAAAACAAAGCCTCCTCCACAGAGATAAAGCATGGAAACAGTGGCAAAAATCAAAAACCAAACAAACTGAACTTACCTATAAGCAACTCCGAAATAATTCCAAAAAACTAGTCATACAAGATAAGAAAAACTACTTTACCTTACAGCTATCCATTGCAAAGAACAGCCCAAATAAGTTTTGGAATTCAGTCTTCACATTACTTAATCCTGGCACTGTACAAAATCCATCCCCCACCCCTGACAAAAGCCCACAGGAAATCTCTCATGATTTTAACATCCATTTCATTACTACTATTCAAAACCTAATAAAAGACCCTACAACAGATCCCTCACATAAAAACACTTTCCCTATAATACACTCCTGCATTAAAAATCCAACAGCACCTTCCTTCTCCATCCAACCTATTCCGACCTCACAAATATGTAAACTTCTAAATAAACTTAAACCCTGCTCTCTCTCTGTTGACAAACTCCCCCCTGAGTATTTAAAGCTAGCATCAAGTGCAATTGCATACCTAGTCAGCATACTAATAAATCGGTCTCTCTGAATGCTATGTACCAAACTTATGGAAAAAATCTGTCATCACCCCACTACATAAAGGTGGAACTTCCCCTGACCTGTCAAACTACCGCCCAATCTCAATACTTTCACCATTATCAAAAACATTGGAAAAATGCGTGCACAGTTACTTAAACATCTCCTAGATAATGAGCTTCTCTCTCCCATACAACACGGTTTCTGTCCAGGACATAGCACAATTACAGCCCTGCTGTCTTTTACAGATACTGTCAGCAAAGCCCTTGACACTGGTCTTCTATACCTCAGTAATCCTTCTAGACCTGTCAAAAGCTTTCGACACAGTACCACATAACAAACTACTACACCAATTAGCAAAGCAAGGCTGTTCCCCCACATCTGTCAGATGGTTTACCTCCTACCTCAGTAACAGAGAACAAGCAGTAAAATGGAAAAAAAGCACAATTTACCTATCAAAAAAAACCAACATAGGAGTCCCTCAGGGTTCCATTGTAGGGCCACTACTCTTTAATATTTTTATCAACGACCTTCACAAAGTCTCTCAACTAGGAAACTTACTTGATCCAATATGCTGATGATTCGACAATTATATCTTCTGCCAACAACTTCCATGACTTTCGCAAAATAACCCAAAAAGCGTTCACTTCTATAGAAACCTGGTTAAATAATTCTCAACTATTACTAAACGACAAAAAAAAAACTACTCCTATTCAGTTCCAAACCGCCAAACTTAGACTTCAAGATTTTTTCTAAAGATGGAACTGAAATAGAAATAACTAAAAATGACAAACTGACCTTTGAGCCACATATACATAACATAATAAAAAAGTGCACTTCAAACTAGGCAAACTATATAGGCACAAATTATACCTCAACAAGCAAACCAAAGCTAAACTAGCAAATACCCTTCTCCTCCCTTCCCACAAAATAGCTAAATTTGCCTCAGGAAAACCAAGCCGAACACACCACCGTGAAGCAGTTGCAGAACTCAACTGGCTAGAATTCTCGGGCCATCTTTCATATACTCAGCTAACACTAGCACATAAACTAATTTGCAGACCCCACCTCTACCCATCACTCCACTCAGTCGTACAAACCTACACTCCTACTCGGTCACTTAGATCCTCCCAGAAACAACTAATAAAAGTTATAAAACCAAGCAAAAGAGCTGGACAAAGTCTATACTCTTGTAATATAGCCAAACTTTGGAACACATTACCCTCCCACATAACCTTAATGGAATTTTCAAAACTCTTTAAATCATCACTCAAACTACATTATCAAAATAATTGATCCTGTCTCTGCACAACAATCAAATCCCCATAGCCTTCCTACCTCATCTTAAACGATCCCAAGTGACAATCACAACTTAACGCATTAAATATTGATACCCTCTCTTGCCTTTTCTTCTCCCTTTTCCCTACCTCTAGCTAAAATACCCTAGGTGACACTCCATTACCTCTATATATTTCTACCCCTTTACTGATTGACTTTCTCTTTCTTGCACCCAGTCCCGCTAAGAATTTTTTACCTGAATATGGAACTATAAATATGTTCATCTAAATGTACTATATTAAATTTACTACCACTATGATATATAAGGTACAAATGTTTTTTTTTTTTTTTAATTCTAAATGTCTTTAGTATGTTCACTTTAAATGTGATATATTGAATGTACTACCACTATGGTATATAATGTGCAAACACTTTTGTAATTTCTTAAATGTCAAAATGTTTTTATACTAAATGTTTTATACTGAATGTATTACCTGGAGCTTTTCTCCCCGGGCCTCCACTGAAAATGGGTCAATGGCCCAGTGGACTTTCCCGGTCAACAAATGTCAATAAAATAAATAATAATAAATATGGTTGATCCCTGCGGTAGATGACTTCCCAAAGGATACAGTAATGTATTCTTTGTCCAGTAGATTCAGTCCATGATTTTTTTCACCATTTTATTTATTTGGGGCAAACATTCCTGGAGGATGGCTAAATCAGTCGAGGAATTCAATGACTGCTGCTAGCTTGCAGTCATCTGCAAACTTAGTCAGCCAGAGCCCTTTGATATTGGCTTTTACTTCAGAAAAGTATATGCCAAACAGGAGAGGTCCCAATACAAAACCACTTCTGGTGACTGGTCTCTGTGGAGGTAACTTCCCTGTATTTTTGATTTCCTGTGTCTTATGTGATGACTAGAGGGAAGCCAGTTTCAGGCATATCTCCAGGGACAGACAGCGGGGAGAGAGTGGTAAAGTTAGAAGTAAATTTATCGGCCAATAGGTTTTCCATATCTTCAGCTCCAGTGTAGATAACATCGTTCACAAACAGCTCAGCACATTGCTGCTTTGATTTTGAGATAAAAAGGCCTTGTGATTGTCTTTGACTTGGATAGTTATTTTAGACTCAAACTTAGCTTTGGTGGATTTTATTAAGCTAAAAACAAACAAAAAAAAACAGACAACCGAACAGCAACTAAAACACATAAACAAAAAAAAATGTTAAAATATGCAAGGAGACAACCAAAGAAACTTTAGCGTAATAAACTTGTAATTGCCGCTTTTGTAAAACTTCATCAGAAGTGACAAGAGCTCTAACATCTATGCAGCTGTTTACATGCTGGTATAGAATGGTGGTGTACATTTCCACGTTTTCAATGGAGTTAGCTCCAATGGAGCTCAGGAAGTTTACACTGTAACTTCCAGTGGGCAGAGTTTAAGTGTTTTGACAGAATCAAATTATGTCTTCACATTTCTAATAAGTGTTCATATTTCTGGAACCATCTGGGTGATGAAAGAAGTATAAATGGCAAACTCTTCAGAACAAACTATTTTTGTAGTGGTAGTATTCTTTAGATTCAAGGTCTTAAACTGAATTTTATAAGTTGCAGTAAACACAGTAACTATTATATTTGTAATATTTTATAAACCACTCCCAATATCTCAGCAACCACTCACGTTACACACATCCTGTACGCAGCATTTTATTCATCTAGCTGAGAGCTTTCATATGAGGCTAAGGAGTTCTGTCTGTGTTACTTGGTTGTTGAGATATTTAGAAACGTGAAAATTTGCATCTATATAAATTAATATCATGAAACAACAGTTAATATCTAATTACCTGCACTAGACAGAGGTCAAATATTAGTTGAGTTTGCCATTATGTTAGCTTTAAGATGAAATCTTTTAAAACCCTGCACATGGCATGGTTTTGGAATTACTGATGCAAATACGAACAAGCAATATTTGATGCCTAGATGCATCAGTAGGAGTTAACTGCAGATGCACCTGGAGGCGTCAGTCGGATATGAGTTGACTGGATTAGAGGATTTGAAGCTTGCCAGTGTATCATTTAGGAGAAGGGAGTTTGTCTTAAATAAATTCCTAAAGGTGTCTTGAGTGGAAGGGATGTCTGGTATAAGTTTTATTTTGAAGCAGCATGCTGCACTGGAGATCTAACAAATGATGAAGATATGCAAGAGATGGTGAAAATGTTCCCATATTAGTAAGGACAAGACTCAAGATGTTGTTCTCCCTAGTGGTTACTCTGACTTAATTGTTCCAGGGCGTTTGTATTGAAAAAGTCCTGGAATCTCTGTGCTTGTGCACTAGTCATGGTGTAAGTTTCCCACTCTATAGTTGAATAATTTAGATCTCCTAGGAAAATGGTATTAGGTTTAATAACGGGTGATTCTAGTTCTTGTAGATAGGCTTTGTGACTTGTATCATAGAGAAAGTGCTGTAGATAGCTAATATATGGTATGGGACCTTTATGATGGACATATGGAATCTCTAGTGCATCATGCAGCAGAGTCTTTTCCCCCTCTTATGTAATAGCTGGTCTAAACATATGGAAGGCATTCTAACCCTGCACAGCTGGAGTGCTCTCTGCTATTTTAAACCATGTCTCAGTCATTACACAGACATTAGTGTCTGCTAGGGTGAGAAGGGCTTATTAGGGAGTGGAGTTTCTTGTTAAGGTTAATAGGCATTGATCACTAACACCGTCATATTTTCCTTTTGATTATGTTGGTAGGTTTATCATATTGGCATTGCCTAAAAAAATGCAGTATGGGGTGGACTGTGTGTTTGCCAATAATTGAACACCAGAAGGGGCAGATGCAGGAATCCCAAGTGAAGCAGCGTGGTCTGTCAGTTATATCCTCCCAGACTGACAAATACATCAAAAACTAAGCCAATTATTGAAGTTAGTTATTTTTTTGCTCATATACTGGCATAATTCTTGGAGAAGGTGGAATGCTGCCCAGTGCTAGGCCTGCCTTGGAGACAGTCTGAGAGCTCCATCTTGTCTCTCTCTAAATAGTCCAGGGAGATTTACCACAAGTCATTGGCACTGGCATGAACTATGACATAATCATACTAGTACTTCTTGTTCAAGGATTTTGTGCATCCGTCATCTGACAGATCCTGGCACCAGTCAAGTAACTTGCCATCACTTTTTCCTTGTTCAGCCTGGTAAGAAACATATCTGTATGTCTTACAGTGGAGTCACCTATAACAGTAGTCTTTGTTTCGGCCAATGCCTGCCTTACTGGGTCAGCAACTTTGGGACTCCTTGCTCTATATGAGGAAGTAGTCTTAATTTTCTGAGTGTGCTTTGTGCCTGTGTTATGTTTTGGAGGTCTTTCAGGTATAGGCAAGTTAATCTTTAGAACCTCACCATATGATGGGTCATGTATGTTGTAATGGCCTTGGAGAGGTGAGGTGTGTGGTGTACTGCTGACTATTTTGTTGTCTGAGGTTACTGTGTGAGATTTTTGCCTCCAATGATATTGTATATGTCTCACACACTCTGTTATGCTGTTTGAATAATAGATAGTCGTCAAATAGCATGAGACAATTCTTACACTGTTTCAGATGCCTATCTCAGGCTGGCTGGAGAGGTTGTGGGGAAGTGCTCCATGATACCTGCAGTAATGACTTTGGGGGCAGGCGTAACTGTAACTGCTTGGAGTTAGTTTGTTTAGGATAATGTTTGGGTAGACTTGCTGCTGAGTATTTAAAGTTAAATACAAAACTACCACCCTGAAAACCTCCTTCTGCTACCAAAAAGAACCAGTGAACTAATTATAGTAAAAAAAACAAATATATATATATATATATATATATGTGTGTGTGTGTGTGTGTGTGTGTGTGTGTATATATATATATATATATATACATACTCCATAATTTAGTACTAAAATCAGTGAAAGCAGTATCAGTACACTCAGTATTAAGCAGTATTATTAGAGGTCTTTTTGCCTGTGAGTAGTTTAAGGGGACAGACTTTGTAAGATTATACTTATATCCTTGTTGTCAACAGCCAAAACGTGGGAGAGAGAAGGAATTATGTTGTCAAATTATCATAAGGGATAGGCAACAACAAGTAGTGATTTTAAGAACACAGCTACAACAGAGTGGGTTTGTGGAAGGAAAAACGTTTATGACTCTTACTTCTGAGATGACTAGCCTGAAACTGCCTTAATGCAAAGACTAGTCCTGGACTAGCCTGACATACACTTAATACATACAAATGAAACTAGGGTTTAATATCAACAGTTAGACCACTTAAACAGCAAAATGCAGTGCAACTATGAAGTAGAATTGCTAATTTATGCTTAAAGACCTTAACTAAAGCAGATACACACTGTTAAAATGAATTTAAAAACAGATCAAGAAATGAAAACACTTATCTTTCCTTCGTGTAATGGAACAATGTAAAAATATCAGAAAACCAAACTCTTTGGGTGTGAGAGGTCCAAGGTAAGAGACCCCCTACCAGAGATAATACTCTGTCCCCAGATAGTTTGTCCTGTATAGTTCATAGTAAGAAGAAACAGAGACTTCACCACACAACATACAATAAGGTTATTACCATGTGTAAGACTGATTTATTTTCCTTAGCTTAGAGTGTTTACAGTCAGGTAATGTCAGAGGCTGTGCACCTATTTAGAATGACTGAGGAATACCTTCTCTAGACATCATTTTGACGCCACAGATTTTGATGGAGATTCCAATGCATACACTAGTGAACACACTTACGTCAATGCAGTCTGATTCTTGGGGATGTGAACAGGTTCAAAAACCTAAGCAAGTGTTCACCTTTCCACAGTTACTAGCTAGGTTTAGAGATTTATTTTACTGAAAGCAATCTTGAGCTATGCCATAGATTGGCTGAGTTTATGGTTTTGTTGAGGATGAGATTCCAAATGTTTTGGCTGTCCTTCCCGTGTTACTGGCCTTAGAAGATGTCTGTAAAACTGAATATAAAAACAACCCTTTGGTTACTGATTAGTGAACCAGTTCCTAAAAAGACTTTGAGGAAATACAAGGTGTACTGTGATCTTGCAGGTCTCTCTGTTCTGTTGCCAGCTGACCCAGCTGCAGTTTCTCTAGCTGCCAACTCTAACAAGAGGACCTTGGCTTCTTCTAAACCTACATCACTGGATATAATTGACAGGTAGTTAGAATCTTGGGGAAAATAGCTGTCTAGTAATTTAGTGTTTAGAATTTTAAGTTGTCAGAGCTTCATATGGAAATGTAGTCTGCAATGTGCTTACAGTTTAGATGACTTTGCCCACTGAGCAGAAGTGTTAAAGGAATAAGATTGTTCTAGTGTGACTAGGATTTCAAGCGTTTTGAGGAGTGTCTTGAAAGGTGCAGGCATTACTTCTAGAAGTACAGCCGCTTCTTTTGCATTGAGAAGGTGTACTTTGTTAGATAAATAGAATTTTTCTGAGGATTTAAAACTGAGATTTTCTTTAGGTTCTGAATTTGTGTTTGATCCTGCTGCTACCCAGAGTGTCAAACAGCGGGATTTTAGATGTAAATTGATGCGTATGATATCTAGAATGGTTCATATTCTTAGGTTCTCTTCTAAGAAGACATCCAACTTAAAAGGACAGAACAAACAAAAAAAACAGCCTAACAAGACTCAGCGTATCAAGAGGAAATAGCAGGGAGATAATGCTTCCAAGCAAATAAAAGGGATTATTTTCCCCAAAAAAGATAATTTCCCTGCTAAAAGAATATCATTTCTCATACTTAATTTTTAGAGCAAGAAATCTGGAAAAAGCCATAAATAATGGGGGGACAAAGGATCAAAAATAGGGACAATTTTTAAGTATTGCTCTTACAAACGTAGAAAGTTGATAGAATAACAGGTTTTACATGAGCACGAATTTTCTCTAAGGTGGAAAGTCTGAATCTCAAATGTCTCATTTTCTGATTTCACTCCTCATAAATTTCCCAGTGATTTGCCAGAAAACCACAATTTTATGAGAAACAGACTAAAAATAAGAGGCACAAATGTGAACATTTTGTAAAATCTGTACAGATGAGATGTATGCCCTTCCTCCTGTCCATCCTCTCTTCTCTTTCTTCGAGGCTTTTGCTCAAACCAGCAGCCTAAACACAAATAGTCTCAGACAAGTGAGTGCTGAGACTAATTAATTGAGGGTCACTCTTAGTAGTGGACAGAAAATCCTCCTACTTTCAGGGAAATACCATGCACCCACCAGACCAAACACATCTGAAGTTCTTCATATTGATAACTGCTGCAGTAGCCTAAGCTATATTGATTATATTCTGTTTAGGATAAAACATCTAGTTAGCTTCCATAGCCTCAGGACACCTTCACACATGCCTAAATTGTTAGCTCGAACTGAGCTGACTAAAAAGGCAGGTTTGGGCACAAAGCCATTCAGAACTTTCCTTCTGCCAAAAGAGTATGCTTCTCAGGCTTTCAAAGATCGATAGTTGGGGAGCTAAGTTCATGCTGGGAAAAACAACTTCCATTTTAAAAAGTTATTTATTTATTAATACTGTTCTGTTTAGGAAAGTTATTTTAAGGTTAGCAGTTTGTGTTTTAATGGACTGTTACGAAGTTTGTGTTTTAATGGACTGTTACGAGACTGTATTGTACTTTTAAACAAGAGCTCACTTTTTTTTCCTGTCAGTTTAAAAGTTGTTAAAAGTAATTGAAAAACATTTTTTTTCCTGTGAAGATGTGTTTGTTTTACTTTTTGGTGTAAACTAAACATTTTAAAGTGGTTTTTTTTTTTTTACTGTTTTTGTGTGAAAAAGTGACTTTTAAAGACTTTACATTTTTACCAGCTTTTGCTGCTTGTTTTCCCTGGGAAAGAGGCACCATTTTTGGCTTGACCATGGAACGATCTATCAGCCCACAGTCAGTCCTTCTTCAGCCACAGAAAGAAAATGTTAAGCAAGCAGCCTTTGCCACCACAGTGGGCTAGCAATTTGCCTCAACCGCAGGTGGGTGGCTCTGCTGTGGCCATTTGTTGTACTTCAGACCACTCATCTTTTATCCCTGATCCCTCTGCTGTAGCACCTTGAGCCACTACAGACCAGGGGTAGCCACTTCCTCTGCAGCTGTTGGGGTCCCCTTAGTAGGTAAGGAAGTAACACTCTTGTCAGTCCTGGGAGAGGGAACAGGGAAGGCTTCCCTGTTTTGTCAGAATGTTAAACATATCTCTGGGAAAGCAATTTCTGCCATTTAATAACACTGTTGGCCCCATTTTTTCTGTCAAAAAGAAATAGAAAACTAAACATATTAGCTGCTACTCCTTAAATTTCCTTAAACAGGAGTAATTTACTGAGTCTAAATAAGGGATGTTATGTAGTCCAATCTCACCTACATTCTTACCTGTGGGTTCAGAGCCGAACCTCAGCTCCAACTCGGCCATACTCTAGCTCGAAGTCTTCAATTGGCTCGTGGCTAAGAAGTATCCCATACTGCAACGCGCCTATCCCAAGATCTCGTTTGCCGCTCATACAGCTCGGACGTGGTCTCGCTCTTGGCCGTGGCTAAGTACAATTTTTCGATTTATTTTTCAGTATTGTAGCTCCAAAAGCTATTTTCATAGCTAGTGTGTGTGTTTTGCTTCTGCTGGTTGTGTGACCAGTTCTGTTGACCTTTTCTTGGTATCCCGTTTCCTTTTTTGGTGTTTACAGGCTAGGCCCGTTTCAGTTCGAGGACCTAGTCCTCTCCTGTATTTGTATAGTATACCCGTTAGTGGGTTTTTTGTTGTGTGACTGTTTTTGGTACCCTTATTCCCTGGGCTAGGCCTGTTTAACTTAGAGGACCTAGTCCTCCGTGTGGTTATCCCATGGTCTCTAGGCCGTTTCAGTTAGAGGCTCTAGTTTCCCACGCTCTATCTTGGTTATTTTTGGTGAAGAAGTCCCTACTGTTTTTCCCTGGGTGTGTGTGTTCTTGCTATCAACATGTCCAAGGTTTCTAAAGAACACAGGCCTTCGGGCTTTAAGAAGTGTGTCAGATGTAATAATAAGATGTCATTGATGGATGGGCACTCAGTGTGCATGTATTGCTTGGGGGCTATTCATCTACAAGAATCCTGCTTGTTCTGCCATGCTTTCATCCCTGTGTGCTGCAAGAGAGGAAGAACAAGCTTATTTTAAAAGGATTGTTGAAACCTTCCTTTGAAGAAGACTTGGAGAGGTCTTCTAGTTCCAGATCCTCTCCTTCCAAACCGGAAAAACAAACAGACAAAAAATCCTCAAAGAAACGCTCTCCGGCTCGGTCAGTTTCCTCGGAGCCACCAGAGAAAATCACCAGAACTACAGTTGCTTCTTCGGCTCCACTGGCTTCGGGACCGACAGAAGGCAGCGCTTCTATGATATCAACATCGGCTCCCAGTCTGTTGGAGCAGGTGACAGATTTACCAGTTCGGAGCCGGCCTCCAGTTTTTCGACCGGTTTCACTGACTCACAGGTCTCCCTCTGCAGGGAGATCCAGATCCTCAACCGTGTCCCCTAGGTCCCCTAGGACCCTTTCCGATGACGATGTCGATAGAGTGGTGAGGAAACTGCTCCAGTCATTGGTGCTGGCTAAATTGCTTTCGGCTCCGGCCCAGTCGGCTCAGGAGCCCATCCTCCCTTCATCTTTGGCTGTTCCTCCTCTGAACCTTTCTTTGCAGCCAGAGCTGTCGGTTCCCTCGGATGCCGTGAGGTCGGTTCCAGTATCCCCTTTTGGCATCTTGGCTCCCATCTCCACTCCGACCCTGTCGGCCGTCCACGGGGTACAAGATTCACAGTTCACCGGTCGGACCTGAGAGGGAGGTCTCGGATTGATCTTCTTTGGCTCCGAGCCTTCCTCTCGGTGCTTCGGCTCGGGTGAGCGTGGACCCGACATTGGCTTCGGACCTCATCTCCTCGGCTCCGAGGGCTACTACCGTATCTTCCATGGTTAATCGACCTTCAGAGCCGGGGGGATCAGCTTTTGAGGTCATGAGGAGTGTGCTGTCCAGGTCATCAGCTGCGTTTTACTGCACTGGCACTCTTCCCTCTCCAGCACCGATATCAGTTTCAGATAACCCTCTATCCAGGGACAGCGGAGCCCCAAGGCCTCAGGATACCTCCATGAGTGGTCCCCAGCTTTCTGAGGCCTCCCCAGATTTTTTACCTGAGGAGCCCCCAAGAAAGAGAGTGCGCAAGAGGAAGCGCATTGACTCCCAAGATGAGTCTCTCACATCTGACACCGACCTCGAGGAGTCATAGGGGTTCCCCAAGTCGTCATCTGATATCTTCTCAGATATCTTGGAAATATTGAGACAGAGAGGTGACTGGCCCTCCAAAGCCCCTTTTGAGGAGGAGTTGGTGTTCCTGAAGGCCTTTGGGTCCCAACCCTGTGCCTCTTGGGTTTCTCCCGTGTTCGACGAGCTCCTGGACCTTGTTTGTTGAAAGGTGTGGGAAACTCCAGATACTGTGGAACTGGTCCCTAGGAGACCCAACAAGTTTTTGTCCGCTCCCCCAGATAGAGAATTTCTTGTGAAAGGTGTTCCAGTAGATGCCATGGTGGTGACAGCAGCCACCAAGAAGGAACTTGCAGAAACTTCATCTACCATCCATCCCTCTAACAAGGAGTCCAGGGCTATGGACAGGTATGGGAAGCGTGTGTTCTCTTCAGCAGCCTTTACACTGAAGTCACTGAACTGTTTGTCACATTTTACACGGCTCCAGAAAGATCTCCTAAAAGAGCTGGGGGATTCTCTACAGGGTAACGTTTCTGATGCTGTGGCTCAAAAGGTCAATGCAAAGATGTCTACCCTAAATTCTATTACCAACTCCTCCATGAGGCTGATCTCTTACTCAGCCGACGGAGTGAGCAGGGCTGCGGGTTCCGGAGTCTCTCTTAGGAGACACTCCTGGATGCGCCTGTGCAACTTTGCGGAGACTTTCAAGTCTACCTTCAGCAACGCCCCCTTTGACGGTTCATCCTTATTTGGAACCAAGGTGAAGGACACTCTCACTAGGTGTGAGCAGGAAGGAAAAACCCTGTCTGCCACGAGAGTCCATTTTTCCATGCCTTCTAGACCTTACCCCAAGGGCCAGAAGGGTGGAAAAATGTGGTTCAGAAAGTCGCAGAGGTTTTTTCACGACACACAGAGTGATTCCCCCTCCAGAGGCAGAGGAGGGGGTGGAAATTCAGGTAGACGCCACCCTAGAGGCAGAGGAGGCCTGCGTAACCAGAGGGATCACAATTCCTTGTGTGGTTCTCCCTACCAGCACTCCTGAGGGGTGGCCCGACTGTGCGTCTCTGGAGCCAGTCAGGGGTTGCATTTCTCTATACCCAGAAACCTGCGGAGACATCACCCAAGACGAGTGGGTATTAGAGATAATTTCCAGAGGTTATCATATTCCCCTTCTTTCTTATCCCCCTCCAAACAAAAGAATCCCAGACATTCCACCCAGTCAAAGGGGTTCCACAACTTTAGAAGTACAAAAGTTGCTGTCAAAGGGAGCCATCCAGCCTGTCCCCTCAGACCAAGTAGGATTAGGGACTTTCTCCAGATTCTTTTTGGTGCCGAAAAGAACAGAGGACCTAAGACCCATCTTGGATCCCAGCCATTTGAACCTTCATGTAGAGAAGTCCAAGTTCCGCATGGTCACGTTACAGTCAATTCTCCTGTTATTAGGGAAAGATGTGTGGATGTGCTCCATCGACCTCAAGGATGCTTACTATCATATCAAAATGGACAGGGCATCCAGAAGTCACTTACGCTTCTGGCTAGCAGCCAGTCAGTTTCAGTTTCACGCCCTGCCTTTTGGTCTCACCACAGCCCTCAGGGTGTTCACCAAATGCATGGCAGTGGTAATGGCTCACTTGAGACATCAGGGGTTCCAAGTGTTTCCGTACCTGGACAACTGGCTCCTGTCTGCCACCACCAGGCATCTACTGCTACAGACCAGGGACGCCACTATTGCGCTGTGCCAAAGTCTGGGAATTACTCTGAA